>NW_027182103.1:7021236-7406236 GCF_029961685.1 Aristolochia californica | reverse complement strand
TTTACTCCATCTTTGAATGAAAATGCTTAATAAGTAATTGTAAGTTGTTTAAGAATATTTTTTCATGATATATTATGAGTTTTGAAGAGCTTGGTTGTTCTTTGTTGATGGCGTTACAACCTTGGTGTTTTTGGGAAAGTGAATTTGAATTTTAGCGAGGACAAGCAAAAGCTAAGTGTGGGGGGATTTGATGAGAATTAAAAATGTCATATTTTTCTCCCTTAATGCTTCGGCCTTTATAATTATATGGTGCCTAAATATACTCATTATTCTTATATTTTTATTTAGGATGCAAATGCAGGCGTTAAGTGTAAAACGAAGTTAATTGGGTGATTCTGGACAATTTCAATATTGCTTTAATCTTAGCATAACTCTCTCATCTGAGCTCTTATTGAGATGATTCAAGATGATATGGAACGCCAAGAAAATTTCTACAACTTTTATGTTTTGAATTTTGAGAGATATAGGCTTAATCTATGTCAAAATCTGGCTTTAAGTTGCGGCATGTACACTATGATGACCTGGAAAGGAAAAAACGGGATGGGGGGGGAGGGGAGGGGATTTAAAAGAGGAAAACTCTAAAACTTAAGGGACTAAGAAGAGAAGGAGCCACAAGGAGAGTTTGGCCGACCCCACCCCCTCATTTTCCCTTCTCTCCAGTATTTCCTCATCTTTTCTCTAGTTTTTCCTTTAATTTTCCTCATGGCCTTGTGTGGTTAAACTTTAGGACTTGGTCAAAGGAAACTGAAGCCATCGGAATCAATAAAACAGTGAGTTCTGATTTGTTTTCATCGTTCAATTTATGTTTTGAGCATCAGATGTTCTTGTGTAATTTTTTTTCATGATTGTCTCGTTTAATCTCTAGGAGGCCTACTAGTTTATACAATCTACTGCTAGGTTAGATGTCATATCTCTAATTGTTTGATCCCTCTAACTTGTGAAGCAATTGAGATTTGACGATTTGCTGCTTCAAGAATTATTAGATCTTAAGAAGAACATTGGACTAAATTAAATGCAGCCTCTTGTGCTTTTGTTGTTTAGTTTCATCGATCTCTCTAATACTTAAGGTTGCTTCTAGATTAAACCTTTAGTTCTTGTCTTGGTTTGTTTAGTAGTTAGGGTTAATTGGATCATTTGTTTTCTAAGAGAGATAGGAAGATAGTTCCAAAGGTGAATACTCAAGTGTGAATTGATATATGTGTGGATCAATGATCAGTTGTGAAATTCCGATGGTGGATGTTGACTTAGACCAAGGCTTGTTCTTTTGATTGATTTTGATCCTTTAATTTGAATTGTTTCTTAGTTGTTTTTCTTAACGGAGTGTAAAATTAGACTCTTCATGGGAATGATCTTTACTCGTACTGCTACATATATTTTTTAGGAGTATAGGTATCATTTTTTGTTGCCTGTGACAGCACACCACAGCCGTAGGTAAAGATATAAGGCAAGAACCCATGAATGACTTCAGTTTTTGAAATGTTTCATAGTCTTCATCAGTGAGAGTCATCTTCCTGGTTTGTGATTCATCCTTTTCTTCTCGTTTATCATTGGTAATGGAGGCTGGAGTAGATGTGGCCCATTCCGAATCTTCATGAAGCTTCCAACAATTTTCCACAAGGTGATTTTGACCACCACAATAAGTGCATATTCGAGGCTCTGTGCGAGTGTAGTTGGGATTGGTTCTACCACCTCTGGTTTGACCTCCTCTAGAATTTTTACCACGGGCTCGATTGGAGGATGATGTACCTCTAATACCTAAATATATAGCAGATGAAGCATCATTATTTCAATTAAGATATGGATCAAGTATTCATAGCAATGTGGCACTTATTTCATCAAAGGACGGTAGTGCGGAGGAGTTAAAAAGTTGTCTTACCAACTTCAAGGTATGTCTTGGTATTTATCAAACAAATTGTTGCCGCTAAAGCTTCTCTTTGACTCTCTTGAACTGAAATATCAGTGGAGTATGGTTGAGTGATCTTCCACTTTTGAAGTAGACTCTGAAACCGAAAAAAAATTCATGAATATTGTCTCCTTGTTTAGTATTGTGCATGTTTTACAATACATCAAATAACTTTTGTAAAGAAATCGCACTACAGTGTAACTTAGTACAAGTATCCCAAATATGTTTGGCTGATTCTAAGTGGACAACATTGTTGGCTACATGATCTTCCATACTATTAATATGCCAACTAATTACCAAATTGTCATCCTTAACCCACTTTAGATAGGATTGATTTTCTTCATCAAACGATGGACAAGGCTAGTTAAGTGACCAAGAAGGTCTCGAGTAATAAGAAACCTTCTTATCGAATGAGACCAACTAAGATAATTGGACAACCCACTTAAGGGAATAGTAGTAATTTTGAATATGTCACTCTTACTACTTGTATTTCCTTCGGCCATCTTAAGTCAACCATGAAGATCCAATCTAACTAAAACACTAATTAAGATGGCGCAACTGCTATAATCCAATATTGAAGAACTGATATAGTCCAATAATCAATCTTGAGAAGCAATTAAAGCAATAATATGCTGTCCAAAAAAAGAGGTAACCTGAGTGAGGTGGCTGCCTTCCTCCCAATCCAAATTTTAAACTCAAGAAGGACCTTAAGAGTCCAAAAAAATCGAACTTGGATTCAAACTGAAACCCTAATCTTGGGAGGCTCATGTTTGCCAAAAATATCCATTGTTCAAATTTGAAAAATAATCCACTTAAACAAATTTGAACAACCTTATTTCAAATACCAAATACTTTAAAATAAAGATAAGTTCTTATCCACTACGTTAGCCACTAAATCAGGCTTCAAATAAACCAAAAATCGTATCTTAAGTTGAGTAGATCAATTACTCACTCAATACCAATTCAAATCTTCCTTTTGATCTTTAAAAACTCAAGAACTCGTGGTTGGTTCCTAACCCAAGCATGACTTAACGTTTCCTTATGATAAGTGTCATATTTATCACTTAAAAAGACACCTTTCCCTTACTCATTTCCAAAAATCCTTTAGGCAATGAAATTACTCATAAGTCTTAAAGGGTTGGAGAAGGAATTAGCAATTTCAAAAATCATAAATCACCAAAAACCAACTACTCTTTGAGCTCGGCAAAGTCACTCAAACAATTTCTAAATGTTTGGAAAATCTGAGTACCATAAATCATCAGCCAACTTCATTTAATCCAAAAAAAAGTAAACTATTGGTCTTGAATAATGAGAGATCAAGCTAAGTCTTATGCAAGTGTCATATTATTATTCTATCATATAATCATCAAATTCATAATCAATAGGTTTTCATAACCTTGTAGGCAACCGATCTTGATCAAATTGGTAATATTTGAGTGCAAGAAGATCAAGGTCATAATATCCTTTAAACACCAAGTATTGGCTTTCACAACTTCTCATATGAAAGCCATTTGTTTCATGATGTAATATAGAGATTAAGGTCTCGGTACATAGTATGAATGTAAGGAAAAATATAACTAAAAAACACTTATCTTTCCATTGTGGAATCTCTTCCTTCAAGAGCACCTTACATGAAACCTTCAAAGGTACTTAAGCATCACTTCAACATGGGCGTCCTAAATCCTCAGCTCTGATAGCACGTAGAAATTAGGACTCCTTCATAATGATCTCGAGCGAAAGAGGGAGAGAAGAAGAAGGAGAAGAAGAAGAAAAGAGAGCAAGTAAAGAGAGTTTAGAGATCAACTTCCAAGAGAAGCGAGAAGAGAGTTTGGACGAATTTGAGAGAAGAGGAGAGAACTTAATGCTCTACCTCTTAGCCAAGTGTCTCTGTTTATATTTTTTTTATAATGCCCTTAGGGCTACAACATTACTAGAGAAGAGACATAAATAGATAAGTAATTACATCTTCATGCCATCTTTATGAGAAGTCTTCTTATTTACCAATATGCCACCTCTTGGATGTGTGGACTTTCTTCCTTGTGCGTGTGGGCTTGTTCCCACCTTTTAACACTCCCCTCTCTCGAGTTGGTTCATCTTTGCTTGGGCTTTTTGCTTCGTTTAAACATATAAGAATTGAATAAGTGCATGGTTGAGATTTGCTAAGCCTCGGTTATTAAGCTTTGGTACATCACTCAACTTATATATTGTACAAGAGCATTGCTGATTTGATACTTGATGGTTAAAGATTACATGGGAAGAAAAAGTGAATTTATTAAAATTACCACTATACCCCTAAGAGGGTTGTCTAATTACCTAAGTTTGTCAAAATCGATTAAGACGTGTTTCATTAGTCAAGACCACTTAGGACATCTTACCAAAACAGCTCCACCTATTGATGAGGAGGACACCTCCTATATTAAATGGTTAAAGAATGATATATTGGTTATTGGCTGTCTAAAAAAGAGCATGGAGGAGCATGTGGCCATCAATGTTGTTCATCTTGGGACCGCCAAACAGATATGGGACATATGTGCTAAATTGTACTGAAGTCCCAAGAATTTATAAAAGTTATATGATGTGTTTTAAAACATGTTTAATACAAAACAAGGAGAAAATCTCCATGAATACTTGGCTCAGTTCAAAGGGCTGATACAAGAGTGAAAAAATTCCCAGCCCTACTCCACTGACATCTCGGTTCAAGAAAAACAGAGGGAATCCATAGCAAGTACTATTTGTTTGGCCGATATTAAGCCATATTCTTGAGGTAGCCAAATCTCAACTTTTCAACTCCTCAAATCCTTAGTGTTGGAAGATGAGCCCAAACCCACTTGACCAAGGAAGACCCATATATCCAAGTATGTTGGAAGATGGGCCCAAACCCATAAGATATGGACCCACCATGATCACATGAGCTGGTGGGACCCACCATGATCACGTGAGGTGGCATGATGAGTCTTATACAATAAGAAGTCTTATAAAGCCAAAATTATTATGGAAGCAAGTCTCATAGAAGAGTTTCAGTTTAAAGGTATTTTGGTCCTGTTACTCTTCTATTTATATTGGGTTATTTAATTATGTTAGGAATTATCTTTAAGTGTTAGAGTTTGGGTGTTATTGGGACAAGGTAGTTTAATTGTAATTGGACTTTACTACCTTCCTATATTATAATTAGAGGTTCATGTACTCTGATTACAAATAATTCAATGAAGTATTTCTCTTTTCCATAAATTCAACATGGTATCAGAGCAAGTTCTATGAGTTGACTCAGTCAACCCATAGAGGTAATGTGATCCTTTTTTTATCTATTATCTCTAGAAATTTAGGTTCATATTTATCTTTTTTCTATACCTATACCCATTATTTGCTTTACATTTTCACCTTGATACTACAATTCTAGTTTTTGGAGTTTCTGGCTCATGACCGCCGATCGCGACGATCCCTCTTTGTCTTTAAACCTGCTCTCTTGCTTCGTTCGGCGTCTATGATAAGATATATATTGCAGTCAGTTTGGACGTCTCCATATCTGGATTAATCTTTATTATTTAGGCTACAATTCCTATGATTTCTACGTTGTTGCTGCCTCTCTTCTTTCGAGATATCTATTGTAAGTTATCCTCCACATATTTTGCCAGCCAACCTTCTGCTCATTGGAAAATTTCTCCCATCGCTAGAGAAGAACGTCCTTTGTTCCATCCAGCCTGGCCATATCTGCCAGAGATGTGCTCACTGGAAAAACCAGAGACATTATCTGTGTCGAAGACAATGACTACTCATGGCGAGGAAGTCACCGAGCATTCTTGCCATGATTACCGATAATATATTTGCTCTATTTGGGAAGATTTACTCCTGATTCTCAGGGAGATATCCTCTCCACTATTTTAGGAAACTCCGCCTTAGATTATTTTGCACCGGCAATGGACTCTCTACATGATAGAATTATTTTCGTAAACATTTGTTCAGTTCTATCTGTTGTAGACTCAATAGCACACCGAGTCACACAACGAAGGAGGCAACAACAAGTCACTCAATAGAATTTATTTCTTATATTACTTTGAGTAGGATTTATTTCTTATATTATTTTAAGTAGGAGTTATTTCTAATTACTTTTATATGTAGGGGAATTATGGGGAATTATTGTAACCCTAACCCTAAAACTCCATGACGTGATCTATTTAAAGGAAAGAATGAATGAAATAGGTAAGCTTTGAGATTTTAGAATAACCTAGTGTAAACAGGCTAAGATCACCTCTTGATCTCGAGTTTAGGGTTTACTCCAAAAATCCAACATATCCTTCACCCTCCATTGCCATCCATCTTCATCCATCTTCCATCACCAGCATCCCAAGTAAGAAGGGGAGCTTCCTGCCCCTTTTTGGAGCCCAAAGAGAAGGTTTGTCCTCCTTCTCGGCAGCAGCAGCAAGAGAGGCCTCAACTCCTCCCTTATCGAGCAGAAAAGTGAGGATCTTCATCCTCAGACCTTGAATAGTCCTGGTGCAACATGAGAGCTGATCACAGCGGCAAAGAAGAGGTAATAATCTATTCCAAACTCGTGTTTCAAGTTAATTCAGAAAAAATGATTGAAATCTTAGCTAGATCAACAGCAAAGAGGACCAAACCCACTTTGTCGTGATCAAGAAAAGAGAGCAGCTTGCTCTAGCAAGCTCAGCATTGTTGTGGGGTATCCTACCTTTCACAGCAACTCGTTAGGACCATCAAAAGAGGAGCTTTCCTCTTGGTCGAGCACTAGTCAAGAGAAAGACTCACATACACACCCTTGACGTGAAGTGAGCTTTAATTCTGAGTGTTGGAGTCTCAAGTTCCATGCCGTGTTACTCGCTCCATGACCTAGGACCGTAAGTATCAGAGCAGGGTAACATGGGGAATACTCTCAGCAATGAAGAAATCCAAATCAGGATACAAAAGATAGAAGATAGCCTTGAAACAGCACAACCAGTGTTGGGGAAGGTTTGTGGTCTGGAAGAAGAGATGAGCCAAGTCATCAGCATGTTAACTGAGCTAAGGGCAGAGAGACATCAGAGCCCAGAGGTGAGAGAGGTTGCTCAACCATATCACAGAAGAGGGGAGCAGTGGCCTGGGCACACTGCTGTCCAAGGACCCCAGCATGGAGGCACAGTTCCAAGGTACACCAAGTTAGAGTTTCCCTCTTTCAATGGTTCAGTTGATCCCTTAATTTGGTTGCATAGATGTGAAAAAAAAAATTGAACCAAGGGCCTACTGAATGGGATAAGGTGCAACTAGCCTCTTTCCATATGACAGATGAAGCCATGTTAAGGGTTACTCAAGTAGAAAATGAGAGACCAGGGATGACTTGGGGAGAATTTAAAAATCTATGCACAGTTAAATTTGGCCCTCCCGCCAACAGCAACCCCCTGGTGGAGTTAGTTCTATTGTGACAAACTGGTTCGGTGGAACAATATCAAAAACTGTTCCAGGAAAAGTTGGCCCGTGCTGGTGAGAGGGTATTGGTTGACCAATAGGTCTCCCTATTCACAGCGGGTCTCAATGATTATTTACGGCTAGATGTAGAACTCCTTATGCCTACGGATTTAGCTCATGTAATGAATATGGCCCAAGCAATGGAACAACGACAACAGTTGCAGCAACGTAAGTCGGGTTGGTCGGGTGAGAGGAACACTTCCTCCACGTGGCAAGGGCGCCACTATACTTCATCTCAGGTAGCATCTCCAACAGCCCCATCCTCCATACACACTCCGACTATGACTCGGGTAGCCGATCCCTGCCCTGGTAATCCCCTACCGAACTTTATCAAAAAATTAACGAGTGCGAAGATTGCATAAAGGCGATCCAAAAATTTATGTTATAACTGTGATGAGCAGTATCGGGTGGGGCACCAATGTAAATGATTGTTTTGGCTCGAGCTAGAGGATTCAGAGGAGCCAGAGGAGCCAGAGGATATTATCGAGGAGGAACCACCGAAGATATCCTTGCATGCTATTACTGGGCAGAAATTGCCTAACACAATGCAAGGTTGAGTTCATGTCATTGACCGAGAATTGGTGGGACTAGTCTACTCGAGGAGTACACACAATTTTTTGAATTTGACAGCCGTACAGCATCTCCAGCTCCAGATACACACTAATCCGACAGCCACCGTCTCAGTGGCCAATGGCGAGAAGGTCCCTAGCTATGGGATTAGTAAGGCAATAACTTTTTCCATTGGCTCTACTTCGTTTAATGCTGATTTTTTTGTTATTCCCCTGGTGAGATTTGATATGGTATTAGGTATTAAATGGTTACAAACGTTGGGGCCCATTATGTGGGACTTTTCGGCTTTAACCATGAGCGTTGATTTGGCCGTGAGTTGGGTGCTCTTACAGGGCTGTCAGGTGGACAGGGCCCACCGCATGCACACTTTGCAGACACAGGAACAGCCTGACAGTACTAGTGATGGTCTGGTTGAGGAGTTCTCTGACCTCTTCTAGGAGCCTTCGGGTTTGCCTCCCCTGAGGCACTGTGACCACAGGATCTGTCTAAAACCAGGATCTGAGGTAGTGGTCGTGCAACCGTACCATTACCCACACCTTCAAAAGGACGAGATAGAGCGTCAGTGCCAGGAGATGTTGAAACAGGGTCTTATTCATCCCGGTCGCTCCTTGTTCTCTTCACCCGTCCTACTTGTGAAGAAACATGATGGGACATGGAATTTTTGTGTGGATTATCGAGAGTTGAAAGTGCAGACAGTGAAAGACAAGTTTCCCATTCCGGTAGTGGATAGCTCCTGGATGAGTTACATGGGTCGTGGTTATTCACTAAACTCGACCTCCGTTCATGATACCATCAGGTCCGAATGCACCCCTCAGATATCGAGAAGACGGCGTTCCGCTCGCATCATGCCACTTTGAGTACATCGTCATGCCGTTCGAATTATCCAATGCACCCTCCACTTTTCACGCTTTGATGAACGAGGTATTTAGCCCCTATCTTCGAAAATTTGTTCTTGTGTTTTTCGATGATATTCTCATATATAGCAAGTTGGTTGAGGAGCACTTGGCACACTTGAGGATTGTTTTCGACTTGTTACGAGCACATCAGCTCTATTTGAAACATTCCAAGTGTTCTTTTGCGGCTTCACATGTGGGGTATCTGGGACACATCATCTCACATGAGGGGGTTACGGTGGATCCTGAGAAGATCCAAGTTATTCACGAGTGGCCGAAGCCATAGTCTTGTTCTGCATTATGAGGTGTTTTGGGTCTTGCGGGCTACTACCACAAATTTATTCAGAACTATGGGCCGGTGTCATCACCATTGACCAATCTACTCAAGAAAAATTCCTTTATTTGGAATGAGGAGGCCACCAAGTCGTTTGTGGCACTCAAAGCTGCCCTCGCATCCACACCAGTATTACAACTTCCCAACTTTGACGAATTGTTCGTGGTAGAGTGCAACGCTTCAGGCGTGGGCATTGGAGCCGTTTTACAGTAGTTGGGCCATCCTATTGCATATTTTAGCAAACAGTTGGCAGTCCGCCATCACAAGCTGGCAGTCTATGAGCACGAATTGATTGGGTTGGCCAAGGAGGACCAAAATTGGAGGCCTTATCTTTGGGGTCGGGCTTTTCTCATACGCACAAATCACTATAGCCTTAAATTCCTACTAGAACAGTGTTTGATGACGTCGCCACAGCAGCACTGGATCAGTAAGTTGTTGGGGTTTGACTTCTCAGACGAATATCGTGCGGGGAGATTAAATAAGGCAGCAAACACCTTGTCACGTTCTTTTGAGGATCAGCAGTCAATCTATTTGATCAGCCAGCCGAGATTTCTCATCTTGGACTTGGTGAGAAACGCACATGCCACTGACCCTGCACTGCAGGAATTGCATTAGAAGATTTCGAAAGGGACAATAAATTTGAAGTGGTCCATCCAGGATTCACTTATTTATTACAAGCAACGGTTTTTCCTTCCACCAGAGTCCGAGTTGATTCCAGCTATTCTCTCGGCCTACCATGATAGTACACACGAGGGGATACAGAAGACCTAGCACAGAACTCAAGCTGATTTTTACTGGCAAGCCATGAAACCCTCTATTGCGACTTATGTGGGCGACTGTCAAGTCTACCAGCGCAACAAAGCCAAGCACTAGAGTCCAGCCGGTCTTGTCCAGCCTCTGGCCCTTCCTAAACAGGTTTGGGCCGACATTTTGATGGATTTTGTGGAAGGTCTACCCCTGTCCTCCTACAAATCCGTAATTTTCATGGTGGTTGATAGATTCTCCAAGTACGGACGTTTTATACCGCTGGCTCATCCTTATACAGCAACACGGGTTGCTCAGACTTTCCTGGAGCAGATAGTCCGCTTACATGGCATTCTAGAATCCATTGTGAGTGACAGACATGCAGTTTTCACGAGCACCTTTTGGCGGAAACTTTTTCGCTTGAGCGGGACTAAATTAAAGTTCTCCTCCGCCTATCATCCGTAGACAGACGGGTAGACAGAGGTGGTGAACCACACCATCGAGATGTATCTACAGTGCTTGGTGGGTGATCATCCACGACAATGGGTTCAATCGCTTCCGTGGGCCGAATACTGTTACAACACTTCATTCCACTCTGTCGTGCAATCCACTCCTTTCCAGGTTATAAAAACCCGGGATCCACCTCGCTTTCTCTCGTACAACACAGGGTCCACCCGCGTGGACGCGATTGATCAGGCACTCATGGACTGGGATTTGTTGCAACAGAATATCACAGAACGGCTACGACACGCCCAAGATTGGATGAAGGATGTCTACGAAAAAAGCCACCGTGAGGTCTCTTTTGAGGTTAGGGAGTATGTGTGGCTACGGCTCCAGCCCTACCATCAGTAGTCTCTTGCGGGACCTCCACGACATAAGCTCTCTCCCAGATATTTTGAGTCGTTTCCCATTCTTCGATGCGCGGGACCAGTCGCCTATCAGATCAAATTATCGGACACGGTCAAACTTCATGATGTGTTTCATGTCTCTCTTTTGAAGCCACATTCCGGGGCACAGCCTACATCCACTTCATTCCTACCACCGATTGATAATGGTGAGGTTATTCTTAACCCTGCTGCGGTGTTACGCGCTCGGTTGACCAATGACCATTGGGAGATTCTCATTCAGTGGATGGACACTGACCCTGACACTGCAACATGGGAACATGTGGACATCTTCAAACAAGTCTACCCAGCTTTTGAGCTTGAGGACAAGCTCTTTCTTCAAAGGGAGACAGATGTTGTGGACTCAATAGCACACCAAGTCACACAACGAAGAAGGCAACAACAACTCACTCAATAGGATTTATTTCTTATATTACTTTGAGTAGCATTTATTTCTTATATTGTTTTAAGTAGGAGTTATTTCTAATTACTTTTATATGTAGGGGCATTATGGGGAATTATTGTAACCCTAACCCTAAAACTCCATGACGTGATCTATTTAAAGGAAAGAATGAATAAAATAGGTAAACTTTGATATTTTAGAATAACCTAGTGTAAACAGGCTAAGATCACCTCTTGATTTCGAGTTTAGGGTACTCCAAAATTCCAACATATCCTTCACCCTCCATTGCCAGCCATCTTCATCCATCTTCCATCACCAGCATCCCAAGTAAGAAGGGGAGCTTCTTGCCCCTTTTTGGAGCCCAAAGAGAAGGTTTGTCCTCCTTCTCGGCAGCAGCAGCAAAAGAGGCCTCAATTCCTCCCTTATCGAGCAGAAAAGAAAGGATCTTCATCCTCAAACCTTGAGCAGTTCTGGTGCAACGTGGGAGCTGATCACAACAGCAAAGAAGAGGTAATAATCTATTCCAAACTCGTGTTTCAAGTTAATTCAGAAAGAAGGATTGCAATCTTAGCGAGAGCAGCAACAAAGAGGGCCAAACCCTCTTTGCCGTGATCAAGAAAAGAGAGCAGCTTGCTCTAGCAAGCTCAGCATTTCTGTGGGGTATCCTACCTTTCACAGCAACTCGTTAGGACCATCAAAAGAGGAGCTTTCCTCCTGGCCGAGCACTGATCAAGAGAAAGACTCACATACAGACCCTTGACGTGAAGTGAGCTTTAATTCTGAGTGTTGGAGTCTCAAGTTCCACGCCGTGTTACTCGATCCATGATCCATGACATTTTGCATTATCATCATTAGTCTTTTATTTATATTGGGTTATTTAATTATGCTAGGACTTATCTTTTAAGTATTAGAGTTTGGCTGTAATTGGGACAAAGGTAGTTTAATTGTAATTGGACACTACTACTTTTTTCTATTATAAATAGAGGATCATGTACTCTGATTATAATAAGTCAATGAAGTATTTCTATTTTCCATAAATTCAAAAAAAATGGAAACTAACCTAAAGGGGCAGATTGCTGACCTCTTCTTTCTCTATTTAGACTTGGGAAAGATCTGGCTGAGTGAACTTCGCATCACCATCAGTGATCTCCTTCCAATTTCCTTCTAATTATCCTCTAATTTTGTCATTGATTCCCCGAAATCAAATCCCAAAAATAGAAAGTCGAGAGTCGAAATTGAGCCCAAAGACAGAAAGCCTCCAAAAACCCTTATTCGCTGATTATCCAAAATTGCTCGTTAAGTAACAAGCCTTCTCACGAGCTGTTGAACCGAACCGAGGTTCGCTCAAGCTCGGCTCCTTTCCTTAAACAAGCCTGAGCCTGAACTCGAATTCAGTTAGAGTTCAGGATTTATAGAGCTGAAGCGATCCGAGCTCGAGTTGTTCGAGAACCGGCTTAGTTCGATGCCACCCCTAATATTGACTAAGGAATAAACTGCCGATACTCCAAAATAATAAGCCGGAGACATGGAACTTAGTCGAACTCTTCAAATAGTAGACAAAAATAGCCAAGTCGCGAAGGAAATAAGTCGACCCGGTCCTATATAATCGAAGCATGAAGTAAGTGAGTTGGGCCAAGTCAGGTTGACCCAGGACGAGTTGACTCGCCAAGTTGGCCTAAGTTAACTCTGCAGACTAGTGCGCTCGGTTCGAGTCTCTCGGCTCACTAGGTCATTGGTGACGGACACTCGCCAGGGTCTGGTGCGAAACTCGGTTGAACCAATGATCGATCAAATGTTTCCTAACTTCGGAAAATTAAATCTAGCTACATTATCATCTTCTTCCCCGCTTTCGAACAGAAATTCAGACCATTCTTTGAATAGAAATAGCCATGAGACTTGAGTGAAGTCATAAAAAAAAGTCACAAAGTACTTAAGTTGAGATATATTTGAGATACTTAAGGTCCCCATACATCTGAATTAATTAATAAAAAGGGAGCATCACCTTTAAGTTCAGTTCAACGAGAATATGTTTTCCTCTAGTGTTTGTTCAATTGATAGACTTTCCAATATAAACTTCATAAAGTTTTCAAAGATGGAAATAAATGTTGAAGCGATGTTGCGGATGGATGGCTAAACCAATTGTGCCATAATCTTTCCTTTGTTTGAGAAGTGAAAACCACAGTGACTAGAGGCAATTTTAAGTAATAAAGGCCCTCCTGTTCATGGAAAGCACAAGAAGAGGTGAGAACATGATGGAGCAATTAAATCGTCTTATTAATTGGCTAATAGATAACAAATTTAAAGGGAATTGAGGGACAAATAAGACATCAGTGAGGGGAAGTGATGGTGTAATAGAGGAGGATTCCTTCCCAAGAAATTTGGTTTGGGATCCGTCGACTATGGTAACAAACTTGTATGGTAAACATGGAGACTTGAAATGTAACACTCTTATCACCTATAAGATGCTCGGAGGCCCTTGACTCAATGATTTAGGAGGAAGAGGAGGAAGAGGAAAAAATCCTACCTGAAGCAGTGGTAGCAAAAGCAATAGTTGAAGATGCAGGAGAAGATGGAGAGGATAGCATTTGAGATTTCATCCTCTGCAAGAGATCATAATCATCATTGATGATAGTCTTCTTGCCTCTTTGTGACTCAAATTTGTCTGAATATTTCTCATTATTAATTATGGCTTGGTTGGCAGTGACCCAATTTGGTTTGCCATGAAGCTTCCAACAGGTATCCAATAGATGGTCTATTCCACTAGAGTGAGCGCTGATCTATTTACTTGACCTAGAAGAACAAGAGCCAGTTCTACCACCACTTGCTTGGCCTCCTCTATAATTTCTACAGCACCTTCGGGTGGTAGAAGATGTACCTCTATTTCTTGAGTACATAGTAAATGATACTTCATTATGAGAGGTGGAGGAAGGATCTGGTATCCGAAGTAATGTTGCTCTTATGTCACCAAATGATGGAAGAGTGGAGGAGCTGAGAAGTTGAGTTTTAGCCACTTCTAGATATGGCTTGATGTTTGATAGACAAATAACAGCTCTTAAGGCCTCCAGCTGCTTTTCTTGAACTGAGATGTTAGTGGAATAGGGCTGAACAATCTTCCACTCTTGAATCAGTCCTCTAAATCGAGCCAACTATTCGTGTTGATTATCCCATTGCTTTGTATTGAACACATTTCAAAACACATCATATAACTTCTATAAGTTTTTTGTACTAGAGTACAACTTAACACAAGTGTCCCAAATTGTTTTGCACTTTCAAGGTGAACAAAATTGTTGCCCACATGCTCCTTCATGCTATTAATTAGCCAACTAATGACTAAGGTGTCATTCTTAAGCCATTTCACATAAGAATTATCTTCATCATCAATCGGTAGAGCCAGTTTGGTTAAGTGACCTAAAAGGTCTCGAGTAATGAGAAACCTCCTAACTGATGATGACCAATTCAGATATTTAGGCAACCCTCTCAAGGGTATGTTGAGAATTTTAAGAAGATCAGTTTTGCTTCCCATATAGTCTACAACCATTATAATCAACAAGTAAACAATTTATTATGTGCAATATATCAATCCAACAAGCAACTTGAGAAGCAAACTAAAGCAAAGGAGGTAAATATATAAATCAATTTGATAAGAGAGAAGTCACATGAACTCAAAGAGTATGCATCATTAATCTTCTATCAAAGAGAAGTCCACAGGTTGTTTCATAGAAGGTAGATCTTATGCACACGAACTCAAAATCGGATTTGAGAGGATAACAGACCAAGAGGATCTTCAACCGAGAGAGATTATAAGGTAAGTTACTATCTTATTTTAAACAAGCACTAAATAGGAATAGAATACTAATCATGTGCTGCTCATGACAATTAGAGAGGATTAAAATCATCCTCAATTATGAAATTTTCTCAAATCAAATCTGGAATTAAACTTGAATCAAATCAGAATCCAGCTCGAGTATCTTTCAAAGAGGGAAACTTGCCATCTTTGTCAAATGAACCACCTAGCAATTCAAAATATCAGAGTCTTTTCTCCTTTCCTTAAACTGATTAGGAAACAGATACCACGAAATCTTTTAATAAGAGAAAACTTCAAATCAACCAAAAAATAATGGCACTTTTTTTTCTTAAAAGAGCAAATCTCGGATGGCTTCAAGAAGGAAACTTTCCTTCTCTAATTACGAGCCAGATTTGGATGATAGAATCATGCCTTCTTTGGTCCCTTTTTTGCTCTTTTACTAAATCTTTTAGGTAAGTTTCCAGAGAAGAGAAGATAGCCAATAAAAGACAAAAAAACATTGCAAGGAACCAGAAACCTAATAAAAACTTATCCTCGACATCCTCTCGAACAGTCCTTTTCTGAGCTTTTTGGGAAGAAAACAAAAGGATCTATCTTGAGAGGAGAAATGAGAGCAGCACAATAAAAAATTTAAATTAGTTCAATAAATACAAGAAAGATATCACCTTTGACCATGCTAATCAGAAGATGATAGCATGATTTCATATGACTTCCAATGTATAAAAAATTAACTTTTATGCAAATTATCACAACATAACCGATCTTGATCAATAGAAACCAAACTTATAAACCTAGTGCAAAATAAGCATTATCATAACATCTTCTAACTAAGAGATATAACCTTCAAAGCCTTTATACAAAACTCACCATCTCTTGATTCTTTTCCAAAGATCAAATACTTGGAAACTATGTGTTAAGCACCTAGCCAATATTACCCAAAAGACCAGCCTGGTACGTAACAGAAAGCCAAGTATTTAACCCCAATATCATAAGAACACTCCCACAGTTATGAGCCGACGTCGACAGCGGCCCACTAGAGACCTGGACCACCTTTTTGTGCTACACAGGTCTCTAGGTCGCCCCCTCTAGGTCACCCCCACCGGGATACGGTATAGCTCTGATACCAAATGTTAAGCAACTAGCCAATACTACCCAAAAGATCGGCTTGGTAGGTAGCAGAAAGCCAAGTACTTAACCCCAAGATCATAACACCATGTCATTAAAGGAGATAAAGAATGAAGATAAAAAAAAAAAAACTTATTCTGTTGTTGGTTTGATATCTTGCTTCATGAGTAATTCACTAGAGGCTCGATCATAAAAAAAAAACTAAAGCACCATCTTAATGTGGAGATCCTATATCCTTAGCTTTGAAACCAAGTTGGAATTAGGATCCCATGACAAGGTCCTCAACCAAGGTGGTCAGAGAGGAGAGTAAGAAGAAAAGGAGAAGAAAGAAGAGGAAGAAAGGATAAAAGAGAAGAAAGAGAGGGACGTCTAGAGAGAGATGGAGAGAGAGACCATGGGAGAAAAGAAAAGTCTTGGGATGAATTTGAGAGAGAAGAGATGAGACTTAAAGCTCTACCCCATTCCTTGAGCCTCTATTTATAGTTGTGGATGGAAGTTCACAATGACTACAATACCCTTAAGGGTACAAGCTTTGTAAAAGAAAAGGCAAACAGCATCTTCCTTAATTATACCATTTTTCTATCCTTGTGAAAGGGTCACTTAATTACCTCATTTGCCATCTCTTGATGTGGAAGAGGCTGTGCCACTTTGGGATTTCTTTGAACACATAACACTACCCTTAACGTTCTACTAATTTTCCCTTTTAACATCCAAAAAGTTGCCTCCAACACACACCCCATAGTTCTACAACTTCTCTGCGAAGCCGTATTCATGCAAACATCTTGATCCACTACCACCACTAATCTAGCAAAGAGGAAAAAAATAACTTGGGAATCCCAGCGAAACCTTAATCAAAAGACTTCTTCTCTCTTGTGAGAAGCACATACTCAAAATTGCAAACCTCAACTTTGAGCAACTTGAGATCAACCTATCTCATTCAACATTCCATGCATTAGAGAACGAAAAAGAGGAAGAGTTTTTTGAGGATCTACGAGATCAAAATAGCTTCTTGAAGTCTCCATCATCAACTACAGAAAACTTCAAAAAATCAAACAAAGAGGCTTTGATTTTGGAAAAACCTTGCTTACTCCATCTACATGGATTCCATGAAAGTCATTAGGGTTGTAAAGAAGATTTGAGAGTTAGAGAAGAGAAGAATAGGTAAGAGATGGAAAGAAAAGCAGAGAGGAGAAGGACAAAGTCAATGAAGCAATCCTTAATTTGGGTTTGCACGAGGAGTTCATTATCTCCTCTTCCATTACCAACATGACTCATATGACTACAAAGACCGTTATGACCTTATGGCTAGAATGAGTAAAGAAATTTGGTACTAGAAACTCAAAGTAATTATATATGAACGTCAAATTTTCTAAGATACGTTTTCTTATTTTTTATCTTTCGATTGATTGAGTGTAAGATGCATCTCAAACCTATATCTGAATAGATTGGAGATTTATTGATCTAAGTCTGATATAAATCTAGAAGGAAAGAGGTTGCTAGATCTACAATCTAGCAGATTGTAAAAGAATAAATATTTTAAGGAGAGATTTTAGGAACTTGTATAATTTGGTATTACATGAGTTTGAGCCAAAAGGTGCCTTTGAATCCTTTTGTATTTTTTATTATAGCTAGATAGTAAATATTCCCAAATAGGAATTCTTGGCCATTGAATACCACAACGGGAACATTGATAAACATCTTTGTGTTCTATGTGGTGCCTATTTTTAATAAGTTTTTATTTTAGCCTCAATACCTCCACCCCCCCCCCCCCCCCCCCCCCCCCCTCCCTCCCCCCGCCCTTAGGATACACCTAGGCCAACAAGTAGTCCACATGTCCAAACCAATTTCATATAACTTACTAAGCAAATCATTTAAATCACATACACGAACAATCGAAGCTCATATTTGCCTATATTGGATTCCCCTCTTATACCTATTTCATTGCTCAATGCACTAAACAATAATACAATAGCCTTGGCAGATTGGAACTTCTTCAACAAGCAAGTGAAAAAGAAGAAGTGAGAGAAGAATAAGAAGAAAAGAGAGATCTAGGTTTAGAGATTGTTAGAATCTAGGGTTTCATTTCTAAAAGAGGCCAGAGTAAGAGGGATGAAGAAGATAAGCAAAGAGGAGAAGACCAGGTTGAGAAGGAATGTTATGGTCCTGGGTTAAGTACCTATGTCTTCCACTCCTAACAGGCCGGTCTTTTGGGTAGTATTGGCTAGGTCCTTAACATTTGGTATCAGAATGGGCTCCCACGTCGCGAGTTCGAATCCCGGAGGGGGCGACCTAGAGGCCAGATTAAAATTACTAGTAGGCCGTAGGAACTTAACCCGGGTCCAGCCAGTGTCGCTAGAGTGGGCCATCTCTAGAGTAGGTCGTCACTAGTGTGGGCCGCCGTGGTCGTCGGCTCGCGAAGATGGGGTGTGATGTTATGGTCCTGGGTTAAGTACCTATGTCTCCCGCTTCTAACAGGCCGGTCTTTTGGGTAGTATTGGCTAGGTGCTTAACAAGGAGAGAGTTTGAGTTCCTGGAGTTAGGGTTTTTCCACACAAGGGGAGCTCATTGGATTCGAGCCTCTCCCCCTTACTTCTTGTTTCGAGATGAGGGTTAGAAGCCCTAGTACAAGTGAAAGAAAAAAGGGATCAAAATCCTACATTGTTACAAGTTGTCACTCATCTACTTAATTAAAAGATATGTCACTAATTCTTCTTCAACACACGCCCTCAAGCTGGTGCAAACACATCAAATATTCCTAGCATGGAGCAAGTGGTAGAGAGAGGTCTTGCTGCAATTACTTTTGTGAAAATATCCGCCAATTGATTTTTTGAAGGAATGTACTGCAAAGACATTACACCAACTTGTAATTTTTTTGAACAAAATGACAATCTATTTCAATGTGTTTTATTTTTTCAACAAAGACTCAGGTGGCTGCATGTGAATTGCCACCTGAATGTTCCAATAGAGTTGCATGGGCTTGGTTATTTTGAACCCAACTTCTGTCACTAATGATTTAAGCCATAATAGTTCACTTACTTTGTGTGCACTATATTTCTTGCTTCTCTAAGTGACCATATTTCCCCTATAGTTTTATAGTAATCATAACTTGATTTTTTACCCTTCCACCAACCGATGGAATCTATCGACATCTACACTATCACCCTATTCATCACAAAGCTTAACATAGGGTTCCATAGGTGTATCAACTGGTTTACACCCAAGCATTCCAGTTTCTTTTAATAGATCAAGAGCATACTTTCTTTGAGACAAAATTATAACGTAATTGAATTTAAGAACTTCTATACCTAGGAAATATTTGAGCATTCCAAGGTTTGTGGATGGAAATTCCTTTTTCAAATCTTTCTTTCACTTGTTGAATTCCCCAATGTCACTCCTTGTGATAATAGTATCATCAACATAAATAGTCATAAGAATCATACCTTTTGTAGTTGTTTATTATAAAAAATGAATAAGCAGTTTATAATGTTGTGAACCCCAAAATGAATAACAACCGTTTTAAACTTGTAAAGCCAAGAATGAGGAGATTGTTTTAACCCATAAATAGCCTTATTCAAACGGCATACTTTCTCCCCTTCAACCACATAACTATGTAATTGAATCATATAAGCCTCCTCCAAAAAATCACCAATTGGAAAAGTATTTTTAACATCTAACTGATAGATAGACCGTTTAAAATTTGCCCCTAGAGAAATAAGAACCTGTATGGATTTCGACTTGGCCATAGGAGAGAAGGATTCATCATAGTCTATATCATAGGACTATGCATATCCTATAGCAACTAACCTCTACTTGTTTCCAGAAATTGTACCATCAGGGTTATTAATCAACTACTATATTAAATGGGGGAAGAAAGGATAATATCCAAGTATGATTCTTATATATTGCTTGCATTTCTTCATCCATGACAGCTTTTAACCTTGTATCATTTGAGGCCTCTTCATAAGTAGAAGGTATGATAAATTTTAAAAGACACCCACGTGTGTAGGGATGGCATGCGTAATAAATAAGGAGAATTTCCTTAGAGATGGCATAGATTTGTAATTATTCAAGATGGTGTATGTCCTCTTATGTTTTTTTTTCCTTTTGAATCATGTAGCCCTAAGGGCATTGTACTCATAGTGAACACCCTCTGACAACTATAATACAAGCTCAAGACATGGGGTAGAGCATTCAAGCCTTTTCCTCTCGACTCAAATTCGTCCTTACACCTTTTTCTCTTTTCCTCTTATTTCTCTCCTTTGGTTTCTTCTCTCCTCTCTTCTCTCCTTCCCTTGAGATCTCTTTATCTCCCTTGGTTTCTTTTGTCCTCTCTTCTCTGCTTCCCTTGAAATCACGAAGGAAGTATGTTCTTGATCTATTAAAAGAAACTGGAATGCTTGGGTGTAAACCAGTTAATACACCTATAGAACCCATTGTTAAATTTTGTGTTGAATTAGATGATAGTGTTGCAGTTGGCAGATTTTAATGGTTGGTTGGAAAACAAATCTTTCTCATTGTTACAAGATCAAATATCTCTTATTATGTAAGTGTCATCGGTCAATTTATGCATCAGGTTCAATAGGCATATTGGATGGCATTGGAGAGGATTCTCAAATAATTAAAGAAAAACTTTCGTCAAGGATTGTTGTATAAGTGTCATGAACATACCGATATTGAAGGGTTTGCATATGCTGTTTGGGTTGGTTATCCTGATGATAGAAAATCAACTTTGAGATATTTTACACTCATAGGAGGAAATTTGGCCACTTAGAGGAGCAAGAAATAAAGTGTTGTCACAAGATCAAGTATTGAGCAGAATATAGGGGTATGACACATGCAATAAGTAACTTATTATGACTTATGCCATTAATAACAGAACTTGGGTTCAAAATAAACAAGCCCATGTAACTCCGTTGTGACAATCAGTGACAATTCACTTAGCAACTAACCCAGTCTTCCTTGAACGAATAAAACACATTGAGACTGACTGCCATTTTGTTCGAGAAAAATTATAAACCGGTGACATATCTATGTAGTACATTCCAAAACAATCAACCAGTGGATATCTTCACAAAGGCTATTACAACATGACCTCTCTCTACCACGTGCTCCGAGTTGGAAATATTTAATGTATTTTCACTAGCTTGAGGGGGAGTGGTAAGAAGCATTAGTTGAACATCTTCTAATTAAGTAGATGAGTGGCAGCACTTTTCATTTTGTAGGACTCTAAGTCCCTCCTTTTTTCACTTGTTCTAGGGTTCAACCCGCATCTATAAGTAAGAATTAAGGGGGAGAGGCTCATCTCAACGAGTTCTCCTTGTGTGTGTGTGAAACACTATCTCTAAACTCGAGCTCTCTCTCTCTCTCTCTCTCTCTAAGCCTAGCCTTCTCTTCTCTTCTTCTCACCTTCTCTTCTCCTCTTTTTCTCTTACACTGGCCTCCTTTATACATGAAACCATAGAATCTAACAAGATGGTTGAGTCAAGTGTCCAGCATGATCTCTTGTATTTAGGAACTTTTTTACTCATTTGGACCATGATGAAAAATTATTTTGACCCTTGAGTGGAATAGTGATGATTCTCAACAGATCATGATTACTGAATTCAACATAAGAAAGGAACTTTATAAACTTTCAGCCATTGCAAGCAGCAACAAAAACTTTAAAAAAAAAACAAAAAACAAAAAAACTCTTGTGTTCCTGTAGAATAAAAACTAATGCAATTTGAACTTAAGAAAGAGGGAAATTAATCACTTTCAATGAAGTAACACTGGCTGAAAAGAAAACAACAACATAGCATGACAACTTTCAGCACATATGCATAACCCACGTGCTTAAAAAAAGAGAAAGATCTGAACATTGATTTCAATTTTATCATGGCTGGACTAGATTAGGCAATAATTCAAGAGTAATATACCCACTAACTTTTCAATCAGCCATGAACTAGAAATACTAACTTAGGGTTTGATAACTCAAAATTGATAAAAACAACCATCAAAATCAAGCAATTCTAATCAGAATTCACTATTAGAATTTTTCAAAAACTGATTAGGAATTTTTGGAATCAATTTAACACAATTTTGAAATCATATGAACCAACAATTTAAAACACTAGATTTCAGCCCTCATTTAAGCCACAAAAATGATTTTTTTCAAAAAAAAATTGAAATTTCAATTTAAAGGAGGAAAGAATAAACATGGATTATTAAGGATTCAAAACATAAAATAATATGATTAGGAACATGATTTAAACTAGATACTTGCTAGAATTTTTTTCAGTTTAAGCACCTTTCATGAGTTGCTGAGGACCACCCCTGCCATGCCTTCAATACTTCAACTTCACTTTTCTTTTAAGCAGCTTATTAAAAACCTAGAATCTATGCTCTAATACCAATTTTAAATCCTAAGGTTTTATGTCTAAAAAATGGTAGAGTAAGAGGGAAGAAGAAGAATAGAAAAAGAGAGGAGAAGGCTAGGTTGAGAAGGAGGAAGCTTGAGATGTAGGAGTTAGTGTTTTTCCACACAAAAGGAGCTTGTAGGATCTAAGCCTCTCGCCCTTACTTCTTATTTATAGAAGAGGGTTAAAAACCCTATTACAAGTGAAAGAAAAATGAACTCAAAATCCAACATAATTCCAAGTTGTGCCACTCATCTACTTAATTACAAGATATACCACTAATGCTTCTTCAATATAGATGAAGAGGGAACAAGAGTAAAGACCCTTTGAGGAGGATAATCTTGCTTATGTAAGTGTGGATGAGCTCATTGTTGGCAGAGGTGGCTTCACATGATGGGGGTAAATTAAGAAATTCATAATTACAATTTTGTGTGCTTGAATAAAAAAATAAGTGAAATTAAAATAAATATCAAACATAGAGCAAAAAGAAAGCATCTTTTTTGTTATCGATTTTTCCCTAGTGGTAGTCACCGCCCAAGAACTCTTGCTTAGAAAAATTCCGCTAATTACTCTATTAGTAAAACAATTACACAAAAAATATCACTCTCCTTTAAGCCACGTGTATGTTCAAATACATGATTACAAATCTCTCCTTGAGATTAAATGGCTAGATTATAGCTCTAGTAATCACTCCTTGCTAGGTTAACATGCTCTAGAATACAATGAAAATATAAAATAAAGGAAAAATTACACCCTTAAAATTTTGAGAGACAATGTTCTCCTTGAGATTTCAAAATCTCCACCCTTTGATGCACAAGAGGAAAACATTTTGGAGTTGGAGGTACTCTATTCTCCCATAGATGGGTTTGTGAAGAATTTCAAGTAAAAATTAGTGGTTGAATGCTCTTAATTACCAATAAATGCTTTCATTACTCTTTATTGGATGTTTGGAAAGGTATTGATAAGTTTTCCTTAAAACTAGTTTTTTTGCACTTCTTCAAAAAACTAAAAAAAGTGTTTATCGATCACTGGAAAGGTGTGATCAATCAGCCATGTATAACAAAAATATTTTTTAGTTCCCAAAGGTTATTGAAAAATTAGGCCATCGAACAATCAAATTCTCAACTCAGAAATGGTTGTTTGATCAATCAATTCATTTTGGTTGATCAATCATGCTTAGTAAAATTGGCTACACAAAATTCTATATGATTGATCATATTTTTGGTAAGATCAATCATGCTTTATAGTTCTTGTTAAGAAGCTTTTTATATGATTGATCATGCTTTATAGCTCTTATTAGGTATGTTTTCTTATGATCAATCAATTTGTTTCATTGATCGATCATGATTTATAAGCTTTTGCCAAACTGCATTATGTATGATTGATCATCCCAGTAGGTTGATTGATCATGCTTTATGCCAAATTATGAAATTTGGATTTAAGGCATGATGATGAATTTGCTAAGAGGTTTTGCAAGAATAAAACTCTTTAATGCATTGGTTAAACAAAATTGTGAGAAAAAATCTGCCCTAAAGCACCAAAGATTTCTTGTGTACCTCAAAATCGAAGTTTTGGTATTGTTCTCCTATTTGACTAGATTTCCAAAGACTTTTCTATTCTAATCTTCAAATCTTCATTTCATTGCATGTGGGTGCTTCTTCAAGATGGCTTAACACACATTTGGGATCAAGGTCTTGCTTTGAGTTTTGTATGTTCTTTTAGCAGACCTTGTCATTGTGTCTCTTGAAGGAGGTGTGCCTGAAATGCTTAATCGAAAATATTAGTGCAAATAAGGTTAAGTTTTGTGATCATCAAAATATAGATGGAGGTCAAGTTAGGTCAACACTCTCCTCCTTCAATTATTTATAATGAAAAATATTACATAAACAAAATACCCCTATCCTCATTAAGGTAACACAAAAATTAAAAAGAAAAAGAAAAATAAAGTGATAGATCTAAATACAAGACCTTTTATCTTTAACACTCCCCCTCAAGTTGGTGCATGAACATCAAAGACACCTATGTTGGGACACAAACTATGTAGAGGACTAACGACAACCTACAAGTTGATTTTTAAAAGGTATGTAATGCATGTTGATGATTCCAACTTGTATTTTTTTTAAATAAATTGGCCACTGATCTCAGTGTTTAGTTCTTTAATGAAAAATTGGTTTGTGAATAGTTACTTGGTTATCACATTGAAGCTGCATCAGGGTAGTCACAACAAAATCTAGTTTTGTTGATAAATATTTTAGTTATAACATCTTAGTAACTACAAGGGCCATGACATGATATTCTACTTCCACACTTAATCTTGCCACCACATGTTTTTGCTTACTAGGCCAAGTTATAAAGTTACTACTTATAATTGTTCAATAACCTAAAGTGGACTTTCTATCATCAGGATAATCTGCCAATCTGCATCAACATAGCCTTCAACATTAATTTAACCATGGAACTTATATAACAGTCCTCGACTTGAATTTTTCATAAGATAATTAAGAATCTTTTCTAAAAATTGTTAATGAGAAAGTTGAGGTTGATGTATGCATTGATTAACAACACACAAGAAAAGAAATATTAGGCCTAATCACAATGAGATAGATTAGCTTACCAACAAACCATTGAAAAAATTTTAGATCTACATCATTGAAAAATTCAACAAACAACTTCATGTTGGGATCTATAGGAGTGTCAAAAATCTTACATTAAGTACGCTTGTTTCTTGTAGTGGGTCCAAAACCTACTTCCTCTAAGACAAGATAGTGCCATGTTAAGACTTCAAGGAAGTACTTGAGTAGGCTAATATCCTTCATTTGCATGACTCACTTATTAAATATTGTACTTATTACTATTTGTCAATATAATATCATCAACATACAGGGCTATAAGAATTACACCTTGATTAGCATGTTTAACATATATTGAGTAGTTCACTTCACATCTCTTGAATCCAAAACCAAAGATCACTTTACTAAAATTTTCAAAGCATGTGCACGGAGATTGTTTTAGTCCATAAATAAACTTCTTAAGTTGGTATATTTTTTTCCCCTCAACCACGAATTTGGGTGGTTGTGACATGTAGACTTCCTCATGGATATCATTATTGAAACAAATATTTGTTTTCACCTAATTGATGAATAGACAAATTGAAATTTAAAAAAAAATAAAAATGAGGACCCCTATTGATTTAAGTTTGGCCACCAAAGAGAAGGTTTCTTCATAACGATTCCATGTGCTAGTGTGTAATCTTTGGCAACTATCCTTGCTTTGAGGTGAGCAATCCTAAAATTTGGTTTATGCTTGACTCAAAGTCCATCTATATTCCATGCTTTCTTTCTACTTGGTAAGGTTGTCAACTCCCAAGTGTCACTATCATACATTGTTACCATCTCATCTTCCATTGCAGCTCTCCACCATAGATTATTTAAAGCCTCTTGGTAATCCTTGTGAATAGTCACAAACGACAAGGGTCCTAAAAAAACTTGAGGACAGTCTATGAGAGGACACAAAGTTAGAAAACCAGTGAGAGAAGTGATTTTGACTACACACAAGAATGAGTAGGCTTACGAGTAGTAATTAGTCTAGCATCATAATGAGGGAGAAAAATAATAGGTGAGGACCAAAATAAATTGGTGAAGAAGGAGAAGTACTAACCTTAGACTCAAAAGACTTCATAGGTGCCCAGTTGACCATTGGAGAGACTAGATCAAGTGGTTGGTTTAATGGTGGTTCCTCCCATGGCTGTGAAGGGGAATGATCCAGTGGCACAATCGGTCCACGTATACCTATAGAAGAATTGAATCCTAGTGGAGTGGTACCAACACTAGAATATAGTATAGTAAATCCTCAAAGAAGGTGACATCTACTGAAATGAGAGAATTATGTAATGATGATTGGTAGCACATATGCTCTTTTTTTATTCTTAAAATATCCAAGAAAGATACATTTTAAGGATTTTGGAACAAGTTTAGTTTCTCTAGTAAGAAGTTATGAACAAAACAAAACAACCAAATACTCTAGTAGGAAGACAAAATGGTTGAAAAGTATGAAAAAGATATGCAAAGGGAGTTTTGTGTCCAAGAACACTACAAGGCAAACGATTGATAAGACATCATGCTTTGAATACTATATAGGGTCACTAAAACTAATGAACATTCATTGACACTAAAATTCTTGAGTAAATTCTACTAGGTATTGTTTTTCGTACTGCAACACCATTTTGTTGATGTGTATAAGCAGCTAAAGTTTGATGTATAATTCATTTTTTCTTATAGATATTCTTTGGCATTATCAAAACAAAACAATTTGGATTCTTTTCTAAAATTGGGTTTCAATATGGTCACCAAATGATTCAAAAATATGAAATACTATAGAACGATCTTTCATTAAGTAAAGCCAAATGACTCAAGTACAATCATCTTCAAAGTAACAATATATTGAGATTGAGTAATATTTGAAACTTGTACCATATGTTATACATTTAAATGGAGTAGAAAAATGGACTAGCAGTGAAGAAAAAACACTCCTATGGTGCTTACTCAACTCATAAGACTGACAATGTAAACAAAAGACAGTTTTAAGAGAAGAAAGTAGTAATTTTAACATGGATAATGATGGATGACATAGCTTGCTGATTTGAGGTTGTCATTGTTGAGATTAAATTATTATTTAAATAATAGAGTTCTCCTCTTTCATGGCCACCACTAATTACTTGTTTGGTTTTTTTTCCTAAATAATGCAATAAGAAGGGAAATTTTTACCGAGAAATCAAGTTTTTTTGTTATTTGACTTATTGGCATAAGACTTACAAGAAATTGTGGAACAAAGATAACATTAGTGGATGATCAAGATGGAGACGAAGAGGAGGAACCAATGCCTTGAACTTGAGTTTGAGACCCATCGGCAATCAAAACAAATTGATTAGTAGAGTAGGAGAATAAGGAAGAGAAGTTACCATTTTTTTCACTTAGATACTCATAACCTAAATCAATAATCGAAGGTGATAGAACATGAAAGTAAAGAGGTAGTACCTATAATAGCAATAGTAGAAAAAGAGGTGATAAAAGAGGTGATAGGAGGTATGACAAACTTTCCAAGTAGTGGTAATAGTAGTAGAAGACGCACTTGGAGTTGTGACCAACTTACTCTTTAGCTTTTGAAACACTTCATAATCTTATTCAATAAAACCCTTTGTAGTAGGAGATTGTGTGGCCTTAGCTTACTTTGGATTTAGGTTTATTAGTGATTTGTTAATCATTGGTCAGTTTTCCATGTCATTTTTAACATATTTCTACAACTAAACAAGTCACAATATGTGCAACTATGGATGTTAGAGAACTCACTTACATTGTGGCCTTGTCCAAAAATACATAGTTCTCTACTTCTATTGTAGTCTCATCTAGTGTTACTTTGTCCTCGACCTCCAACAATGATGGATAAAATCTCAATTGGTCTAGATTGAGGCACTACTGCCTTGGCTAGAAATCTAAGCATGGTGGCACCAATATCATCAAAGGTGGCTTTGCAGATGAGTTGAAAATTTGGACTTGGCCACGTCAAGCTATAGTTGTAAATTTTCAAGATGAATAGCCCCAATCATTTGTATGTTTTATTGAACTACTATGTCAATGGAATAAGGTTGAACCGATCACAATAGCTTGAGAAGCAGCAACAATAGTTTTTGCTCAACAATATCAATCACCTTCTATTATGGTCCCTTGCCATGGATCTAGTAACTCAGCGTGAGAGTAGTGAATCCAGAATGTGAAAGACGAGTTCACCACTGGTAGGTGCTACTGCTCTTGGTAAGAGGTATAAGAACCTCTTATGGAACTCGAAAAAGGGAGATTAATGGCCCCCTTGCTGATGTGGATGAGAGGTTGAGAAACCTCTTACTCTTCACGAAAAAATAGGATTTTTAGCCTCTTGTGGTTCACGGAAATTAAGAAATTGAACCTCTTCTCTCTCGGTAAGATTGTAGAGAACAAGAGAGATAAAAAAGGGGTAGGAGAGAAATCAGATTCAGGAGGGAACCTGGACCTAGAGCTCGTCAAGGAGAACTCTTAACCCTGTTTAACATAAAATCAGACTTGCCTTCTCTTCATTTCTCTGTCCTCTAAATACGGTTTGACGCAAAAAGAGTTTAGGGTTTAATAATTACAATTATGCCCCTACGGCATCTTTCCTTAAACAATTAATGAAAAATATAACTTAAAAACAATATAAATTATGGAAGTAAAAGCAATTAACTCAGTGAGTCAGTGGCGCCTCCTTTGGGTGACTCGGTTAGCTATTGAATCCTCAACATTTGCCCCTCTTGGAGAAAGAGTTTGTCCTCAAGCTCTTAAGTCGGGTAAACCTGTTTGAAGTTGTCTAACTATTCCCATGTAGTAGCTACTAGTTCGGTGTCCTTCCATTGGACTATAATCTTCCACTGGTCATGAATAAAGTAGGCACGCAATATCGTGGTCGGAGTAAGAATAACCCGTCCATTGTCCACCGGAGGAAGGGACACGGTGGAAGGAGGGGGTGAGCACTGAAAGGTTTTAAGTAGGGACTCATGAAACACATCATGAAGCTTGGCCGTGGTGGGAAGTTTCAATTAATAGGCGATCGGCCCCATTTGCTGAATAAACTGGGGATAGTTTATGACGTTGTTGCCCAGAAATTGAGTGATGTCTGTGAGGTTGGAGACGTAACCAAATGTAGTCTCCTTCCTTGTATGAGACATCCTTGTGCCCCTTGTCATTGAAATCCTTCATATGAACTTGTGCCTTGGGGAGGCGATCTAAAATATTCTGTAGGACCTAGTCCCATTCAATGACTGCCTGGTCAATAGAGTCCACTCGGGTGCAGCCCAACGTATAAGAGAGAAGTCGAGGAGGATCTCTTCCATATAGAACTTGGAAGGGAGTAGACTGCAATGTTGTGTGGAAGGAAGTGTTGTAACAATATTCAACCCACGGTAGCCAGTGAACCCAGTTTTTAGGACGATCGCCCACAAGGCACCGGAGATACATCTCCACGGTGCTGTTAACAACCTCGGTTTGGCCATCTATTTGAGGGTGATAGGATGACAAAAATTTCAGCTTAGTGCCACATAGACGAAAAAGTGCTCGCCAAAAAGTGTTGTAAAGACCACATCACAATCACTGACAATCGATTCTAGGATGCCATGTAAATGGACAACATGCTCGAGGAATGTCTGGGCCACTCTAGATGCAGTATATGGGTGTGCCATGGGAATAAAATGAGCATACTTGGAGAACCGATCCACCACGACAAATAATACCGATTTGCATGAGGATTGTGGATAACCTTCTATGAAATCCATAGAGATATCAGCCCAAACTTGTGTAGGGAGTGTGAGAGGTTGCAGAAGACCTGCTGGACTATAGTGTTCGGCCTTGTTGAGTTGACATACCGAGCAGGTTGTGACATATGCTACAATGGTGGTTTTCATGACCTTCCAATAAAAATCTACTCTAATGCAATGCAAGGTTTTCTGGATGCCTTCATGAGTGTTGTCAAGGTATGCAGAGAGGATGGCTGAAACCAACTCGGAAGTGTGAAGTACATATAAGCGCAATTTATACAAAATAAGAGAATTTTGAATTAACCACCTAGAGTCCATTGATCTCGCTATAATTTTTGTGAGCAGATCATGTAGAACCAGATTGCTGGTATTTTCCTCCTTAACCAAGTCTATGAGAAGAAAATGAGGCTGGATGAAGTGGTGGATTCTCCAAACGTCATGACAAGGCATCTGCCACCTTGTTTAACCGCCCGGTGCGGTATTCCACTGAAAAGTTGAACCCCATCAATATACTAATTCAGTGTTGTTGAGGAGAAGTCGTGAGGAGTTGCACAAGCAAATATTTACGACTGTAATGATCAGTTCGGATGAGCAATGCATGGCCCCATAAGTATGATCGCCAGTTTTGGAAAGCTTTGGCCAACCCAATTAACTCGCATTCATATGCTGCCAATTTGTGATGACGTTCTGCCAATTGTCTGCATAAATATGTAATAGGATGAAAGTGCTGTTGTAGAACGGCCCCAATGCCCCCACCGGAGGTGTCACACTCGACCTCAAATAATTCCTCAAAATTTGGAAGTTGTAGAACTGGTGCGGATGCAAGAGCTAATTTGAGATCAGTGAAGGACTATGTGGCCTGGTCATTCCAAATAAAGGAACTTTTCTTCAGGAGATTTTTCTATGGTGCTGCTAACAACCCATAATATTTTATGAATTTTTTTTAATATCCTGCTAATCCCAAAAACCCTCTCAAAGCAGAGCTATTCGTAGGTTACGGTCAATCAGAAATGGCTTGAATCTTCTCGAAATCAACTGTGACCCCATCATGGGAAATAATATGGCCTAGATAGGCCACATGTGACTTCGCAAAAGAGCATTTAGATTTCTTTAAATATAGTTGATGTGCTCATAACAATTGAAATAGTAATCTTAAATGCTCTAAATGTTGAGTGTCAGATTTGTTGTAAACGAGTATATCATAAAAAAAACAAGTAAAAATTTGCATAGATAGTTACGGAATACCTCGTTCATTGGGCGTTGGATAACCCAAACTATATCACAAAAAATTCAAAATGGTCATGATGAGTGTGGAAGGCATTTTTCTCGATGTCAGATAGATGCATACGAAGCTGATGGTAGCCAGACCGGAAGTCCAATTTGGTGAATACCCATGAACCATGTAATTCATCCAGAAGCTCCTCCACCACAGGAATAGGGAACTTATCTTCGATAGTTTGTACATTCAAATCCCTATAATCAACATAAAATCGCCATGTATCATCATGTTTCTTAACAAGGAGGACTTGTGAAGAAAATGGGGAACGGCTGTTGCGAATAAGCCCTTGTTGTAACATTGCTTGGCACTGTCTTTCAATTTCTTCTTTATAGAGGTGAGGATACCGGTATGATCGAACCACCACCACATTTGAGCCAGGTTTTAAATAGATCTAATGGTCACAGTGCCTCAAGGGAGGCAGCCCTGAAGGCTCTTGGAACAAGCCCGAGAATTCATCAAGGAGATGTTCTACAGTGTTGTCCAGATTGTCCTTTGTGTGTAGGTTATGAATGTGATGTGGCTTATCCTGTAACAGTACTTGGTGTCCGCCCGTTGAAAAACTCATAGTTAAAATAAAAAAAGCCCATAAAATAGGGCCCAAGGTTTGCAACCATTTAATACCCAAAACCATATCAAACCCACCTAAAGGTATGACAAAAAATTCTAAATGAAAGAAAGTCGTATCGATTGAAAATTTTACTGCTTTGTTGATGCCATAGCTAGGAAATTTCTCTCCAATGGCAACCGAAACCGTGGTTGTTGGGTGGGGAAGGATCTATAGTTGAAGGTGTTTAGCAGTTGTTAAACTGGGAAAATTATGTGTACTTCCCGAATCCACAAGGCTGACAAGTTCCTTGTCCATCACCAAAGTCCTGACTTGCATAGTTTTGGCATATTTCGGGCCGGTAATGGCATGCATAGAGATTTTTGGTGCATCTTCATCAATATTATCATCACTTTGTTCTGGTTCTGCTAGTTCATCGACTTCGAGCCAAAATAATTGTTGACACTGATGACCTGCCCTATACGGTTCATCACAGTTGTAACATAGGTTATGTGCCCGATGGTCAGCCATCTCCAAACTTGTTAATTTTTGGATATACTGGGCAGGTGGGTTGTTGGGGCCGTATCTGCTGCAAGAGTAGTAATTGGATTATTTCTGGCCTGTTGTCCTATTGGAAAAGTTATCTGAGGGGAACTGTGTTGCCTCCCTTGCCAAGTAGTGGAAGTGTTCCGATTCCCCTGCCAAGTTGTCCTCCTATTTTGAACTTTTTGTCTTGTTTCTAGTGCTCGAGCTAAATTCATTGCTCAAGCCAAGTCAGCAAGTGCATGGAGCTCCACCTCTAACCTTAAAGACTCATTAAGGCTGACTATAAATAAAGTGACCTGCTGGTCTACTCGAACCATCCAGTTGGCTTGGGCCAATTTTTCTTGGAACTATTTTTGATATAGTTCCACAGGCCCAGTTTGTCGTAACAGCACCAAATCCCCCAACGAGTTGCTGTGAGCTGGAGGACCAAACCGTATAGTGCATAATTCTATGAATTCTTCCCAATTCAGCACCAATCTATCCAATTCTACTCGATGAAACAAAAGTTGTGCTTCATCGAGCATGTGGAAGGCGACCAGTCCCAACTTATCAATTTCTGATGTTCTTTAATGGATAAAAAAAATTTGCACCAATGTAACCAAATCAAGGGGTCGTCTGACCCATTAAAAGTAGGTTAATCCAATTTTGTATACATGTGTACGGTGCCTCCTCCTTGGTTGAAATTTCCAATCTACGCAGAGAAAGCATTGCGCCGTGTAAACTGGTCCCCACTATGTTGTGTGCGAGTTGTCCTCTCCTCTTTGTTCTGGCGTTGAGTTCCTTCTAGCCGTAATATTTCCCATCATACCAGAGAATGTATCGATCTGGAGATTCATATTTGGAATTTGGTCCAACTTCTCCATGATTAGAGCAAACCTTCTCTCATTTTCTGCCTGTGTCTCTACCTGCGCATTTTCCTCTTATCATCAACTCTTTTAACTCCCCATTGTTGGGCTCCCCCGTGTTACCGTTCTTTGATACCACGTTGTTATGGTCTCTTGCCATGGATCTAGTAACTCGGCGTGGGAGTGGTGAATCCAAAATGTGAAAGACAAGTCCAGTACTGGTAGGTGCTGCTACTCTCGGTAAGAGGTATAAGAACCTCTTATGGAACTCGAAAAAGGGAGATTAATGACCCCCTTGCTGTTGTGGATGAGAGGTTGAGAAACCTCTTACTCTTCATGAAAAGTGTTGAATTTAGGACCCCATGAATAATACCTCGAGCAAGGGGAGAGTGAAATAAAAAAGAGAAAAAGAGAAAAGCTCTCGAGTAGAGAGAGAAGAAAAGGAAAATAAGAGAGATTAGAGAGAGATACCTACACACAAGAGTGGAGAAAAAAAAAGAAGTAACATGCTTGAATAATTCTGAGTTACAATCACCTCTATTTACAATTGAGGAGGTGATAGAGTTCATGTACAACTAACCTTAGGACTCCTAGTTACATTCCAACTAGAACTCTCTAAGATAAGCCTACTATGATAAGATTACATTATCTATTTAAGAGACTAATTTAACTCAACTACAAACACTTTCTTTATGGACGTGAATCAAGCTTGAGAGTCAGCTCTTGGTCTTATCTTGTGGGTCCTACATGATCTTCCAACTCATGTAGATAGAGATACCAGCTCATGGTATCTTTGTGGGTCTCACTTGATCTTCAAATCTTCTATTTAATTCTTACACATGTTTCTTATCTCTTAACTAGAGCCAATTTGTATGAAGACTCTTGTTGACACCTCTCGAGCTCATGGTGGGTCCCACATTGTAACACCCCCTAAGCTGGGGGTGAGAAAACATCGTAGATGCCCAGCTTGCTACAAATGTTGGACAAAATTTTGTGAGTAACTGGTTTGGTGAGAATGTCTGCAACCTGGTTCTGTGAAGATACATGTTGGAGAGATAAGATGTCGACTGTGAATTTTTCTTGTATGTAGTCTATTTCTATATGCTTTGTTCTCTCATGGAAGACTGGATTTGATGTGATGTGAATTGCAACCTAATTATCGCAATATAGATTTATAGGAGATTCTTTATAAAAACCAAGTTCAGTTAGGAGATATCTGATCCATAGGAGTTCACTGACTGTGTGTGCAAAGGCTCTGTACTCTACTTCTGCACAAGACCATGCAACTACATTATGTTTCTTGCTCCTTCGTGTAACCAAGTTTCCTCCAACCATCATACAATATCCTGAAGTAGATTTTCTATCATCTAGGGATCCGGCCCAGTCTGCATCTGAGAATCCTTCGATGTTGAAGTGTCCATGATTTTTATAGAGGAGCCCTCTTCCTGGTGCTCCTTTCAGATATCGTAATATCCGTTCTAGTGTTTGCCAATGACTGAGTTGTGGTTTGTGCATATATTGACTTACCACACTGACTGCATATGAAATATCTTGCCTCTTTGAGCAGAGATAAATAAGTTTTCCCACCAATCTTTGATATTTTTTGACATCTAGTTCTTCTCTAGTACCTGCACATAATTTTGTATTCAATACCATAGGAGTTTCTATTGGTCTACATCCCAGCATTTTGATCTCCTCCAGTAAGTCAAGGGCATACTTCCTTTGAGATAATATAATTCCATGTCTGGATTGTAGTACTTCAATACCAAAAAAATATTTGAACAACCTGAGATCCTTTGTCTTGAATTTAGTACATATCCTTTCTTTTGTCTTTTGGATGCCCTCGGGATCACAACCAGTTATAATAATGTCATCAACATATACGGCTAGAATTACCTTGCCCTTCGATGTGTCTTTAATAAAGACAGAGTGATCTCCAGAGCATCCGTGAAATTCGGGTGATATGAGTGCTTGGCTAAATTTTTCAAACCTTGCACTAGGCGACTGTTTGAGACCATAAATAGTTTTTTGTAGTCGATATATGGACACCCCCTCAACCACTTACGCAGGTGGTTGCAGCATATAAATTTCCTCCTTTATATCCCCATTTAGAAAAGCATTTTTTACATCAAATTGATAAACCTTCCAGGAAGAGTTAGCTGACAGGGATAATAATTAATGTACCAAGTTTAATTTAGCCACTAGAGATAAGGTTTCTTCATAATCAATGCCATAACATTGTGTATAGCCTATAGCAACAAGGCGAGCTTTCAACCGAGCCACGGACCCATCCGGATTGTGTTTCACCGTAAATACCCATTTGTAATTGATGGGTTTCTTATCTGAATGAAGTGGGATTAGAGCCCATGTCTGATTTTCATAAAGGGCATGCATTTCTTCATCCATATCCGCCTTCCACCCTAGATGTTTGAGAGCCTCCTAATAGGATTGTGGTATAGTTACGGAGAAAATAACCGATAGAAATTGACAACAAACAAGGGATAGACGATGATGAGACACAAAGTTTGTTATGGGATGAGAAGTAGAAGGCATGATGCATGATCTGGGCTCTTTCCTAACACCAATAGGACGAGTATCATATTCTGGGCCAAAAATAATCAGAGAAGATGGACTTACCTTAGTAGGATCGGACAACTCAGCAGGTGTGGTGTCAGCCAGTGTTTCTGGGGGTTGAGTAGTTTCCGCAGCACGGGGCACAACCGGTCGAGGAGAACCTGGTACTGAAGATAAACCTGGAGGAGCATTATCAAAATAATTTGGAGAGTCTTCAAAAAATGTGACATCCCTAGACACAAGTGAACGCTGAAGAGAAGGATTATAGCAAACATAACCCTTTTGTGTGCGAGAGTATCCTAAGAAGATACACTTCACAAGTTTGGGATCAAGTTTACTGTGTTTTGGGGAGGAAATATGGACAAAACATTGATAGGCGAAGACTCTCAAGGGCAATGAAAAAGGATCATCATCAGGTAATAATAGAGAGTTGAGAGATTTTTTACCAAGAATGGAAGAGGGTAGTTTATAAGAAAACATGCGGTAAGAACTGCATGCAGCTAATAAAAGTATGGAACTTCCATGGCATATAGTAAATTGTGACCTACCTCAAGAATATGAAGGTTCTCCCATTCGGCTACACCATTTTGTTGTGGGGGTGTAGGCACATGATGTCTGATGAATAATGTCATTTTCTTGACAAAACGAGTCAAGATCTTTAGATGTGTATTCTTTGGAATTATTCGACCGAATGACTTTAATTTTCTGTCCAAACTGAGTGAGTACCATTGCATGAAAAGATTTAAATATCAATGGTATTTCAGAATTCTCTTTAAACAAAAATAACCAAGTGGTACGAGTGAAGTCATCAATGAATGTAATAAAATATTTCACTTGAGAAATGTTGGAGACACTCAAGGGTCCCCAAACATCAGTATGAATTAACGAAAAAGGAGAGACTTTTAATTTCTAGACGAGGTGAGTATGTATACCTCTGATGTTTACTCATTTGACATGCTTCACAATGAAGGTCCGACTGTGCTTTAGGAAAAATATGATGAAGAGATTGGGCGGACGGATGTCCCAACCGGTTGTGCCATAACCTGGTTTCAAGTCGTAGGTGGATGCAATATTTATTTGTGGCACATCTTGGTAGTAGAGCCCCCCTTGTTCACAGCCTCCATGAATCACCCGCTTTGTTGTAAGATCCTGAAACACGCATGAAGTGGGTGAGAAAGTGATAGAGAAATTAAAATGTTTGGTGAGTTGACTAACCGATAAAAGATTCAAAGGGAAAGTAAGAACGAAAAGGATATCAGTGAGTGGAAGTGATGGTGTAACAAAAGTGGATCATTTCCCTTGAACTTTAGTTTGTGAACCATTAGCAACGGTAACAAATTTATGTGAAACACATAGAGAAACTGAGTATTGTAGATGTTTGTTACCTGTAAAATGCTCGGAGGCTCCTGAGTCAATTATCCAGGATGAAGAGGAGGCAGAAAACATACCTGAAGTGGTGGTGGCAGCGGTTGGTGAAGAAATACTTGGGGAGGACCCCATCATGGTCTTCATTTTCTTGAATAGTTCATAGTCTTCATCAGTAAAAGTATGATTTGTAGTTGTCGTGGTAGATGGTTCTACTTTTGTATCACTCTCTAAGGCTTGGGTAGCTTTATTTTCATTAGCTTTATAATATCTTTCACAAGAGTGGCGCAATCTACCACATATAAAGCATTCTTTCAGATGAAAGCATGTGTCTCTAGTGTGGCCATATCCCTTACAATGGGTGCATTCCTTCCCCTCTATTCGGTCAAAACTTGTCCTTCCACCTCTTACTATTCCTCCTCTATAAAATCTACCTCGGCCTCGGCCTTGGTCAGATGGTGTTCCCCTATGTCCAGAGTACATAGCGGATGGTATTTTAGTAGTAGAGGGAGAAGCATTTGGAATACGGAGAAGTGTAGCACATACATCATTAAAAGTGGGAACCGCGGAAGAGCTAAGAAGGTGAGTCTTAGCAACTTCAAGATGGGAGTTTAATGTTAGCAAGGCATATGGCAGTTATCAAGGCCTCTTTCTGTTTATCTTGGATAGAGATATCTGTAGAGGTTGGTTGGGCAAGTTTTCATTCTTGAAGAAAGCCTCAAAAGTGGGCCAAATATTCATGTATATTGTCTCGTTGTTTGGTGGTAAGCATTTTGTAAGTTGTCGAAGCTTGAATACAACTTAGCGCATGTCTCCTAAATATGTTTGGCCGTCTCTAGATGAATGACATTATTGGAGACATGTTCTTCCATACTGTTGATAAGCCAACTAATAACCAATGTAACCTCCTTTAACCATTTGGTATAGAATATCATCTTCATCAATATGTGGTTCACGGTTGGTGAGATGACCAATGAAGTCCTTTATGATAAGAAACCGATGAACCGATGTGGACTAGTTCATAAAATTTGATAGGTACAGTAGTGATTCTGAGTATGTCACTCTTGTGACACATATTATCTTCAGCCATAGTAGGCAAATCAAGTAAAATAGTTCTCCAATCAAGTAATCAAAATATGATCAAGTGGAAGGCTTTAACCAACTCGGTTAATGGAGATGCTTAGCATAAAAGCTAAGTAAATAATTTTAATGGATAATGACTCATAAAAGGCTCAATATTATCCTTCTTTATCTGGGAATTTTTTTGCCACAGATTTATAAAAAAGAATCCAGTATGCACTGGTCTAGGTCACAGTATTGTGCAAACCGACAAAAACTGCCTTGATAATCTCTTCTAATCAAAGATAATCCAAGATGCATATATTCTCATAATTTTATAAGATGAAAACATTCATAATGACATCTATAAACCACCTCTTAATACCGAAAATTGGTAGCATAAATTTAATAATATGATAAATAAATACTTATCTCCTGAGCTTCAATCTTGCTTCATAAGGAGTCTTCTATGAGCAGTTTTTAATCATATCTTCATAGAGAAAAATGGGCATCCTAAATTGGTTGCTCTGATACCATGTTGAATTTAGGATCCCATGAATAATACCTCGAGCAAGGGGAGAGAGAAATAAAAAAGAGAAAAATAGAAAAGCTCTCGTGTAGAGAGAGAAGAGAAGGAAAATAAGAGAGATTAGAGAGAGAGAACTTCACACAAGAGAGGAGAAAAAAAAGAAGTAACTTGCTTGAATAATTCTGAGTTACAATCACCTCTATTTATAGTTTAGGAGGTGATAGAGTCCATGTAAAACTAACCTTAGGACTTCTAATTACACTCCAACTAGAACTCTCTAAGATAAGACTATTATGATAAGATTACATTATTTATTTAAAAGACTAATTTAACTCAACTACAGACACCTTCTTTAAGGATGTGAATCAAGCTAAAGAGTCAGCTCTTGGTCTTATCTCGTGGGTCCCACGTGATCTTCCAACTCATGTAGATAGAGATACCAGCTCGTGGTATCTTTGTGGGTCCTACTTGATCTTCAAATCTTCTATTTAATTCCAGCACATGTTACTTATCTCTTAACTAGAGCCACTTTGTATGATGACTCTTGTTGACACCTCTCAAGCTCATGGTGGGTCCCACCAGGTTGTGGGACCATGGTGGGTGTCAGACCTAGGTGGTTCCGTCCACCATTGATGGGTTAGGTACTTGGCTTTCCGTACTTAACAGACCGGTCTTTTGGGTTGTATTGGCAAGGCGTTTGACATGGTATCAGAGCTGGGCACCATATTCCACGTTTGAATCCTAGAGGGCAGCGGTACAGAACCCGGGAACGATGGGTGTTAGAGTTTGTGGTCTGGGTTGAGTACTTAGCTTTCCGCTCCCTAATAGACCGGACTTTTGGGTTGTATTGGCTAGGCATTTAATAGTGGGTCCCACATTGTAACAGAAAGATAGGATTTTTAGCTTCTTATTGTTCACGAAAATTAAGAAATTGAACCTCTTCTCTCTCAGTAAGATTGTAGAGAATAAGAGAGATCAAAAAGGGATAGGAGATAAATCTGATTCAAGAGGGAACCTGGACCTAGAGCTCATCAAGGAGAACTCTTAACCCTATTTAACCTAAAATCAGACTTGCCTTCTCTTCATTCCTCTGCCATCTAAATAGGGTTTGACGCAAATAGAGTTTAGGGTTTAATAATTACAATTTTTCCCCTACGACATCTTGCCTTAAACAATTAATGAAAAATATAACTTAAAAGCAATATAAAATATGAAAGTAAAAACAATTAACTCAATAAGTCAGTGGCAACTCCTTTGGGTGACTCGGTTAGCTATTGAGTCCTCAACACCTTCAACAATAGTTTTTCACTCAAAAATGACAAAAGTTCAAAAACTGTTTTAGAAGCCTCTATTTATAGTGGAGGCCCGAAACCCTAATTACATTCACTAAAAGAGACTTAAGAAAACCCTAATGTCTTACCAACTCGTGGCCCACATGCTCTTCCTCAATGTACGTGTGTGGCTATTGGGCCCTCTTCTGGATCAACCTTGATGAGCAGCCCGAAACCCTAATTACATTCACTAAAAGAGACTTAAGGAAACCCTAATGTCTTACCAACTCGTGGCCCACATGCTCTTCCTCAATGTATGTGTGTGGCTATTGGGCCCTCTTCCGGATCAACCTTGATGAGCAAAATCAGCCTTTGCTCCCCTTCCTTCGTGGCCACACTCGCTTCTTGTTGCATAACTCTCTGGACTAAATTATTCAGCATGTCTTTGCATCTTTTAGTTTGTACCCTCGTCACTGGACCAACTGGAACTTGAGTTGGTTCATGAGTATTCCTTGTAGGCTTGATGTCCTCATCAGTCCTCAACAACTTCAACAATAGTTTTAAACCAATCACAATAGCTTGAGAAGCAGCAACAATATCTTGAGAAGCACAAATATCATCAAATGTTGGCTTTGCATATGATTTGAAAAATTTGACTTGGCCACGTTAAGATATAGTAGTAAATTTGCAAGACAAATTGTTCTAACCAGTTCTTCAATTTTCGTTCCAACCAGTCACTCTCATAAAAAAACCTCTGAAAATATTCATTGAGATTATCTCTCCGCCTGATAGTGTGGTGTTTTTTAGAAAAATTGTGTTTTCCATGTCATCAAATAGCACACCCTTGGCCACATTGAGGTAAAAACATAAAAACGTTGCATGTAGATAACATAACTTTAGAAAGAAAAACAATTCTTGAAACTTTATGAAGAGACACATGAAACAAAGTTCTTATGGCTAACCACATGAAGAAGTCCTGCATGCATGCTACTCCTAGTTCAATAAGGAGAAGATGTTTAAATCACTTTGAAACTCAAGACTAGTTTCTAATCTTAGAAACGTTAACAAAGTAGGAGTTTGTTTACTGGAATTGTTAAGTTTCTATATGTAGAAGGAAAGAAGACCCATTAAACTACTTAGACATGACTTTTTAAATCAATAAGAAAGTTCAAAAAGAAAAAAGAAATCTCCTTGTATATCTGGAAGAAGGATGAGCAAAAACAATTGTTACTACTTCTCAAGCTTTAAATTAGAGTTTTCTTCATAAAAAAATAAATGAATGTTCAACATTGTGGTGGAATAAAGAATGAAGCTACTGAAGCAAGAACAAGGAATGAGTTTTTTAAAACTAAAAGTTCAAACAAGCAAAGGCTTGAACTCATTTGGTGCAGCATGCATGAGGAAAAGTTCAAAAATAGTTTTGGGTTCAAACAAACAAAAGCTTGAATTTCTTTGGTACAACATGCTTGAGAACAAGAAAAAATACTTGTGTTTCTGACCAAAGTAAAGAAAAATAGAGATTTAAGAAGGATTTAGTTCATAAATGAACTCATGTAGTCAAACAAGGCATATAGTAGAGAGAACTTGTTGACCAAGTATTGGCTCCTTTCTTGATTTTAATGATAATAAAACTTAATTGAGCTAACAATTTCAAATCTAGTATTTCAGATATTTTTCCTTCAAGAGACATCAATTTCAAGGTCTTAAGCATTGAATTGATACAAGCATCTCAAAGACCTCAAGCTCCATAGAAATCAAAGTACTCTTGAAGAAGCATCCTAAAAAGATGAAGAAAATTTGAAGAATAGAGTTTTAAAAATCATTGAAAAAATTCAAAAACTCAGTCCATGTAAGAGAACAATCCACTTCTTCCAAAACTTGAAGTACAATGCAAATTTGGAGCATTAGAACATATTTTGCAATCAAATATGGTTTTATAAATGCATACATATATTTTATACATGTCAAAACCACTTAGGATCATTAATTCTTATGCTTTAAAAATCCACATGATGAACTGGCACTGGAATGATCAATTAGTGTCTGTCAATGATCAATCAACCAGAAGTGTACAAGTCAAAAATATAAAACATGATCGATCAATCAAGGTTGATTGATCAATCATCCAGAACAAGGCCAATCTCTGCTATAAAACATGATCAATCAACCCATTTGGGGTGATTGATCAATATTGTCTAGGCAAATCAAATCCATGTTGATTGATCAATTTACATTTGACATTGATCAATCATACAAAACTTTTCTAGTCAGGGACAAAGCATGATCGATCATAGCAAAGTCATTGATCGATCATACTTGCAAGAAAATGGCAGTGAAAATTCTAATTGATTGGTCAACTTAAAATATCATACCCAATGAGAAAATAATGATTGATCATACCATTGATCAATAAATCACATTCTGACAAAAAAATAATCATTACACACGATTGATCAATCAACCACTTTACACTAATCGATCAATGTAAACTCAACTTTTTCTAAATAGTCAAAAAATAGCTAGTTTGGGTTGATGAACTAATAAATACCCCTTCCAAGCCTCCCATCGAGAAGTTAATGAACTTTTATTGACATATATAACAGCATTTATTCTCAATCCTTTGAGAATTATTCCTCAGTGTATTTTTGAGTAAGAGAGAGTCAAAACCTTACAAAATTCTACACTTCTTTCTCATACCATCTCCTTGCATTTCTTATAGTCAAGCTCCAACATTCTATATTGTTCTACAAAGGTTGGATGCTTGGATTTCTCAAAGGAGGAAGATTTCTCTCCAATTGACAAGGGTGTAAGTTTTACCTTTTCTTTTGTATTTTTTTATTTGTAATAGGTTTACCTAGAACCTGTTAAATGTAGATAGAAAGGACTTTACTAGAGCTAGAATCTAGTTAATCTCTTGGGGAGATTGTATTGTAAATCGTGTATTTGAGCATACATGTAGCTTAAAAATACTCAAAATCAATTCCAGTTAATAGAACTGAATTAGAGAAAATTTTCAAGCACGAACTCTTAGCCAGCGAATACCAATAGGGGAACATCGATAATAAAATATTTGGTATCAATATTGTGGTGTGTAAATTTCTATGGTTTTACATTACATATTTACTTGATTTATTATTCCACTCTTTCAATTTTTAAACATGAAATTCTCATTTCACCCACCTCTTAAGAAGCCAATTGAGCCAACGGAACTCTCAAAAAAAGGAACAACAAAGATTTGTTTGAAGAACTTATCTGGTCAAGGGTATTCCTTCTCTTGCAACACCCATGAATGTCCTTATGTAGCATCAAAATATGATTTTGACTAGTAGCCTTGGCCTTAGAATCCCTACTTTATTATTATGTTAAATTTTAAGGTCTTAATCCATAAAACTTCTTAAACAAGCAAGTAAAACAAGATGAAGAAGTGAGAGGGGAAGAGGAAGAAAGAGAGAAGAAGAGAATAGAGATCTAGGTTTAGAGAGGAGGGAACAAGAGCAAAGACCCTTTGAGGAGGATAGTAGTAGATGAGCCTCTCCATCCTTATCTATAACGAAAAAGATTATATGGATTCAAATATCACCACAATGGCCTCATTAGGGTAACACAAAAACACCAAAAGAAGGAAAGTAATAACTCTAAATAATACCCAATAACTCTTAACTTTAGATCATGAAAAGATAACTACTCCCTCATAAAACCAAAATTGTAACTCTTATATATATTTGAGAGACAGTATATAGGTTAGATAAGGGGTGCAATTTCAACATAAATACTTCATTATTTGGAGCCCACATTAAATTGGTCTCACTATAAGCATATGAACCTATATTGAACAACTCATAAACTGACAAAGGAAGAAGAGATATCCAACATTATCATAAACAACACGCTGGTAATCCAGGAATGACTCGGTGGGGAGGTCACGACTCAACTGGTGATGCAGAGCCAAAGACGTTCAGTTGACTTTCATTGCTTGGCAGCTTTCAAATAATCCATCAGCCTTTCAGAGAAGGCTCCTCTTTACTAGGAAATATAAAAACGAACATCGACGCTCGTTTTTAGCTGAAAATTGGAGAAAGTTTGGTGCAGTAGCATGGCAGCTCCTATTACAAGTTTCTTCAAGGTCGTTATCTTACTGAAAGTTATCCTCAATAGCTACAGGTACCGACAACGAAGACAGGAATGGGGATGAAGCGAGCATTAATGAGGCTAATGCCTCAGTTCTTGAGTTGGTTCCACAATCAAGACGAGAAGTGAATGCGCTGCAGATCTCCTCGCCGAGCAAGCTTTCCTCGCCGAGCAAGCTTTCCACACCTAGTATTTTCCAACAATCATTTCGTTTTAATAATAAAATTTGTGGACCCATTCTCTGCTGCTTCCATTTTTTCCTTTCAGAAATGCGTCTGGCGACTCTGGCCACTACACAGTGCCGTGGAGTGTCAGATGCAATAAAGAGATTAAAGATTCTGTAAGATGCTCAGAAATGCGACAGAACAACCTTGTTGGCGCTTCATCCATATCCCTCCGAACAGGTTACTGCACCTTCCTCTGTCATTTAATGGCCCGCATTGCTGATCGCCCTGCACCGGTGAACGATGAGGTCCCACGCCATTAAAATTAAAACAGTTTTCCGGCTCCGTTATGGAAGACTTGATTTTTTTATTAGTGGCACCTCTAGAAATAGTCAACTTCCACTTCCCGGAGTGGGATTCTTCCGGGGTTTCGTATAAATTTTAATTAAAATAACAATTCTTCAACTAAAGATGGAAAGGACGAAAATACTCCTAGTTTCAGTTTGACTCTATTATTTCGAGTTTCCCTCTTCTTTGACAATTTAATTATCTTATAATATAGTATTTTAGTAGTGTATAATATAATATTTTATTTATAGAGTAATATAGTTGATTTTTACTGTTTAACATAATAGTATTGTGTATTTGTATGTGAAGTCATTGTAAAAAATTAAGAATTATTTCTTGAATTTAAATTGAGCACAGTATGGTTAGTCGATCTACAATTTCATAGCTAATGTATCCAAATGGAATGGGAGAATAAATGTCCTTCTCTTTATTTGTATCTAATTATAATTACACTTTATGCACTATATTATGTTCTTGATACCATCTAAATTATTTCAAACTATAATACATCGTATTCTTTTGAATCATAACTATTTCATATCATAGTATTTTGATAGTGTATAACATAATATTCCACCAGAGAGTAATTTAGCGATTGGCATCATCGTAGAATAATGAAAATTATTTTTCTGAGTCCATGCTTGAGTTTTTCTCAACAATATCCTGTAATAAGCTTCCCAAAAACTATAAGATATAAGGTCACGTTTATGAACTCACTAATTCTATAGTTGATAGTAAAAATGAGCAAAAAATAGTAAAGACATCATTTAATAAGTTGACCAATTGTTCCTCGGCATATGAGTTTTAGATGAATACAATGCAACTACTAAAGCAAATAAGCAATGGAGAGAACCAATTACGTAGAATGATGAAAATACCAAAATACATTGCTAATTAGTTATCACTATAAAAGAGACTTGTTATGCATGAAATCTAAAACTATGACCAAGTAGCAATTTGTTTATGAAACAAAAAACTAAAAGGCGATGACCAGCAACGTAATAATAGTTTATTAGGTTAGATGAGTTTGGATTAAATAGAAGGTATTGACTCTCTTCTTGATTTTGATAATAACAAAACTTAATTGAACTAACAATTGCAATTCTAACATTTTATATGTATTTCCTTCGAGAGACATAAAACTCAAAGGTCTAAGCAATGAATTAGCACAAGCTTCTTAAAGACCTTGAACTCCATGGAATGATAAAGTGTTCTTGAAGAAGCACCCTCAAAAAGAAGCGAAGAATTAAAGGAGTTTAGAAAGTATTAAAAATGTCAAAACTTAGTTTATGTAAGAGAGCAGTCAATCCTTCCAAAACTTGAGGTACAATGTAAATTTTGAAGGTTTAGGACATATTTACATTCAAACATGTTTTTACCAAAGCCTACATACATTTCACACATTAGAATCACTTAGGATCACAAAATTCCATGCTTTAAAAATTCGCATAGTAAACTGGCCCTGGAATGATTGATCAACCAAAAGTGCACAGACCAAAAATATAAAGCATGATTGATCATCTAGAACATGATCAAACTATATTATAAAACATGATTGATTAATCCAAGTGGACTGATCGATCAATACTATTCAGGCAATATAAATTCATGCAAATTTATCGATCAACCTCCTAAGATTAATCAATCATACAAAACTTTGTTGACTAGGGATACAAGCATGATCGATAATAGCAAAGTCATTGATTGATCATACTTGTTATGTACTAGCAGTAGAAATTCTGATTGATCGATCATACCCTACACATTGATCAATCAACTTAAAATGCCAAACCCAACAGGAAGATATTGATCAATCATACCATCGATCAATAAATCAATTTTTGATAGAAATATATGCATTATACACGATTGATCGATCAAGTAGTTTACACTGATCGATCAATGTGAAATCATTTTCTTCCCAAACGGGCAAAAAATGACTAGTTTGGTTTAAGGAACTTATAAATATCCCACCAAAACCTCCCATTGAGAAGTTAATGAACTTTTATTGTCATACCTACTGCAATTTATTAGCATTCTATTGAAATTCCTCCTAGTTCTATTTTGAGAAAGAGAACCTATTTTGCATATTTCTCCCATTCCTTTCTCGTTTCCATCTCCTTGCATACATATTAGTCAAGTTTTTATCTACTCCATTGTGCATCAAAGGCTGGAAGCTTGGAACTCTCAAGGAGAAGGTTATCTCTCCTTGTTTTAAAGGGTGTAAGTTTTACATATCTTTGTAATTTTTCATTTCTTGATAGGTTCATCTAAAACCTTGTTAAATCTATATAGAAAGGTCCACTCAAGCTAGAATCTAGCTAATTTCTTAAAGAAATTGTTATTGTGTATTTGAGCATACACATGGCTTGAAGGAGAGTCAGAATCTCTTTCGTGTAATTCCAAGCTAATAGAGCGATTATTAGAGGAACTTCCCAAGCATGGGTGAACATCGATAACAAATTTTTTGGTGTTCAATTATGGCATATGAATTTTGAATCCTTATTTGCATTTTTGCTTACTTTACCTTCCACACACTTTAAGTTTAAAATTTCAAAAACTAAATTACCTCCTTTCGGGCTTTTGGCTTGCTTCAATTTAGTGCGTGTGGTTGACTCTTTGACATGGGATCGACTCTTTTTTCCCCCTTAAAATTTTTTTTGTTTACATAATGTGGTATGTTGAATAGTAAGTATGGAAGAATCTTACATGACTCTCTTAGGAAGAAGCCTCCCAAAACCAAAATTAGTATGGTGGAGTCTTGTAAAAGTCTCTTAGGAGGAAGTCCCACAGAAAAATCTTAGTTAAAAGGTATTTTAGTTATATTAGTCTTCTATTTATGTTTAGTTATTCAATTATTCTAGGACTTATCTTTTAGTGTTTAACTTTGGATGTAACTGAGTCAAAGGTAGTTTAATTGTGATTGGATTCTTCTAGTTTCCTCTAATATAAATAGAGGCACATTGTATTCAATTAATAACAAGTTAGTGAATTATTTATCTTTTCTAGAAATTCAACATATTATCAGAGTGGGTTCTATGAGTTAACTCGGTCAACCCACATAGATAATGTGATATTTTTTTAGTTTATCATCTCTAGTAGTTTAGGTTCGTATTCTACCTTTTTCTTTCTTTTATGTCCTAGTACCGATTATTTCCTTAGTATTTGTACCTCCATAATGAACTTTTCATATTAAAAGTTATATGTGGATGGAAATATCATTGAGTCTACTTTAGAAAAAAAACTAATTTTGGCAATTGGATTTTTCTATAAAGAGAAATTGATATTTGAAACATCAAAGGTCTAACTGCTAAAAAGAGGTTCAAGCTGCAACAAAAACCGTCAACTTTAGAGGCACTTTATGCCATTAAGAATGACACTTTATATGAACATGTCAAAAGAAATATTTATAAGTTTATTTTTTTACCTATCAAACAAATTTTCAATCTAAGTTTTCTAGAGAGAGATCAATATCAGAAGAGTCAATGGTTATGCTAGCCAAAGAAGAAAGAGCACTCAATTCGACCAATTTACAGAGTTTGAAGTCTATTATATTCTTTCTCTCAAAAGAAGTATATTTCACAAAGTAAAGTTATACTCGAGTGAAAGATATAGAAGTCTAGTTTTATAACAAGTAACTTTCATGTCAATCTTATCTATATGTAAGGAGACCAAGGTCATGATACAAAATAAAACAAATCAAGTGGGCACACGAGATTCAAGAACCAAGATTTTTATGTCAAATTAAGTACCAAATTAAAGCTCTTCGAGTCTAGTTTCTTGATCAACAAAAAAATTATGATTTTGTCCTATATTGTGGAATATATCAATATTATAAGTACTAAAGGTCAGTTTTGCCAAAAATCTCTCCTTTTTCCTATTTGTTCTCCTATTATCTCTCCATGCATTGACGTGAATTGAGTTTTCTTCTCTTAAAATCCTAGTTTTTAGCCAAATTTCCTTTCTAATTAGAGAGCTTTGGTCAGAATTGATGTGCTCGTTCAAGCTATCCAACATCCTGCTTCGATGTTGCTTTTAAGTTTTGCATTTTTTGTTAGTTGGAACGTCAACTCTGAAAATTGTGGTCACCCAAAAAGTTATACTTAGTCAAATTTATTAAGTTCTACCATTATATTCTCCTCTATATTTTTTTTAAAAGGGTCACATTCTAGATTCATTTGGAAGTGTGAGTGTTGCATAGTCGCCTCCTTCCGGTTAAAGTTATTTTTTCTAGTATTTCTTTAGTTTATCACCATATATTTTTATCACTTAATAACAATGCCTAGACCGACTACCTAAAAAGTGTAGGAGTGTGCTCAACATCTAACTTAAGTCAATCTTTTATTCTTCACCCTAGAGGTGATTTGTGTTTGAGCAGCATTTAAAAAATGAGTAGTCTCTTTGTTGTGCCCTAAAGTTTGGTCATTTTTCAACTTATAAAATTGAGCGAAGTGTGTTTCAGATTATGACCATTTCGAATGGGGTATGAAGTTTTGTCATACAACTAGGAATGATTTTCTTTTGCCATATTGTGTTTTGTCCAAGCTGGGTATCTATTTTTTTTTATCCCCAACTTGAGGGGGAGAAGTAGAAGATGAAATACAAGAAAGAGGTGTATTATTCTACATGTTATAATAATTTTTTGTGTGACTAAAACATTCATGAAAGAAGGAGAACAAAAGATAAAGTTTTTGCATCTATGAAAAAAAATCAACAAAAGAAAATTGAAGACCAAGACTCTTTTTTTATTACAAGTTGAAGTTATAAACTCCAGCTTGAGGGGGAATATTGAAGATCAAATATGAAAGAGTCTTATATAATTCTCACAACAAGAAGTCTCACATAGCCAAAAATAATATGGTGGTCTTACAAAAGGAGGTCTCACAGAAACGTCTGGGTTAAAGATATTTTAGTAATGTTAGTCTTCTATTTATGTTAGGTTATTCAATTGTTCTAGGACTTATCTTTTATTATTTAACTTTGGGTGTAACAAAGACAAATGTAATTTAATTGTAAATAGATTCTACTATTTTATTCTAATATAAATAGAGACTCATTGTACTAAGTTAACAACAAGTTAGTGAAATATTTTTCTTTTTTAGAAATTCAATATGGTCGACTCCTTTCTAATTCAAAACCTATAATTTTGATGAGTTGACTCCAGCTATCACTTTTTTTTTTTTTTTGTTCAATATGGTCGACTCTTGTTTGTGTACTTGACTCTTTTGGACTTTAGCACTTCGATACTTTATCTCTCCTATTAAAGCTGTCAACTAATTTTTAAATTCAAAACTTACTATTTTTAGTGGTTGACTACTCACTTTAGTTCTTCATTCATAATGCTAAAGTAATTAATTCCTTTGTAAGTGGTCTAACTCCTTTTGACCTTCATATTTCATGTATTCATTTTTTGGTCGATTTTTTTTCCAAATTACCTTTCTTTGCTACAAAAATTACACTTACATGTCATGATCAATTGTTGGAGTTTATTATTATTGAAATTAGGGTACTTAGATGGATCTTAAAGACCTCATATAACATTTCCCCCATTTCTTATGATGACAAACATTCATTTAAAAGGTTACGTAAAAATTACATAATTCACTTAAAAATACATGGTGATTTTGAAAATGTCTCTCACACTTGTTGATTTAATTAATTTTTGTAAACTTAACTCCCCCTCACTATGAGGCTTCCAAGCAAATTGAGTTTATTTTTTACAATTTCTTCTCCTTTTTTTAGATATTCATTTTAATCTATGTTTCTCTGTCTTTTAATCCATGCCACTCTATAGTAGAATATTATATTATAGACTACCAAAGTACTACATTATTAAATAGTTACAATTCGAAAAAAGTAAAATAGATTTTAGTTTGACATTGTATTAAAGGGCATAAAAAAACACAGTCTATTGCATAATGTAAAACTATAACAATGTACAAATAAAGAGAAGGAGGTTTGTTTTTTCCATTTGAATCAGAATCACATATATTGTTTAATTAGGAAATAAAAGTGTTTGGAAAAAATATATTACAATCCATCTGTCTTATCTACCCGATCGACCAATTTTCTTGCGTAAAAAGATGATGCCACCCACTCCTCCGGCTTGGGCATTGACATGAGTTTTCACCATTTAACAATGTTTAAATTTTGACCTACTATTGATCCAAAATAAGTTAATGAATCTTATTTCAACCTGATCACCATTTAATTTAAGATAATATCATAATCCGACTTGTATCCATAAAATTTATACATTGGTATTTAAATTAATTAATTTTTTTAGTGTATTAATACGTATTTATCTAATTCACATTTTTATATCTCTTATAAAATTTAAAACAAGATTTGCTTCAACTAATAGCATCCATCTCTCAGACGGTTATGGGGTAGTGTTAGTTTTGCTACTGAGCACTCGGTAGTCAGTAGTGACACGCTAGTCATTTCGGTTGATAACGGGTATATTTACGTCATTTAATTTTTTCTTCTCGGCTGGCCGGTGTCGATGTTTCGAACAGGATGAGAAATAGCTTGGATGGTTAGCAATGTTTTCGATCCGAGTGCGACGGTTAACCCGCTGCTGTCTCACCACCTAATTTTTCTCTCCCTTCACCACTCCCCTTTCTGAAACAATGTCATCTCCGCCATGAAAGCTCCGCTCAGATATCCTTTGCTCTCGCCCCGTCGTTCTGGAACACTTGTGTTTCCGTGATTTTAGGTGTCTGTTTTGTACTACTGACAACAGAAAACTTCCAAAATGCCTTTGATCCGGTTCCATGTCCGGAACGAGTTTGGTTTGGGAGACCCCGAGCTCTACCGATCCGTCAACGAAGACGATCCCAAAGCGATTCTGGACGGAGTAGCCGTTTCTGGACTGGTTGGAATCTTGCGGCAGTTAGGCGATCTAGCCGAGTGAGTTTGTTTATGCTTTCTTCTTTCCTCTACGTTCTTGCTCTTCAAAGTGCCCTAATTTCGTCTCATGTGCTCTAGAATGTTAAAATTTGTGTCATAATGCTCGAGTTTTTCTTGTTAGAGTTGAACAGCGCGATTTGATTTCAAAACGCGAGTTTCTTGTGCATATTATGTGGTAGCTAGTGCCATGTTGAAGTTTCTTCCAAAAAACGAGATGAAGTTGGATTGCATTAACAGTTCCCTGCGAACTTGGCTTCTTTGTAAATCGACTCATCTATCTGGAGTTTGTACCGCAAGATTTCCTAAGTCGATTACTCTTGCTTGTTTGTAGTTTCAAAGAGGCAAGTCAACGTCAAGTGGGCCACCTCATGTTTCTTTTGTCCGTAATTGCAATATTCTTCTTCTTAAATACACATGAATTTCTTCTTACTATTATCACGAGTAGTTTGTGGTGCCACTTTGACCTGAGGCATCATGGTAGGAACTAAATCAGCAGACAGCTTCGCCGATAAGGCCTCCAGCGCTTGCACATGCTACAGTTTTTACTCTTGTATTCCCAGGTCTCCATAGAGGACGATTATCTCTTTTGAAAGGGAGAAAAGTTTGGTCTGAGCTAATCTGCTGTGGAAAGTGCTTGACACATTTCTTCATAAAAAAAAGTGCTTAACACATTTGTTAAAGCTGCAAATGAAATTATCTAGCTTTCACACTCTTTTCTATTGATTGACATTCTAATTACTGTTTACAACAAGTGTATGCAAAGAGCAAAACAATTGGGAGTTGATATACTTACCATGAGAAGAAAAAGATACAAGTGCTCCAATAATCACTATCTTTGCTGTTCTACTCTACTTAGCTCCTTTCCCTGGGAATATGATTGATCCATTGAGTTACCACCACTTTGATTCAGTGGAGGTGGATGTAGATAAGAAAGAAGAGGTTTTGATTCAATTTTGCATGCTGTGGATGATCTGATCTTTTAATGTGACAATATTTTACAGAGTAAAGCTTTGTTTAATGATATTCTACTTACAATATGGTCGGCCCTTTTTTATCTTCCTGATGTAGAGCAGACAGCAACAAAACCTTGCTAAAAGCATATCATAAAATAATACACATGGTACCTATCAATAGTGAACAGCGACAGGACACAAATAGTGAACAGCGACGAAATAGAAAGCAGTTGCTGCTAGAGTTAGAAATAGCATTATAAATACATGGAATCTTGTGAAGGTTTGTGAAACCTTGAGTCAGAAAGCAGTAACCACTAATTCCATTTTGTGAGAACCTGGAGAAGTTGGAGGCAAGATCTTCTATATCTCGTGGAGACTTGATCCTCACTTGCTTGTGTTTTGTTTAAAAGCTCATTTCCTTTCTAAATTGTTAGGAGTCATATGCTTTTGTTTTTGAAGGATTTAGGACTTGGCTGTTGTGAAGTAAATGATAGGTTTGTCTTATTAGGATGAATTATAATCTTTAATGGATTTGTGTCTTATAATGAATGTATGGCTTTGATGGGTATTTAAGTAAAGCAATCAGAGACTTTTCATGAATGGTCCTAATTTTTTAGTTTTTCATTCTTTCAAATTGTTCTGAATCCATTTATTGCTATGTCACCTGAATTGCATGACACCCATGCTTGGTATGATATAGTTCAAGATCTCAATCCCCTCAGTTCCATTGGCTTAGCATTCTGATCCTTGGTTTGCTCTGGTCTTTTTCTTCTTCTTCTAATTTTTTTTTTTTAAAGATAAGAAAAACATGTTACAGGGAAGAAGGGAGCTTCCAAACCCCAAGGGGAATATAATCCCCAACAGTAATACAAGATCTGAAAACACCTTCTTTAGCTAACATATCATCAAGACCATTCGTGAAGCACAAAACGGGAGTCCAAATGATAGACCCCTGATCACCAAGGTATAAGGTAGGAGGGGCAAAAAAGGGAAAGCAGGGGGACAACATAGATCAGATGGGGTGGGGGGTTCATCACGGAGCCTCCACTGAGCAGCACGAACTCTGTCCTGTGAAGGACAGTTCGTTACAACAAACAGAAGGAAGGAGAATAAAGGGGTAGAGGGACTGAAAAGCAAGGCAAGGAAGAATTTGGGAGCTGCTGACCCTCGAAGCTTAGAAATCCAGAAGAGGCTCCATTTGGTAAGCTTCTGTATCCTCTTTTCCAGAGACCCTTTCGTCCCAACACCCGCCAGCTCCTGCCCCTTCACTCAGGTAGCACGACTGCGGCACCTCCGCAGTAATACAAGATCTGAAAACACCTTCTTTAGCTAACATATCTGCAAGACCATTCGTGAAGCACAAAATGGGAGTCCAAAAGATAGACCTCTGATCACCAAGGTATACGGTAGGAGGGGCAAAAAAGGGGAAACTGGGGGACAACATAGATTAGATGGGGTGGGGTTCATCACGGAGCCTCCACTGAGCAGCATGAACTCTGTCCTGTGAAGTACAGTTCGTTACAACAAACAGAAGGAAGGAGAATAAAGGGGTAGAGGGACTGGAAAGCAGGGCAAGGAAGAATTTGGGAGGTGCTGACCCCCGAAGCTTAGAAATCTAGAAGAGGCTCCATTTGGTAAGCTTCTGTACCCTCTTTTCCCGAGACCCTTTTGTCCCAACACCCCCACCTCCTGCCCCTTCACTCAGGTAGCATGACTGTGGCACCTCCGCAGTAATACAAGATCTGAAAACAGCTTCTTTAGCTAACATATCTGCAAGACCATTCGTGAAGCACAAAATGGGAGTCCAAATGATAGACCCCTGATCACCAAGGTATACGGTTGGAGGGGCAAAAAAGGGAAAACAGGGGGACAACATAGATCAGATGGGGTGGGGTTCATCACGGAGCCTCCACTGAGCGGCACGAACTCTGTCCTGTGAAGGACAGTCCGTTACAACAAACAGAAGGAAAGATAATAAGGGGGTAGAGGGACCGGAAAGCAGGGCAATGATGAATTTGGGAGGTGCTGACCCTGGAAGCTTAGAAATCCAGAAGAGGCTTCATTTGGTAAGCTTCTGTACCCTCTTTTCCAGAGACCCTTTCGTCCCAACACCCCCCCAGCTCCTGCCCCTTCACTCAGGTAGCACGACTGCGGCGCCTCCGCAGTTATACAAGATCCGAAAACACCTCCTTTAGCTAACATATTTGCAAGACCATTCGTGAAGCACAAAATGGGAGTTCAAATGATAGATCCCTGATCACCAAGGTATACAGTAGGAGGGGCAAAAAAGGGAAAACAAGAGGACAACATAGATCAGATGGGGTGGGCCTCATCACGGAGCCTTCACTGAGCAGCATGAACTCTGTCCTGTGAAGGACAGTTCTTGACAACAAACAGAAGGAAGGAGAATAAAGAGGTAGAAGGACAGGAAAGCAGGGCAAGGAAAAATTTGGGAGGTGCTAACCCTCGACGCTTAGAAATCCAGAAGAGGCTCCATTTGGTAAGCTTCTGAACCCTCTTTTTCCAGATACCCTTTCGTCCCAACACCCCCCCAGCTCCTGCCCCTTCACTAATGTAGCGTGACTGTGGCGCCTCCGCAGTAATACAAGATCTGAAGACACCTTCTTTAGCTAACATATCTGCAGAACCATTCGTGAAGCACAAAATGGGAGTCCAAATGATAGACCCCTGATCACCAAGGTATGCGGTAGGAAGGGAAAAAAAGGGAAAACAGGGGGACAACATAGATCAGATGGGGTGGGGTTCATCACGGAGCCTTCACTGAGCAGCACGAACTCTGTCCTGTGAAGGACAGTTCGTTACAACAAACAGAAGGAAAAAGAATAAAGGGGTAGAGGGACTGGAAAGCAGGGCAAGGAAGAATTTGGAAGGTGCTGTCCCTCGAAGCTTAGAAATCCAGAAGAAGCTCCATTTGGTAAGCTTCTGAACCCTCTTTTCCAGAGATCCCTTCGTCCCAACACCCTCCACCTCCTGCCCCTTCACTCAGGTAGCGCGACTGGAGCCTCCCGGGACCTCCAACTGGCCTCAGCCTTGTCCCATGGGATCCAATCCCGACGTCTCCTTGAAGTTGAAGCCCAGGACCGACGCACCAGTGGCCTATGCTTTCGTTGAGACGAAAGTTTTTCACCTAGACACTGGTGTTGCCTGCGATAGATGATGGTGATGCTCGCAATGAACCACTATAATCCGCCAAAATGACCACTGCCGATGAAGAGATCATCACTCAACACCTCGCCACCATCTCAGTGAATGCCTTACGCAACGGCCTCACCATTAGCAACGTTCCGGCTACATGGCTTCATCGGAAATTGTCCCATCATGGTTCTGGTCGACAGTGGGGTGTCAAACAATTTCATCAAAGCATCCCTGGCCCAGGAGCTGCGTCTCCAGATTACACGCAACGCCCCTTTTGTCATCACAGTGGCCGACGGGTACTGTGTCCAAGACGACGAGCTCTGTCCAGACCTAGAAAGTGACGTTCAAGGCCTCCGTATCAAGCAACATTTCTACCTATTCGCAATGGACATCACTGACAAAGTTCTGGGAGTCACCTAGTTGCAGCTTCTGGGCGACATGTGTCTCGATTGGAGAACCCTCTCGATGTCTTTCGACCTCCATGGGCAAAAGATCACATTACAAGGGGACCCAACCCTCACCACCATGGAAGTATTCTTGATGGTGATGAACCGACTATTGACCCAAGAGGGGTAGGGGGGCCTCCTCGAATACCATGGCACTCCTATAGTCAACGAGACTGTTGCAGTCGAAACCATGCTAGAACTTGATCAGCTACTATCTGAGTTCCAAAATGTTTCCTAGCCTCCCATCCAGACCGATGGATCACTCCACAATCCTGAGGGTTGGACAACCACCGCCCCAGATTTGCCCCTACCGCTACTCCTACCAAAAAGTGGAGATCGAGAGAATAGTACATGAGATGCTTTTTGCCGACATTATCAGACCCAATTGCAGTCCATTCTCTAGCCCAGTATTACTAGTATGTAAGAAATACAGTGGATGGCATTTTTGCTTGGATTACCAAGCCCTCAACAAAATCACTATTTCGGACAAATTTCCAATTTCGACCATCGATGAGCTGTTAGACGAGTTACGGGGAGTTAAAATATTCACCAAGTTGGATCTCACATCGGAGTACTACCAAATCAAAGTCAAGGAGGAGGACACCCCAAAGATGGCCTTCCACACTCATGAGGGATACGAGTTCTTGGTAATGCCTTTTGGCCCATTCCAAGCCTTGATGAACAAAAATTTTCAGCCAGATTTTCGCAAGTTAATTTTAGTGTTTCTCGATGATATACTCATATATAGCTCTGACCTCAGGGACCACCTTCTCCACTTGAGGGTTACTCTCTAGATTCGTAGAGATAATCACCTTTTCGTGAACCGCAAAAAGTGCTCCTTTTGCTAACGTCAGTTGAAATACTTGGGGCCATTTGATCTCAAACACAGGGGTTTTAGTTGATCCATCCAAGATAGCGGGTATGCTTCAATGGGAGCCTCCCTGTAAAGGGACTTTGTGGGCTCCTCGGACTCACTGGATTTTACCATCGTTATGTAGAAGGTTATGGTAAGATTGCCGAACCCCTCACCAAATTGCTTAACAAGGATGCCTTTCATGGGATGAGACAACTCAGACAACCTTTGACAAACTCAAGAAAGCCATGACCTTCGTATTGGTCCTAGCCATGCTAAATTTCAAGAAGACATTCATTGTCGAGACCAACACCTCGGGTAAAGGACTTGGAGCCTTCCTCATGCAAGAGGGATGACCCATTGCCTACTTGAGTCAAGCCTTGTTGGAAAGAGCCTAGTTAAACTTAGTGTATGAGAGAGACCTCATGGTTTGCATGGGTTTCCCCGATTTGTCACATCCGACAGAGAACGTGTCGTCATTAGTTTCTTTTGGAAGGAGCTCTTCAAGCACACAGGTACCCAACTCCAAAGGAGCTCCGCCTATCATCTGCAGATGGACGGCCAAACTGAGGTCGTCAACAGATGTCTAGCCACTGATCTCAAGTGTTTTGTAGGAGACCACCCCAAGACTTGACCCTAAATGGACTCCATGGGCAGAATTTTGGTACAATACCACCTTTCACAGGGTGGTTGGCATGACCCTTTCAAGGCCCTCTATGGGAGAGACCCCTCTTCCCTTTTGTGGTATTTGGACTCCACCTCCCCCATAGAAGAGGTTAACCAATTGTTGTAGCAAAGAGATGATATCCTACGAGAACTCAAAACCAACTTGAACGAAGCCCAACCACAAATCCAGCCCTACCGCCTCAAATCCCTCGCTTGCAAGCCTAATGAGAGCTTAGCCCTCGCTTCTATGGACCATTTCGGGTATTCGAAAGGATAGGAGTTGTGGCCTATAGGCTCAACCTCCCTCCTAACTCCAAAATCCACCCAGTCTTCCATGTTTGCAAGTTGAAAGATCCTCATCCACTCCACCCTCGTGCCAACCTCTTCCAGCTTGCTTGATGTATGTGATGGTACTCGCGGTATAGCCAGAGCAAATCCTCTTTACCCGCCAACTTCTTGGTTGCGACTTCAAAGTACTGGTCCTTTGGGAAGACCTTTCAGAATCTGAAGCCACGTGGGAAAGTTATGTCATCATTAACTCTCAATTTCCATCCTTCCACCTTGAGGACAAGGTGGCACTCAACTGTGGGGGGGGGGGGGGGGGAGGATAATGATAGACCCCTGATCACCAAGGTATACGGTAGGAGGGGCAAAAAAGCGAAAACAGGGGGACAACATGGGGTGGGGTCCATCACGAAGCCTCCACCGTGCAGCATGAACCGTGTTCTGTGAAGAACAGTTTGTTACAACAAACAAAAGGAAGGAGAATAAAGGGGCAGAGGGACGGGGGAAGGCTGGGCAAGGATGAATTTGACAGGTGTTGACCCTCAAAGCTCATAAATTGAGAAGGTAAGCTCTTGAACCTTCCTTTCCATCATCAAATAATTACTACTCTAGACACCAAATGATTAATTTCAGCATAAACATGTTGAAGCCGCCACATAGGGGTAGACGATATCAAAAGCCATGAGAAAACAACGGAAGACCTTCAACAACTAGAGGATCAGGAAACAGCTCAACATAGAGCTTGCATCTGCACTTGACGGGCATCTTTTTCTTCTTTTAATTGTGTGGATGGACTTACATTCTATGATTGTCATTTGTAGTACTGTATAGCTGCTGATCTGATATGTTTTAGCAAGTCGATCATTGGCTATCCCCTTCCTGGTCTCGATAAAATGATGATCTTAGCTTGTGCCAGTTTTGTGCCATGGGAGCTTTGGAATGAACGTAATAGAAGGCGGTTCGATGCTAAAAGTGAATATGAGGCAAAAGTAGTGAAAAGAGTGATGGGCAAATTTCCACCTGGCTTTTGACTAAGAAACCTTTTTGCTTTTTCAAGGGCATCTCCATTCGTGATAGCTGGAGCAATCTGGCAAGGATGCACATTGGGACCAAGGTTCAAGTAATGAAGGAATGGACTCCCCCAGAGGTTGGTTACCTAAAATTGAATTTTGATGACTCTTCTCTTGGCAATCCGGGGATCGTTGGCTTTGGGGGTGTGATTTCGGATTCATCTGGCAATCAGTGTATTTCTTATGCTGGTCCATTAGGCATCTCCGATTCAACGTCGGCAGAGCTTTATGGCCTTCTTAATGGGCTCCGGGTGTTCAGAGACAACTGCAGTGGTCCAATTCACATTGAAGGGGACTCCAAGGTAGTCATTGGTTGGTGCCAACGTGCTTCCCTTCCGCCATGAAGGCATTGGGACATCTTTCAAGATATTTTAGATATTACCTCATTAGTTTCTTGTATTTGGTCTCACATTCCGAGATTTGCAAATTCGGCAGCAGATGTGCTTGCCAAGCAAGGAGCGTCCCTTCAATCTCTTGTTGTTAGGGTTATGCTCCCTCTTCCTTTGTAAATTTTCGCTTGTTAATACAATACATCTTTATAAAAAAAAAAGAAAAAAGATTGTCATTTGGAGTAGTAGCATAGATGGATATCTTAGCTAGTTAATGCGTGACTTGGTCAAGTTAACTCGTATTGGGCGAAACTCAATCTGAGTTCTAGTCATACTCAATTGGGAAGAATACTAGATCAAGTTCATATGTACTTGGGTGAGTTCACATTAGATTGGATGAGTTTGCATCTACTCAGGTGAGTTTGTTAATGCTTATGATAGGTTGGTTTAAAAGTTTTAGTTGGACATGATGTGATTGATGTTATTATTTTAATAAATGTTGTACTTCTGATTTGTGTCAATATTTTGTTTAAAATATGATAAGAATAATATGTTAGGCTACTTCACAACTTTAGTTTTTATTTTCAACTTGCGTATAAGTTTCTTTTGTTTCAGTAATATCTTACAAAGGGTGTGAGGGGATGTGGGAAGTAGTTTATTTTCAAAACTTTCTGTTTTTGAACTGACTTTCTATTTTTTGTTTGGAAGGAGCGCATGTCCAAAATCAATTTTTTTTTTTTTATAAAGATGTATTAATAAAAACAAGAGAAATTACAAAAGATGAGTGAGCTCCCTTACAACCAGCGATTGTAGGGTAGCTCCCTGTTTGGCAAGCACATTTGTTGTCGAATTTGCGGATCTCGGAATGTGAGACCAAATACAAGATGCAATTGAGGTAATTTCTAAAATCTCCCGAAAGGTATCCCAATGTCGCCACGGGGGAGGGGATGCACTCTCACACCATCCGATAACCACCTTTGAGTACCCTTCGATATGAAGAGGACTGCTGCACTTGTCTCTGAAAACACGGAGCCCAGAAGGAGGCCATGAAGCTCTGCTGACGAAGAGTCGGATATGCCTAGAGGGCCTGCATATGAGAAAAGCTGATTACCGGAATGATCCGAAATAACCCCTCCGAAACCAGAAATCCCAGGATTACCAAGAGAAGAGCCATCAAAGTTCAACTTAAGGTAACCGGGTTCAGGAGGAGTTTATTCCTGCAAAACTGGGACTTTTGTTCTAGATTACATCATAGCCAAATTTCTCCAGTTTTCACGGATAAGGGTGCCCAAAAATGAGGAGAAAAACTTCTTAGTCAGAAGCCAAGTAGTTATATGACCCACCACTTGGTCCGTGACCCTATCTGTAGATTCACTTTTTGCATCAAATCATCTTCGATTGCGCTCATTCCAAAGCCCCCACGGAATGAAACTTGCACAAGCAGAGAGCATCATTTTTCCGAGGATTGGCAAAGGGGTACCAATGAGAGACTTATTGAACGAGAGCAGATCAACCGCCATGCAGAATTGTAACCCCAACATACTAAGAATGGAAGTCCGCACCTCACAAGAGAATATACATTGAAGTAGAACGTGGCTTGTGGTTTCAGCTTCAGTGTTGCAAAAAGTGCATGTCCAAAATCTGGCCCTCAAGTTATGTGAGGGCAGTTATTGAATTTGATTAAGAGGAGAAAACCCTAATAAAAGTGAGAATCATGGATTGTTGGGGGCATTTCTAAACCGTGCAAATCCAGTCTTCTTCTTCCTAATTTTTCTCTCCCAACATGTAGCTGCAATTCTATAAATTCTGGTGCTCTTTTTTCCCTTTCTCTTTTCTCACATTCTAGCCATTAGCTGCCTAAAGTTGAAACAGTTGCTAACACTGGTATCAGAGAGGCGTTTTGAGGAAGAAGGGAAGATAAAAAATATCTAATGTTCAGTACTTTTGTTCTTGAAGCCAGGTATTTACCAGTGAACACTTTTTTTGTTTTTTTTGTCTTTTTTTTTTTTTTTTTTTGTTTTGGAATCTACTATCATGGGAATGACTATTCTGTGGAAAAAAGTGAAGGAGAAGGTAGGGGACGACGTTTCAGCCAATTCTTTTCCTCTCATTGATGTTGTGACACGTTGTTTAAATGGAATTACAGCAAGGGTGGACATTTTCAAGCCTAGTTTTTGAAGACACGAGGAATTCCAAGCAAACCTAATCACCAGTCATAAAAAAGAGAAAGCTGCATGTCGGATTTTAAAGGAGGAAATGCTAGCCAAAATGCAATGGGTTTTTTGTGCCGTTGACGAACTTAAAGAGAGGAGCTCTATCTCTTCTTCTTGCTTAACACAAGAAGTGGATTTGGGAGATCTTGAATTGCAGTTGACACCCACTGTTTTTATGGGAAGGGTCCCTCTAGACAGGCCAAGATTAGCTCGTTGTGAACTGTCTTCCACTTTTGTTTTGGGGGGGGGGGGGGGGGTTGCAGTTTTGTACGGACCATGGCAGGCTCCTTTACCTCGAGAGGGAAGGATCCAGCCTTGTATTACTTATTTAAACTTTCCAATATACAAACTGGTCGATGATCCAACAAGTTGGTCTTACAAGGCTAATCAGTTTTTCGAGTACCATTGGACTCCACCAGAGGATTAAGGTTACCCTTTCTTCCTTCCACATGGAAGAGGATGCTGTCACATGGTTCCAGTGGTATGTCAAGATGGAACCCTTCCTTGGAAGATGTTGGTTTGAGCCCTTTGTGTCTATTTGGGTCCTAGTGAATAGCAAGATTTTGAGGCCTCTCTTTCCAAGCTATGCCAAACTAGCACAGTTCAAGACTATCGAGTGAGTTTGAGAAGCTTCCTAATAGGGTGCAATGGTCCGAGAGAGTATCATACCATTTTCCTTATGTCACAACTATATACACCCCTCTCCACATTACTTCACCATCTCAGACCCCCACACATCCACCTTCCTCTACTCTGGCCACAACACCCTTGAAACTGTTAAAAAAACAAACCATTGCGGAAATGGAAACCTGCAAGTCACAAGGACGGTTTCAATTGTGACTGGAAATTTATGCCAAGCCACCACTACAAGAAGTTTCAAGTTTACATTGGGGATGATAAGGTGTTCAACTCTAATGAAGCGAAGGAGGATATTTCATTAGAAAATTTCACTTCGTGCATTATCGAGTATTTCTCAACTTCCAGTATGACCTTGAAGGATCACATTAAATCAATTGCCCTCAACATTTTAGTAGACAATGGCAACAAACATAACTTTATCAACAACAAATTGGCTAAGAGATTGTCACTTCCCCTCACCTTAGCTTTCATGGTGATGGTGGGAGACAGAAAGTGGTTAGCATGCTCGACTATGACAAAATAGGTGATTTAGGAGTATCATATACTTGCAGATTTTTTTCTATTACCAAACAAATGGGCAAATGTTGCCTTGGGAATGTAGTGGATTTAGATAGTTGACCTAATAGTTTGGAGTCTTCGGGACAATGACCATGGGGTTTGAACTTTCAAGCAAACGGGTTTTCTGACACTCAAAACCAGAATCCGAACCTTCTTTATGAAGCCTAGAAGCTCTTCAATCGACTGAAGGACATGTGTTCGGTGTTGTTCTTTTTTAATTGCAAACCCAAGTTCCTCCTATTGAGGTAATTCCAGCCACTACTCTAGTTATCGATGGTGTTCTGCACTATTTTGACAAGGTATTTGCTGCCCAAACGGGGCTGTCCCCAAGCTGCCACCATGACCACCGCATTCCATTGATGGATGGATCGCTACTCACACTTTGAAAAAGTTGAAATTGAATGAATGTTAGGGGAGATGCTTGCCAAAGGAGTTATTTGACATAGTACAAGCCCCTATTCTTCTATGATATTCTTGGTGAAGAAGAAAGATGGCTTGTGGTGATTTTGTTTCAATGACAACAGTATCAGTGATAAGTACCCCATACCTGTAACTGATGAATTGCTGGATGGGCTTCATGGGGCTAGTATTTTTTCTAAGCTTAATTTGAGGTCCAGTTATCATCAAATTCGAGTGGCTGAAGATGTGCTGCATGAAATAGCTTTTTGTAACCATGATGGCCACTATGAGTTTGAAGTCATGCTTTTTGGTTTCTCTAATGCCCTACCACTTTTCAAAGTCCCATGAATGACATTTTTGGGCCTTGTAAAAAATTGTCTTGGTTTTCTTTGACGATATATTCATTTACAGCTCCACACAAGAGGATGCTACTCATCTTCATTTGGTGTCTCAAGTGTCATTACAAAATCAGGTCCATGTCAATCCAGTGAAATGTCTTTTTTGCCCATCTCCAAATCCAATATTTGGGCCATTTTATTTCTTTAGAAGTGGTGGTTGTAGATCCAGACAGGATTTGATTAATGGCAGATTGGCTGCGACCTACAACTCTTAAACAATTGTGCGGGTTTTTGCAACTCTCCAGCTATTATTATCATTTCATAAAAAAACTATACACTAATTACCTTGCCCCTCACCTCTCTTCTTCAGAAATGAGTATTCCACTAGTCCGTAGAATCTACTCAAGCATTTAAACATCTTAAAAAAGTGCATGACCTCTACTCTGGTTGTTGCTCAACCGGATTTTCTTTGCATTTTATGGTGAATGTGAAGCTTGAGGCAATGATATTGGGGCTGTTTTGATGCAACAGAGACATCCAGTTGCATCATTCAGTCAACCATTACGAGGTGCTCTTCTCCTATTGTCGGGATGGGCCTTGGACCCAACTTCACAACTATAAAATGGTTTGTAAGTGCAGATCTGAAAACTCTGCATTCGTCTTTCTTTCCAGAAGGTATGATCCCCTCTTGTTTGGTCATCACAATCTCTCTAGTGCATTCCGTTCAGATTTGAAAACACTTGGGTGCTGGAGAAGGATTTTGACAAACCTCCTTGTTGATTGGTGGTCAAACCTCAATGTTACTGGATCTGCTGGTTGGATATTTCCTTGGAAGCTTAACCTTTTAAAGGCTAAATTAAAATTCTGGTCCTGGGAACGCCACTCTATTGCTAATGCAGAAAAACACTTCACTCCTATCTCAGATTTCCAATCTCGATGATGTTGAGGAGAAAAGGTGCCTCTCTTCTACTGAATTCTATACCCAAATTTCTCTTCAAAACAGATTTTAAACACTTGTTCATAGTGAGCAAATACAATAGAAGTAGCGAGCCTGTTTTAAATGATTGGCTGAGGGAGATGCCAACACAAAATTCTTCTATGCTGTAACTTCGGCGCGAAGGACTAACCGAATTACTTCATTATGCATCAATCTTGGATTAATGTCAGATAGAGTGTTTCTATGCTGCTTTATACTCGGAGGAATGTTTTGACAGGCTGAAGCTCTAGCGCATTCAGCTCTCAAAGATCTTGTCCTTGGTAGCTTCTCTCCTCAAACTACTTTTTTCTATGATGGAAGTTGAGGCTGCTGTCCTTGGCGTGCCTGATGACCGAGCCCTCGGACTAGATGGCTACAACAGAGAGTTCTACAAGATAAGTTGGCCGATGATCAAGAATGATGTTCCATCTATGGTTCATAACTTCTACCGCAATGGCATGTCATATATAAGCATAGGCATCTCCCTCATTGCATTCGTCTCTAGAAAAATTGATGTGGAGCACGCTTGTGATTTCTATCCCATCAGCCTTATGTCCAGCTCATACAAGATCATTGATTGTTTACTTGCTCATAGGCTCAAGACCACTTTCCCAATGGTAATTCACTTTGGCTAGAGTGCATTTCTAGAGGGGATAAGCATCTTGGACTCAACCATGGCCGCTCACGGAATTCTTGATTACTTTAAGAGATTGGAACTCCTCTATTTGTCCTTAAACTGAACCTTAAGAAAACATTAGATTGAGTTAATTGGCTATTGTTGGATGGCATTTTTTTTTTTTTTTTTTTGAAAATGGGGTGAATAATATTAAATAGAGTGTTGGATGACATTCTTGGGTGCATGGGCTTCTAAAAGCGTGGATCAAATTCTGCATTTTATTGGCTTCTTATTCCCTCAATGACACTGTTTGTGGGTACTTCAGTAGTACTAGGGGCATCCGACAGGGAAATTCCCTGTCCCCTTTGCTCTTCAACTTTATTGCAGAATACCTATCCTCCATGGTATAATGGGTGGCTCGACCTTGTAGCAACTCAGGTGATGTTCTTCTTCTTCAATTTGTCGATGGTACTATCTATTTTGGGGAAGACACTTTTAAGAAAATTAAGAAGATCAAGACTCTCCTTGGATTATTTGAACTTACATCCAGGCAGAAGATCAACTGGCATAAGACCACCATGTTGGGATATCATATTGATACAAATGAACTTTGCTTTATGGCTGATTACTTGGGATGCTTTCTGGCTTCTCCCCCCATCATCTACCTTGGCCTCCCTTTTTATGACCGTTGGCTTCAAAAAGAATCTATGGACCCTAATGATTGGAAGGTTTTAGAGGGGCCTTACCACTAGGAGGGGGAGGTTACTTTCGAAAGTAGGTGGGCTTGTTCTCTTTAACTCACGCTTTACTGGATTGCGAATTACTTCTTGTCATTCATGCTATGTCCTGCTTATGTTTGCTACCGCATTGAAGTCATTAAAAAATGCTTCATCTGGCGGGGTACTAGAAGTGGGTTTAAGTATCACGTTGTGGGATGGAAAGAAATTTGTAAGCCTAAATCCCTTGAAGGGTTGGGTATCTGCCTCAACAGAGATATTAATCGGGCTCTCTTGCTCAAATGGCTCTAGAAATTCAACTCCTCAACAAGCATGTGGAGACCTATGGTAGCTGCTAAACTTCGTTGGGAGGATGTTTGGTGGACTAATGTGGGAGGCGCCAGCTTATTCCCACTTTGGAGATCTCTCTTTCTCCTTCTCCCAACATCTGAGATGGCGATCCGCTATTGTGTTGGAGATGGATCAAAAACAAAATTCTGGAGTGACTGGTGGAGCGGCACTAAGCCAATAAAGGACTCCTACAATTCTCTATTGCACATCAGGACTCATCTTGAGGTTACTATTGCTCATGCACGGAGTGCCAATGCTTGAAATCTCCACTTTCGGTGTGGTTAAATGAAGGAGAGGCCCTTGCTGTTTGCTGCCTAATTCGCGTAATTGGAACTATTAGAATCCGAAGGCATGTGTAAAACTAAATGATTGGGAGGCTTGAAGACAATGATAAGTTCTTAGTCTCCTTGGTACACAAACACATCATTGGGTGGATTGTTGACCTTGTGGAGCATGAGGCTGCTATTGCTTGGTGCCTTTTTACCCTTTATAAAATCAAGTTCTTTCTTTGGAATGCCTACCTCAACAAGATCCTCACAACAAGTTATCTTTGGAGTTGTGGCAATCCCAATCCAAGCATCCTCTGCCCTCTTTGCAATGCCGAGGAGGAAAATGTCAATCACCTTCTCCGTCATTGCCCATTCGCTTGGCAGGTATGGTCTTCCTTACTTAACCACATTAGCCTACAACTTTGCCTACCAAAGGATCTCATTGTCACTAGTCAGATGGTTTTAGGGACTAATATCCCTAATTTGGTAAAATACTTTAGTCTGCATGTCTTGCACATACCCCTTGGTGCCTTTGGAAGGAAGGAATAATCGGCAATTTAACTACAAACTTGTAGTGTGGAGGAGATTTCTAGCTGCATTATTGGCCAAGTATCTTTTTTGCTTCATATAAAAAAGGAATTTGATTGCTTACAGGATGTTCCCCTCCGTATCAACTGGTGTGTTGTGGCTCAAATGTCCACTCCTCCTAAGCTTGCTACATTGGATGGATGACAACCACCACATCCGGGCACCTTAAGCTCAACTTTGATGGTAGTACCCTTGGTAATCCTAGCAAAGCTGGCTTTGGCGGAATATTTCTCAATTCTGATGGCACTCCTCTTATTACCTACTCAGGCCTATTTGGGATTTCCGATTCTACATCTACATAGCTTTATGCTCTTCTCGAGGGACTCATTATCTATCGCGCCCACCTCAATGGTCCCCTATTCATTGAAGGAGACTCCAAAATGGTGATTGGCTGGTGCTCCTCTTCTGATCCCCCTTGGCGTCAGTAGGATGTTTTTTATGAGATTATTAATATTGTATCTTTATTTTTATATAGCTAGTCTCATGTTCCTTGATCAACAAAGTCCTTTGTTGACATGCTTGCTAAGCAAGGTACCTCCTTCCATTCTCTTGTTATAAAGGTGCTCCCTTGATTGTGCTTTGTTTTGTTTTGTTTTCTAGAATAAAATCACATCCTTCTCAAAAAAAAAAAAAAAAAAAAAAAAAAAAAGATAAAAAAGATAGGGACTGCTATCTGTGGTTATTTGTAGGGATTGATAGGTACATCGAGACAGGTCTTTGTTACAAACCCCTTAACTCAGCCCTTGATGCAGCCCCAAAAATCGAGCCAGCTGTGTAGGATGGTTAGAAGAATAAGGTAGGATTGACCTTTGGGTGGGTCACTAGGATCGAGTGTAGTAGTTTACTTCGGCATGTATCTTTTATTATAAGCAATGTTTTATTTACAGTAGGAGAGTGCAAGATGTAAGGTTTGTGGTGGAGATTTCTCCCTAATCAAACCATGTGAGGAGAGAGTAGTAGAAGAGTCTAATAGTGTCTACAGTTAATGTAACTAGGAGTATGCTTGGAGCTTAAGTAGGTGTGGTAACTCTTAGTACCAAATAGGATGTAGAGAAGAGATGCTCATATATATATATATATATATATATATATTAGCTATTCAATCCTTGAAATCAATCAATTTAATACAACTACTCTTTTTATCTAGCTTTGGTTACCTAAGTCGTCTTTACCGATGATATAAAGGTCTTTAGGCGGCTAGCCCCCAATCAATAGGGTGTCTATTGGTATAAGGAGTCTCACCAACTTATTCACTCCCTCGAGGAGGATTGCCCTTGCCAAAGGTAAATCTTAGCTTCCTCTTTCCATCCATTCATTAGCCTTGTCCCGCATATTAGCCAAGCCACCCTTCCCCATTACTATAGTCCAAATTCTAGTAAAACTGTAGCCCTTTGTGTCTCTACTCCCTTGTGTCAAGTCCTCCTAACTATGTCAAGTCCTTTTCTATTCGAGTCCCATCTATCTTAATTGAGTCTTGTCCGTTCTAGTTGAATCTTGTCTACCCTAATTGTGTCCTGTCCATTCTAGTTGAGTCTTGTCTACCCCAGATGAGTCACATGAGTCCTCACCTATCCTTAAGAGTCCCCAATAGCCCCCACGAGTCCCCTACTGTCCATATCAGTCCCCACGAGTCCTTTCTAGTCCCGGAATCTCCACGAGTCTTAGACATAATGTTAGATCTTTTAGAGCTCTATTCTTGAGAGTTTAGTCTTAACCAAGCTTATACTTTCGTGAGGAGATTGGCAACCTTTTCTCCAAGTAACTTTCCTATTAAACTACAACTCTTATTCTTCTTCCTTTCCTCACGTCCCTCACTTACCCAACAGGAGTCTTTCCTACCCTCTAAGCCCCTTGCTTCTCGTCTAAGTCAAGGACTTACTAAATTGGGACCCTTTGAATGTTTACCATTCAAACACTTCTTGTTCCTCTCTAGGAAAATCCTAATCTCTCTAGGTCCTTCCTTCCTTATCCCTAGTGTCTCCCTAGTCTATTTAAATACCCCTCAACATCTTTAAGCCTCAGAAAACCCTAATCCAAATTTCCTACCTATTATATACCCTGCCTGAGATCCAGTCCCAAAAGGCCTAAAATTCCATCTTCTGCCCCTCAAAACCCAAACCACCTAAAATGTCATTTCCCCGACTCCCTAAATGACCAAACTACAGCTTTGCATCCTGCTAACTATCTCCTTAAACCATTTCAAAAAAAAAAAAAAAGCTCTCTCTCTAAATCTTCATTTAACCTTGAAACATCCGAAAACCTAATTCACCTTGCGTATCCTGTCCCTTCTCTTCCATATTTCTATGTAGAAATCTCCAAAAACTCGACATGTAGGTCACTACCCTAACCTTCAGAACCTTTGCATGTAAAGAGGAATGTAACAGTTTTCAACAAAGAGGCTGATGCCATTGTCATGCACTGAGTTCCTTCTTAGTTTAACTGCAGCAGGGTCTGACTTTGTTTGATCACCAAAGGCAATAAGAGTTCTGATATAAAACCACAATCCGAAAGTTCTAAAACTACATCCTTTTCTAATAACACCATTCCTAGCAGGCCTAGGGGAATTTATTGAAAGAATAATTGAAAATTTACTAACAAAGTTCAGTACCTGGGCTGGACTTGAGCAAATGCTTAATGACATAACTAGAGAAAAATATGACAGAACCAGGCAGACAAACTTGTAGACCATGTGTAAAACTAATAGAGAAGGAAATACAAAGAGAGAGAGAGACCTGAAAGTTTTAACAATTTCCATAGCTGACAGATGAAGCAGATCTCCTTTTACTTCAACATTCTTTTCTTTTTCTTCCTCTTTTTCTTCCCCTTCTTCTTTTCCATCATCTTTTTTCTTTATCCATCTTAGAATCACTGCCTTTTTGATACCATGTTAAGTTTGCAGGAAAAAAGTGCTGAAGAGATTAGGGTTGGAGACTCCTCTCCCCTAGTTATAACTTAAACAATATACAAAATTACACTCAATTTCCTTCTCCTCTTAAGCCTTTGGAAACATGAAAATACTTTCTTAGAAATTGAAGTAACCTTAATAAACCCACAATTACAACTTCTAACAATTTTGTAACAAGCTGGAAACTACAGATTCCAAGCGTCAAAAGTTATAAATTTTGTGTTTATTTTTTTAATTTTCTAGAAGTGTTTTCGTAGAAATTAGATTCCCAGGGTTTAAGGGGAGTAGGAATATTATCGTAAATTTTAACATTGATTAAGTTATAATTAGGGGAAAGGGGTCTGTAAGACCTAATCTCTTTCACACTAGTTCTGCAAAATTTGATATTATCATTGTGAAAGTGAACTAAACTTGATGTGGCCCACTTAACATCTGCCACCTGCAATTTATTGGTAAATTAAAACTAAATTGTTGCCACCTTTTCAATTTTTATATATCACTTTTTAAAAACGATTTCCATGTATCAATTCTTCTGCCTTTGTTATTTACAATAACATGAAGAAGTTTATGTACTAACTTGTTATATGTTATGTAAACAGTACTTAATAAATTAGGTATAATATATCATTAAAATTTTAATAGCGCGATTTATACTTTTTTTTTATAGAGTATCAATAGTTAAAAACACCCTTTACATTATAAAATTTTGCATATTAGACTCATTGCTTGGACATGATATGTTTAAATCAGGTTTAATGATAGTGCTCTTTGAAAGGTACCAATTAAAGAATACCTGTAAAAAAACCTTTTTTTTTTTTTTTGTGGAGAAAGGCATGATTATATTAAAAAGCCAAAAGACAGCAAGATACATCGAGGAAGGGGGATCTCTTACAATGAGGTATATAAGGGAAGGCCCCTCTTTAGCTAATGAGTTCCGCTAATCCATTAGCAGATCTAGATACACAATCCAAGAGAGAACAACATCGGGTGAAAGGTTCTGTATTTCATAAAAAAACATGACCAGTGGAGCCAAGGTGGTATCTTCTTACCTGAGCACCAAATATGTTAACTAGAGACAACCTTGTTCAGAAAAGAATAGCTTTATTTACATATGTGTTTTATTTTTATTTTTTTGGGTAACTGCTTTATTTATATAGTTGCTATATAGTCTTATATAAATTCATCTTATAATATATACATAAACATACATAAATATCTATATAATAAACGTTTATATATGCATGCAATGAGTCAAAACTGACAAAACTCATCCAAGTTACTGATCTGAGTCAGAGAGTTTAGGGTATCCAATTTGATTCCAATTCCTGGTTTCTCAACTATGGGTAAGAGTGATTATTTTCCTGCTTAGTTTGCTACTTACGCTACTTAACATTTTTACCCTATTTGAATTATATGTTAATGGTCTATATTTGGAATGACATCATTTTCAAATATTCAGTCCCAAATCATAGTAAGATGTCTCGTATAGATCAATAATAAAGCATTAGGGACTCGGACTTCTACGTCTGCAGTCATCATTATAATGGCTACTATGAGAGGTTTTGTTCATTATCAGCTAGTGCCTTTAATTATCTGATACTACCCATGTCCATCTCAGTATTTACTGGAAAAACTGCAAAGAGTGAAAATTATGACTTGTGTAAGTTGTAGAAGCACAATTTGTGTGTTTCATTACTCTCATCTGGAATGGTACATGCTTTGTATTGTAAGCCGTTACAACTGCAGTACAATAGCTGACGCAATTTTGCGGTTCTCAATGCAGGTTTGCTTCAGGAGTTTTTCATGAGTTGCATGAACAAGTAACAATTACAGCTGCTAGAAGCCGTAAAATGAGCATCCGTCTACAAAACATTGAAGCTGTACTTCCTCCTCTTGAACAAGCAATTTCGGCCCAAATAAGCCATTTACATTTTGCTTACACTGCAGGTGTGTTTTATTATATCTTTTGAGAATGGTGATATGTTTTTATTTCTTAAAAGGCTAGTATTAAATCGTATATAATATATAAGGGAATTCCCCGTAGGGGTGGGCAGGGACCGGGTTGGGCTGAGGTCAGGTTTCCCAACCCTGAATCCGACCCTGAAACTCAAACCCGAAAAAACCCCAAAAAAATCCAAAATGTCAAACCAACCCTGGCGATCACTGTCCTGGCAACCCCGTCCCCGCCCCATCCCCATAAATTTGTCTTAAAACACGACCCGTCCCTACTCCATCTCCATAAACCTGACTTACACCCGACCCAGCCCACCCATCCCTGTGAACTCGACCCATCCCCAACCCGTTCCTACCTTATTTAATATCACCATCTCGTTTCCGTGAATCGGGTTTGGAGAAACCTGTCCCTGACCTAAAACCCAACAGTTTTTTTTCCCGCTCCGTCCTCGATCTGTGGGGTGAAACCCAAAACCCGAACCCAGGGTTTTTATGTTGGGTCGGGTCGGTTCCCCATGAAACCGACCCGATACCCACCCCTGATTCCACCCCTATTTTACAATGGGAGGTAATCCCTACAACAAGCAGCTTTTAGGATACCCCAACTTTGGATGGCTGATCTAATAATCTATTGGCTCTGCACATATCTTCATTTTATAGTCCATGTTGAGATGATGTCTGAAAATTCATTAAATAGGTAATCTAGTCACTCAAATGGTGCTGATTTCTTGACCATCCAAGTGATGATGTTTGCTGAATCACCTTCTATGATCAAAGGACCCAAGAAACATTGAGGAAAAAGCGTTACACCACTCAGAAGAGAATGTGCTTTTGCTTTGGTTGAGTCACATTGTCCAAGAGTCTTAGAGAAAGGAGAAGGACAACACCGCGGTGGTGTCTAATACTCCCTCCAGTTCCTGCAGGCCTTGGGTTTCCCTAGAAGAACCATCAAAATTTAACTTCAACCATCTTTGTGGGGTTTGCCATGTGGTGGGGAGTATAGGGTCTTGATAGCTTATAATGGACTTCTAGTGCTATCTTATGATGGAGCTGGGAAAAGGGGCATTTGCTGGAGTGAACAGTCCCAAAGGAGATAGAACTACTAATAATTTCAACCAGTGGCTCCAGTAAACTAGCTAAGTGGTGAAATGTTCTTTTGTTTTTTATAGCCATAGTTTCCAGGGCACTTCTTCTATTGCTTTCTTGCCTGGTGTCTTTTCATACTTGGGAAGAGGTCAGGAATGACATTGACTAAGGAACTTTGAGAACGATATCAAACTAGCTTAGAATTGCCCCCAAAATTTTGTGTTGCAGGCGCAATTGAAAAGGGCAAGATTAAGTGAAACAAATTGGCATAGGCTATTCAGAAATGGTTATCCTCTTCTACTCAGCTCATCACAAGTAAGAGCCTTGTTATCAGACACTGTCTGTATAATGTGGAGGACATTTTGAGCCCCTAGTAGCTTCCATGCACGACTTGCTTCAAGTGCTGTGAGGGATGGAAAGAAAGCTGAGGTGAGACAATAGTATGAGGCTACAGAGAGTGAGCCTGTGGTAGTGACGCTCCATAGGAGTGACTCTTCTCCCTTGCTGCTGAAGTTAGACTTTATGGCAGCAGTTGCAGGCTGGTAACCTATTGCTTCATCATCTAATATGTTTCTTTTGAAGTTGAATTATGTGCTATCAGAATCCCCATTTCAGTTCTAGAAACTTTCTTTCAAATCTTCTTTGAATTGCTTCGAGCTCTGAGATAGTTCTTGCTGGGGGAGGAGCTAATGAGAGTAAATAATTGGGTAAGCATGCGGGGATAGATTTGATTTATGGAACATGCAGGAGAAAAGAGATGGAGATTAGGGTTTTACAGACCCCTTTCCTCTATTTGTAACTTAAACAATAATAAAAATTATCAGTGTCCCTGTAGGCCATACACCTTTGAAAACTATTTTCTACAGGAAACAACTTTTCTAAACAGTAAACCTAATAAACTAAAACTAATATCTTCCAACAGTCCCCCTCTATTTGGAGCATAGTGCTTCAGCTTATTATAAAATTTGTCTCACAGTCATAAGCATTAAAAAAATACAACTTTGGTCTTAAAAAATTTGTAGTTATGTGACCTTTGTGGTCTTCGGCTGTTAAGTTTGCATTACGTATTGTTCTCTTTCTCCCTCTCAAGCTTGGGAGTATATGACTATGCTCATAGCTTGAGCATAAAATAAAATAAAATGCAAAGGTCATCTTCCTCCATATCCCCCTTAACGACATATCATCTTGTGGTGTCTCAAAAATAAATACTAAAATAGATACTCTCCCAATCTTAACTATAAGGGCAAATCCAGGAAAAGGGTAAAGTATGGGTGACACGGATAAGCAAACTCGAAACCAACATGAAGGATTTCAAACACAAGCTAGTTATAATAATCACAAATAAATAGAAGCTATTCCCTAAAGGACAACAATAAAAAAACCCACTAAAAGGCAAGGATAAAACCTACTTGAGGGCAATAAAACACCCATATGTAGCAAAACAAGAAGACTAACACAAGGAACTCTAACAACAGGATTGACTTGGTCAATTTTGAAAATAAGAGGAAATTTTTTCTTCGGACAAAATTCTAACCAGACAATGTAACTAAAGGTCCGAACAGAAACAAATTGTTCCAAAACAAATATATAATAAAAAGTAAGGAAAAGACCACACAATATGAGATGGAATGAGAGGCAGATATAATAAAATTTTCAAAAAGTACAAAAAACTTACGAGGAGGATCAATATTGACAACTGTGTCATCATGACTACCCTGAATTGCATAACAATAAGAAATATCAATGATAGGACCTCCAAAATAATATCTATGCATCAATGAAAAAATTGAGCCCCTTTTGTTTCTCTTAATAAAATTCGCATTTCATAAAAAAAAGAAAAAGAAAAAATAGAGCAGAAAAAAAAGACTAATGAATCAATGAAAATATGGACCATAAAGCTGACTATAAGATAGACCACAAGAGTAACTAGTATACTGACCATAAATTTAGACCAGGTAAATTGACAAATACATTACGTACAGATACCTTAATTTGATATCGATAAAATGTAGACTACGAGAATTACAGCAAAGATGCAATCAATTTTTTCATGCCATCATCATACCAAGAGGGAACAAAGGAAATTAATGAACTTCTGCCATCTCCTGTCAGGTGAGAATTCGAAGGGATATCATATAATCGTTGCTTCTTTTGTCATATTAAGAGTTTCATTGCAGTAGGAGACATACCTAGCAGTACTCATTAACTATGTATTGACTCATTTAAGCACATTAGCAGAAAGGAGGAATTTTTTGCATACAGTAGGAGGAATACAAACATAAGTAGGATTACCTATATCCATCTTCATCCTCCTTTCTTGTCTCTTTCTTCTAACAACAGAACTCTTAAATTCAAAAATTATGTAGAGGAACTGTCAACATGTCTGCTGCTTTGATTCCTTTAGCTTTGCAGCAGTGAGTCCTCCACATTGCAGTCAACTGTAATTTCATGACTCTTAGTTAGCTTCTAAGTGTTCCTGGAGGTTAGAGATAAATTTCAATCAAGATACCATCACAATTACCTGCATGAGATGCAGGTTATGCATAGAGACATCAAGTCATCAAATCTGTTGATTAACTGCAGCGTAGAGATGAAAATTGCATACTTCGAGGTGAGTGGAGTGGTGGTGGGGACAGTGGGTCCTTGTTGCAAATCCTTACATGAGCTCAAAGAGGTTTGAGTGGGACAACTCATATGTGGATCCGACAAAGTAATGACTGGAGCAATAGACGACGATGATGAAACCAGTGTATAGAGGATAAAACTGCCATTGACACCATGCTTGGAGACATTATCGTTTTGGTTTTTGGCATGTGAATTGAAGAAGGGTCCTAATGTGTCAATGAATAAAGTTTATATGAATATATGCCTGTGACCTCAAATCTCACCAATTTGTTTTGCCACTTTTTGTAGAGACATATGGGCATTTGAATTATGGACTAAGTTGCCCATGTTCTACTTTGAATAACGGATTAAGTTGCCTATGTTCTACTTTGAATTAGTGTCTAAGTTGTCCATGTTCTGCATATTAGGCCTTCAAACATAGTTTGAATTCCAGTAAAAGATGCTTGGCATCAAACATGGAGCGCCTGAAACGGAGATATTGAATTCCTAGAATTGATGCCAAACCACTTTTCTATTCATTGGAGATGGGAGAAGAGGTGCTGTGGAGATGGTGAAAAAGGCTGGACTAAAGAGAAAAAAGCTCCTTGGTAAGGGTTTTTGAGGTTCGACAACTTAGAGAGAATTTCCTGCACTTGAAGAATTTGAGGATGGATAGATTGCAGAACCCACAGCCAATGAAATCACATTTTTCTCATCTTTGTAGTTTTTGCCTTTGGGCTTAATGAAGTCGCATTTTTCTCAAAAAAAAAAAAAAAGAAAAAAATGAAGAAGAAGAGATTGTAGAACACTCAGCCGATGTTCGACAACTTCAAACATGAGAAATCAACAAGATAGGAGCTAGAAGATAGTTCTGAGTAAAGCTGTGGAGATAGAAGGAAAACAGAGATAAGAGCAAAAACAATTCAAAAATACCCGTTCGACATCTTAGAGATGAATCATAGACAGTGATCTTTTAGAGAGTATAGGGAGATATTAGAACAGGAAGACAAACAAAATAAAAAAAGAAGACAAATTAGCAAAAGCCATTAAAGGGGAATATTATGAACTAAGAATTAAACCATGGAGAAGAACTTCATCATCTTTGTGAGTTGCCCTAACTAACAGATCTTAACCGACTTGCTTAGATACCATGTTGGAATTTTCAAGAGAAAAGAGATGGTGAAATTTGAGTTTACAGACTCTAATATCTTCCGAATAAGTGTGGGTAGCTGCCCTTTTGAAGCTGTCAGTCTTTTTTTGAATTATTCAATTTAGAGGCTCCAAAGTTGCTTGATAGATCCCTTCATGTAGAGTTGTAAGCCGAGATAGTCAGAAGGAAGATTTATGACTTTGTAAGATAGGATATCGGCCATTGTTTTCACCCTCCTTGGTTCAAGATTTATCCCAAATAGGCCAGATATTTCCAGTTTACCCTCTGCCTTGAGATGGTCTCAAAGATGTGGAGCATCACTTAGGATGGACTTGGATTCTACTATAATAACTTTTTTCTTTTGAAACAAATCATGATTGCACTTCTTATCTAGAGTATCTCTTAAAGTAAAGAAATCTGCCTGCAGTAATGCTCATTCCTTTATAAAATTTCACTTTGGTGTTATTATTGTTTTTTTTTTTTTGAAATGTGGTGTATAAACTATTAAAAGATAGAGTAAAGTATAAACAAACCTAGATAGGCGGGCGTTCCTCCACAACATGACAATAAGTTGGTGTTATTGTTGTTGTTGTCTCTTTTTAGAAAATAATTCATGGATTTACCTATTACACACAACTTTAGTCCACTTTTTTCTAATAGCTATTACTTGTCTTGTTCATTTTTTGATATTATAATTGAATTTGAATCTTCCAAAGGTTTATGATTCAGTTCCATATCACATCGTTTCATAGAAAACCACTCCTCTGCAGGTTCTGACTGGCATGCAGATATTAAAACTGAGAGAAATCACTTTAGCCACAGTGATTTACCACAATTCATCATGGACTCATATGAGGAATGTCGAGGCCCACCACACCTGTCTGTGCTTGACAAGTATGATTTCTAGTGGATTGGTAACTTTGTTCTTTATTAATCATTAAATACTAAAATTAATATTGGTTAAATTTCAGGTTTGACCCTGCTGGTGCTGGTGCATGTTTAAAGAGATATTCTGACCCATCCTTTTTCAGAAAGGCTTGTGGTAACTCAGAACTGATGAAAGCAGAGAAAGTTCAGAGAGTAAAGATGTATCACAACAAGGTACACACCTCAGAAAAAAATATAGTATTCCTTCACAAAAAATGGCCTTTGGTAGAGTTTCAGACCTTCAACATGTTAATTTAAGAGCTACTGCAACTGTAATAATAAGAACAACAACTATTAACTGTAATAGTGCTGATAACTACAACAATGGCAATAATTAAAACGGTAACAATACGATCAATAAAAGCGAAACAAAAACAATAATATTCTAAAAAAAAACAATAATGATGAAAAATGATGTAATGTGATAATTTGATAAGAATTTCAGGTATGCTAGGACTACTATCACCTTTGTAAATATTCCAAATCTGTTGGGGGAACCATTGATGCCATCATTCATTCAATTCTGTTCTAGTCTAACATGTCAAGTGATTTGAATCTCCTTGCCCTCTTCTGGAAACAAAAGAAAACAAAAATAGGAGGTTAGTGGTTGTCCTCAGACAACTTCTATCGGCTGCCAACCACCTATGAAGAAGATTCCTAACCACCCAATCGCATCGTTCGTCTGATGTGCCATTTGCCTGCCACCTCACCAACCACTGGACAGGCCTCAGGAGAAGCCTCTCTCAACTTGGCATCAAATCTCATCCACAATTGACAAGTCAAACCCTAAAACCCATCGGCCAGTTTCCCTTCTCATATTAACACCACCTGCAATCCAGAAAAGCATCCCCCTGCCTTGCCAATTCTGGAACGGATTCCTCCCTACCTTCACCCCCACCTTCCTCCCCACACAATCTTTTTTTTTTTTTTAAAAAAGGATGTATATATTAACAAAGAGAATTACAAAGAACCCAAGAGCATATCCCTAACAACAAGAGATTGAAAGGTTGCTCTTGACTTGGCAAACACATCTGTTGCCGAGTTAGCAGATCTCGAAATGTGAGGCCAAATACAAGATAATTGAGAGACTTAACTTACATTTAATACTCTACATAAAATATATGTCAAATAAATTATATATAAAATTATGCACATATTTTTAAAAAAGAATGATGGGAGAGGTTCGTGATTGAATCTCAATAATGGATTAGAATGCACCAATATTAATCTTTTTTACCCCAAATGTTGTCTAGCTTATTTTGTAATTTTTGAATTTGGCCATAAATTTACTATGGTCTCCTTAGTGCCCCTGGTTGAAAATATATATTCTAGGAAAAACTAGAAATATTTTTCCTAGGATACATATTTTCGGACAAACCTTTAAATAAAATCCTATTACTATTAGTGACTTACTAGAAAATTACAAGAAATATTTTAAAATTTTCTTAGGAAAGTTAAATGGACCTCTTATTGTCTCTTCTAGGGAAATAAATAAAAATTAATAATCAATCTAATATATTACTATAATTATCGATAAATTTTTAATCAAATAAAATGTCAAAAGTATTACAGCATCAACTGTCAAATACTTATTCAAAAGTTTTCTATACGGTTTTCTAGCTCATCTTGGTAGAAAAATCTTACTTAGAAAATTATATGATTTTTTCAATAAGAATTTCCAATTAGAAAAATGTTTCCAAAAAACATGAGGCACTAATAGTCCCTAGAAACGTATTTCTACTAAAAACATATTTTCAACATTTCTTGAAAAAACCACTAATAGTCCCTAGAAACGTATTTCTACTAAAATGTCTTTTCAATTTCTTCAAGAGTCATGAGGAAGGGACAACCAGAGTTTAAGAAAGAGTTTTTTTTTTCACTTGCTAATGATCTCGCATGTGCAAAATCGTCTTCGCATGCGCGCCAGGGGGGGGGGGGATTATTTCTCCCTTTAACTTATGTCTCTCTGGTTTTCTGCCGAGACGACACGGAGGGAAGGGGATGTCTAGCGGCGCTGGCGAGGACCTGTCGTCGGGGATGATGGAGGCAGCGGCGAGGGGAGGAAGAAATTGAACCGAGCAGCGGCAAAGGCGGCCGGCAAGCAACTGTTGACGACGATAGAGGCGGCCACAACAGCGGACGGAAGGAGCTCGGCGGTGACGAGGGGAGGAAGAATCCCCCCCCCGCCCCCCCCCCCCTCGCTCTCGCTCCCGCTCCAAGTCTCGGTCCCGACTCTCAAGCCCGTTAACGAGCCAGCTCGTGAGCTTTTGAACCGAACCATGGTTTGGTTGAGCTCGGCTCGTTAACTCAAACGAGCCTTATCGAATCGAGTTCGAGATCCAGATAAATTGAATCGAGCCGATCGCGAACCGGCTCAGTTCGATGCCACCCCTAGGGGGTCCATTCCTGACTGGGATCTTGGTTCCACTCCGCATCTTTGCAATGTTGCTCCAATTATCATAGATAGATGAACCAATAAAGGAGGAGAAAGACTTCTTTGTAAGGAGCCATGCTGAGATCTGGCTCGACACACGATCAACGACCCTTACCGCGGAATCACTTCTGGCATCAAAACGCCTGCGGTTATGCTCATTCCAAAGCCCCTACGGAATGAAACCAGTGCAAGTGGATATCATAAGCTTTCCAAGCCCAGGAAGGGGAGTACCAATGAGCATCTTGCTAAAGAAAATCAGACCAGCTGGCATACATAATTGCAACCCAGTCTTACTGAGGATGGAAGCCCACATATTCCAAGAAAAAGAGCATTGAAGCAGGATGTGATTGACCGTTTTGACCTCAGAGTTGCAGAGAGGGCAAAGAGGATCAATAGTTGGGTGTCCTCTTCTTCTGAGCACATTTGCCGTGAGTATCTTTCCTAGGCAGGCGCTCCATATGAAGAATTTTATCTTTGGCTAGGCATAAAGACGCCATGAAAAGAAAATTTCATGATCCCTTTGATTTGAATGCCAACCATTGATAAAATTGTAAGAAGAGGACATAGAGAAAATTCCGCTTTTATCAGCCCACCAAATCATCTTATCAGCAACTAAAGGCCTCACAATCTGAAGGATTGCATACAATCCATCAACCTACTTGCCTCCAAAGCTTCAAAATCAGAGAGACCCCTTCAAGGGTGCAAGCTCAAACTATCTCCCTCAAAAACACTTGCAACTGAGATAGGAGGAAAAGGTTCCTGAATGTTGGCTGTAAAGGCTCCTGTCCCATCCACCAATCCTCCCAAAACTCTAAAGATGTGCCGTTACCAACATAGAATCTGATGGCTGAAGAAAATTTGGGAATAAGTAGATATAATGATCTCCTAATTGGAGATAGACATCTTCAATTGCCTCCTGAAGTCCACCATGGAGAAGGACAGCCAAGCTTAACAAATACCATTTCCTTCCAAAGATTTGAAGAAATATTGGTGAACTTCCAAATCCATTTTAAGAGCATAGCTTGGTTCATACCCTTTGATTTCCGAATCCCTAAACCTCCTATATTTTTTGGCAGGCAAACTTCCTCCCATTTGACCAATGGTACTTAAAAATAATCACTCGATCCTCTCCATAGAAATCTCTTTTGAGCTTATCCATGGCATTTCAAATCGAGATGGGGCAAGGCATAAAAGACAGCATAATTCGGGATGCTTGCAATACAAGACTTCAGGAGAATGAGTCTGCCTGCATTGTTTAGAAATCGGCCCTTACAGGTTGCCAGACGGGTCTCCAATTTTTCCACCATAGGGTTCCATAGACTTTGGTTTATGCGGCCATTGAAGAGGGGGAGACCAAGGTAGGTTGATGGGATGCTAGAGGTTTTACATCCGAAGATGTTCGCTAACTCTTCTAGTAACACAGGGCTGACGTTGAAACCCATGAGGGAAGCTTTCCCCCAATTAACGTTCTGTCCCAAGGCTAGTTCAAATAGTCCCAAGACAACTATAATACTTTTAGCGCCTTCCATATTACCGATCCCAAAAATGATGGTATCATCTGCATATTGAAGAATGGGGATATTAATTGGGGGCTAGTAGGGGGGAGCCACCCAAGATTCACAGCCGAGTCAATTAATCTAACAATGAATCCTCCACCCTCATAACCAACCGTCTCCCCAGCCAAGCTCCATCCACCAATCCTCACCATGAGTACCCAGACAATACCTCCCCTCTCCTATTTGCTAACTAGAGAAAAGGAAGGGGTTGATTGAGGCGAATCCTCCAAGGAGAATTCAGCAACCAGTAGCAATACCCTATTGCTCCTACCACTACTTGGATTTCCTTTGCCCCGCCCGGAGAGAGGTCACACAGACTTGTTACCGATATTCAATCAGAGTGACATAAATATGATGAAGATACTTGGAAACAAACGATGGAGCTAGCCAAAATCATGGAAGTTGTGTACAAAGGAAAACTTCCCGGGTTTTACGAAAATGTGGGAGTCCCAAAATCCAAGAAGAAATGGTCATTACCTCTTGGAGTGTTCGGGGAATCGACTTCATTGGCAGTTGCGAGCTCGAAGAGATCAACCTCACTAGCAAAGCATTCACCTGGTCAAACTGACTGTAGCAGCTTGTCTTATCCAAGCTTGACTCCTTCCTTGCAAATGGTGTCCGGCTCAAGCTTTATGAAACACCAATGGGAAGGTTATTAATCCATCTGATGCGACCACTGGCCAATCCATTTGGACACAATTTGGGCGCTGGAGTGCCAAACCATTCCATTTGAAAATTATTGGCTACTTGAGAATGATTTTGATCCTCTCTTCGTGGGCTAGTGGAACAACCTCATGGTCATGAGCAACCTTGGCTAGACCTTCCCCCACAAACTAAAGCTTCTAAAGTCCAATGTCAAAATCTAGTCCTTAGATCGTCGAGTTGCTAGTTGGGTCGAGAAAGCATCTCTCCTTTCCCATCCCAAATTGCCAACCTCGACAGTGTTGAAGAACTAAGGTCCCTCATTCCAACTGAATTTTCTACTAGCATTTTCTCTCCAAACCAAATTTCAATTAATTTCCCTTAGTGAGCGTGATTGGCTGAGGGCGACGTAAATACTAAGTTTTTTCCCTCCATTGCTTAGCCAGAAGGAGGACTTACTAAGTTAATTCTCTGCGCATAAATAATGAAGTAACCTCGGACAAAGCCTCCATTATTGATGCTCTTATAAAATTCCTCACAAATTTACACTTGGAGGAGTGCACCAACCGTCCCAAGCTACAACATGTCCAACTTCCCAAAATCTCTGCCTGCATTGCTAGCCTATTGGAGCTGCCCTTCTACCCCAAATAAATTGAAGCTGCTCTTGGGATGCCCCTTGACCAAGGCCTTGGCCCTGATGGCTTCAACAGCGAATTCTATAGAAGTCGTTGGCCAATCATCAAGGGCAATCATACTACCATGATCCACAACTTCCACCAAAATTATATCCCTTATCGGGGCATGGAGGCTTCCTTCATCGTCCTCATCTCCAAAAAAGCCAAAACCGAGCATCCCTGAGACTTCAGATCAATCAACTTCGTTTCCAGCCCCTAAAAAATCTTGCTTGGCTCCTTGCCCATAAATTCAAGCCAATCCTCGTAATAATCATCCACCAAGGTCAAAACACATTTGTGAAAGGACGGAGCATCTTGGATTCAACAATGGTGGCGCACGAAATCCTGGACCAATTCAAATCCAGCTTTCCTAGATTTGCGCTCAAACTCGACCTTGAGGAGGCTTTTGATTGAGTCAATTGGCAACTGCTTGATGACATCCTCGAGTGCATGGGATTTGGCAATTGTTGGCGGTTTTGGATTAGAAGTTGCATTTCTTCGAGTTCCTACTCCTTCCTTGTCAACAAAACCTCTTGTGGTTTCTTCCATGGCTCCCTAGGCATCCGGTAGGGAGATCCCCTCTCCCTTTTCATCATCAACCTGATAGCTGAACACCTATCATCCATGATATACTCAGCTAAGGGAGTAGGATGGCTACGACTCGTCTCTAGCCAACGTGAACTTGACATTTTGCTGCTCCAATTTGTTGATGACACCTTATACTTCGGGGAAGGCACCTTTGAGTCAGTCATACGAATAAAGCTCTCCTCAACCTCTTTGAACTATCCTTGAGTTAGAAGATAAATTGGTAGAAAACCACTCGTATGAGGTGACTCCATTGACACCGATGAGGTTTGGGTTCCAATGGACATTGGAGTTTCCTCTTCTGGTGTGGGCTTGATGATGCTTGCAACCTCAGTGAGGACTTGGGCTCACTCAAAATTCGCGTGCACATTCCAGATAGGATAATCTGGATGTCAGATACCAATGGCGTGTTCTCATTCTCCTTGGCATACATCTATCTTAAAGGGCAGATTGCAGCCCCCAACCTCATTGATGCTGCAATTGTTTGGAGATTATCTACCCTGCCAAAAGTCAATTCTTCCTTTGGACTGTATGCCTCAACAAAATCTCAAGGAAGGACAACCTTCAAAAGCGTGGCAACCTTAACCCTTGAGCCCACTGCGTTTTGCAAAGCTGAAGAGGAATGCGTCAACCACTTGCTCCTCCAGTGCCCATCATGGAAGATCTGGTCCCATCAGCTCAACCGAATTGGCGGCCACCTCTGCATCTCTAAGGACCTCACTTCCGCCTGTCTCCTTGTGTTGGGAGTAAACATCCGAAAGTTGGGTAAATTTCTCCTCTCTTGCTACCTCGCTCACTTCTCTTGGTGCCTTTGGAGAGAAAGAAATAACCATCGGTTCAATTGCAAATATTGAAGTGTGGAGGCCTCAGACATGATTGTTAGCCAAGTATCCTCTTGACTCTGCACCACAAAAGAATTCCATTACCTCAGAGACGTCCCCCTCTGCTTCATCTAGCATGTCGTGGCCCAAATGTCCGCCCCTCCCCGACCTCCTACCATGGAAGCTTGGCAGCCTCCTTCTACTGATGTTCTCAAACTTAAATGTGATAGAAGTGCTATGGCAACCCTGGATTGGCCGGTTTTGGCATAGTCATCCGGAATTCGGAAGGAATCCCCTCTCTTCTCTTATGTTGGTCCAATGGGAATTTCCAACTCTACATCAACTGAGCTCCTCGCACTCTTTAGGGCCTTATCATTTTGCGTGATCACCTCCCTGGCCCCTTCTTATTAAAGGTGACTTAAAGGTTGTGATTGGCTAGTGCTCCTTGCCTAAGGATCTGCCCTGGCATCACTGCATAATGTTCTAAGATATTTCAGATATTGTTTCTCTTCTCACTTGTACTTGGTTTCACGTCCAGCAAACTCCTTTGGTGACTTGCTTGCTAAACAGGGTGCCTCTCTCCAATCCCTTATTGTATTGGGATAGCTCCCTTTATTTGATTGTATTGTTCTAGTTCTTCTTAATAATACTTAACATCATTCTCAAAAAAAAAAAAAAAAGTTGTTGTCCTCAGCTGGGGTACCATCAAGTTGAACTTTTACTGCTGTTCTCTTGGTAATCCTGGTGTACCTGTTTTTGGGCTTGTCTTCAGGGATAACTTCTGAAATGCTCTCCCTGCTTACTCAGGGCCAATTGGTGTTAACGATTCCCTTGAAGCTGAAGTTATGGCTTTATACCAAGGGCTAAAAGTTTTCAAAGAATACTTTGTAGGCCCTATTGTTGTTGAAGGGGACTCTAGAATTGCCATTGGATGGATGGAGAAATCTGTAGAGGTTCCTTGGATTTTTGACAACTTGGTGAGTCTCTTGGTCCCATACTCTTTAGGTTGACCAATGTGATGGCAGATTCCTTGGCGAAGTATGGAACTTGGTGTCAACATCTTGTAGGACATAGTCTACCCCTTTAGCCATTTCTTTTTTTTTCCTTTCCCTCTTGGGGTTTTCTGCCCCTCCGTTGCATTTGTTTTTTTCTTTTCAATAAAATCTGTGCCAATCAGAAAAAAAAAAAATTTTATTTGAGAGGAGAACCATATGATGCTATAATTCTGGAAAACAATAATTATTTTCAAGGCTGAAAATTTTTGTTAGAAAATTTATCCATAGGATTGAAGAGAAAAAGAAAAGGAAAAAAGAGAAATAAAGAAAAAAGAAAGAAATGAACACATTATGTCTGCAGATTAGAAATGGTTCCTGTCTCTTTTTGTTAATACCCTTTTCTCTTTGTATTCTTCTGCTTTTTTCATTTGAAGCATTTATAATATGATCTTAGTTCCACAACTGGATGAGTTGCTTTTATGAGGTCAGATGTTATTATCGGAAAGAAGTCATATTCATGAAATCATGAGTAAATTCTGGAATTTGAAAATTCTTTCTAATTTTGTCTGTCTTATGAGTGGAAGTAAATAATAGTAACTGATAGTTGTCCTGCTACTAATAGAGAAAAGGGTCACGGCACAAGAATGGATTCATCTCCTGCACTTCTTCAATGTCACAAAGATACAGCAGTGACAGGTTCCTTCTTATTCAACATCTCTTAACCTTTTATTATTGTTCAATTTTTCTGTCTGTATCAGAAATGTTTGTCCTCTAGTTATGGTTCATTGAATTAACAGTTGGTTACTGTTTGATCAGACTCCAGTTTGTTTCTTTGGATACCACTGGGCAGATGTTAAGTGGAGAGAATACCCCCACTTTTAATATGAGATCAAGATTTGAACTTGCACATGAATCTACAACTAGTGATTCCAAAACCAGTTTGGGCTATCATGAACATGACATGAGTTCCAGTTCATCCATAGGACACCAGGAGCAATTGTCTAATATAAGACCAGATTCTCCAGTTGCAAGTCAATCAACATCTTCAGATTCAAAAACCAGGCTGGAGAACAATGAACATTTTTGTAGTTTTGATTATTCTATGGGATTTCAAGGACAAGAACATAATGAAGTGTATACAGCTGAGCCAAGGGTGAAGTTTGCTGATGACCATTCAACATCTCCTGATGAACTATATGAAGAAGATCGTGCACCTCATGTGTCATTGTCAGAACAAGGTGCTCTAAGATCATCTTTGGTTTCCTGGGACGAAAAGACAGAAATTGTGAAGCCTAGCACTGAGCAGAGTATGCATGAGGATCAAGGCCTTTCTTCAGAGTGTCCACCCACAAGCATTGCCCCATCTCAGTTGGAAGTGGTGACTATGAGCTTAAAAAACACACACCAAGAGGACATTGTGTTCAATATTGAAAATGCACCAAAATCACATTCTTGTGCAAACCATTTTGACGAGGTTACGAGTGAGACTGACAACTATATGGATGCACTCAACACCATGGATTCTGAAATTGAAACAGACACTGAATGCCAGACCAAACATGAAGTTGAGCTACAATACGATGTAAGTCCTCAAGGAATTCAAAGCCAAACCAGTCAGCCAAGTGGAATAGGTGGTCAAATGTCAGAGTCTTTTGATGGGGAATCTCCAACTCCACTACACATTTCCTTGATGAAAGAAAGGTTTCAAGAATCTTCACTCCCAAATCATGGAGAAATTCTCACCCATATTGAGCAATCTCATCCCACTCAATTAGATTCTAATTTAGATAATGTTGTAGATGATGGTTTGTCCATCAAATCAGAACCCTTTGATACTCCTACAATAAATAGTTTTGAATTTCTTGATAATGCTCTATCTATTGGGTCCAAAATTTCTGACACAAAAGACAATAAGGTTGTACCTCATTCAGGCCACTCGCATGAATCTCCTGTCATTTCTGATGTATCACCTGTTCAGATCTGGACAAATGGTGGACTGTTGGGACTTGAGCCATCAAAACCTCCAGATTTCAGTGTTTCAAATGTTCAAAAGAAGAAACCTCAAGACTCTATGACTGGTTGTTCAGAAACCATTTCCAAGAATTGTGAAGAATCAAGTCCTAATGGCATCTATAATAATAAGAGTGCTGCAGGAGAACTTGATCAAAATAATGTGGAAACATCATCTAGTATGTCTGGCCTCACCTATCGATTTCTGAGAAATGCATCTTGGAGGAAAGCATCTCAACCTGTGCATGGTACAACTGAGCCATGTAATGTTGAGAACAATAAGTCAACAAAACTGCCAGAGGGGCCTCACAGTGTTGATCAGCATAAGAGATCGAATGGATTTGCATACCATGATCTGCTCCAATTTGGATCACCTTCACCGCCATTGGAACACATGAGAATATCATTCCATCCCATGAATGGCTTGGAGACGTCTAAACTGAAACTTGAATTCCCTGATGCACCTCACTTGCGTGAAAGCACTCAAGATGAGATATTTCCTTCATGTCAACTTCTTCCAGAGTCCTCTAATCGACTTCAGGATACTGGATTTGACTCTGATGATGATACTTTTTGTCGATCCTCTCCTTATCTGTCTGATGATACTCTTAGCCTTCATTCAGATTCAAATTCTGAACATTGGGAATCTAGAGAAATGAATGGAAGTGTGGACCATGAGTTGTATGATGCTTTACGTAGAGTATCATCAAGTTCATCCATTACAAGCGCTTTGGGCCCTGATGAAGGGATGGATCCTTCCACCTGCCAGGTTTGTGAGTTTAGCAGTTTGAATGCTGAAAATGGAATGAAGTCCTCCGGAACAGGTGTTTCATGTGGTGTTCTGGGTTTTGATGCTGAGAGTTGTTTGATGAGTCAGCTGGCTGGAGCTGGTTCAAATGTCAGAGATCCTTTAGATACTCCATTGATATGTCCAATTGAGCTTCCTCCTCCGCCTCCACTTCCTCCATTACAGTGGAGGAAAACAAAATTGAACTTGGATGATAAATCAAATACTACCCTGGAAACCAGCAATCAACAAAATGATCAACAAGTTGAGCTACCTAAAGTATTTATTAATCAATTGCTCCCTACTGAAGGAACCATGTCAATTTTCAAGACGGCTAATAGTTCTGAAACTGGTGAGCCACCAACTGATCAACAAGTTATGATGTCCATCCCTCAGAAGCAGCCCAAGACTTTGATATGCATGTCGCCTTATATTGAAGGAACCACACAATTCCTCAACAAGAGTGCGGTAACCATGTTTACTTCTTGTTCTACCTTTTTTATTTTCAAGTCATTATGTTTGATAAAGTTTTATGATGAAATTCAATCAATATATGCAGCTTGATTGCCAGAAAGTGAATAGAAGAAAGGAACTTAGTCAAGTTTCAAATGGGAAAAATGTCCATGAAAGCGAAAACTTTTTGCATCAAATAAGAATGAAGGTTTGTCAGCATAAATGCAAAGGACACTTTCTCTTTGTTACTTCATGGCCAAATCTGACCCAATCATGTTGTCGACTTTCTCTGAATCTCTGCATGTATGATGTCTTAAGTATGTTTGTTGATTGCCTATGTTAAACATGATAAGTTGAAGATGTGGGAATAGACCTTGGCTTTTGAAAAACTCCTCTTTGCTGTTGCAACTAAGCTATTGCTTAAACTTGTCGATTCTTGGGTGCCCTGGTAAACCACCTCTTACCTCGGACAAGCTTAAAAAATTGCCTCTGACAACCTTTTGTGGTTCCACATGCAATTATTTTTCCTCGAATTTCTGGTATGCATTGCGTCTTCGCCGGTAGTTACCAAATGCTGGGATGCTTAAGACATGAACAAGTCAATTCAAGACTCAAGAATGACTTTTAAGAATTGATTTGCTTGTGGTAGTGCTAATCTGCTTCCACTTTTCTATGCTTTATCTGCAGTCATTTAGCCTGAGGCCAACTGTAACTGCCAAGCCCAATATCAACCCAAGCCCCACCACGAATACTAATGTGACTGCGATTTTGAAGAAGGCAAATGCAATTCGTCAGGTTAGTTTTTCCATCTGTTTGCTGAATTATTTGCTCATTTAAATCAAATCTTGTAATAGGTTTCTGGTTTGCAGGCTGTGGGCAGTGATGAGGGAGCTGATGATGACAACTGGAGTGACACTTGAGGTTCTCGCGGAGACATTATTACATGCCGGAATTTTGGTGTCTCAATTTTCTGGCTCTAGCTCTAAGGATACCGATCCCTAAGTCAGCTTCAAGTGTATATCTGTGTATAATGTCAGTTCTTCTGTGTAATTATTTTTGTAGTGTTTATTTTGTATTTTGTTTTCTTTTTTCAAGTTCTTCCTCTTACATATTTATTAATATACATTAGGCTTTAAAAAGCGATCTCAAAGGTCCAATTGCTTGATATCTTTTTTGCAATTATTATGCGCAGAATGCCTGAGAAATAGAGGTCATATCGCGACTGTGTTATGACAATCTTCATATAGGAATCAAATCTAAGCTTTTCTGCTATTCTCATTTGGAATCTCGGATCTTTTTGTACAGAAATACTCATGGACTCCGGATTCTTTCCGGAAGAGAAGAAAAGAGAAAATAAAATAAAAGAGAAATATAATTTCTCTGGTTTGGATCTAAGTGAAAAATTAAAAAATAAATAATTATATTTAATTTTTTTATGATTTAGATTTTAACTCAAGTTTTTATTTTTTTCTTTTTTTCTCAAATTCTATAATTTTGCGAAAGAATTTATTAACTAAATGAGTGATTTTCTCTCTTATTTTTTTCTCTTAATGATTCATGTTGCCCTAACAATAATTTTTTTTTTTTTTTTTTTTTGTGGGTTCTAAACAAACCCTGTGTAACTTAACAAGCACTTGTGGAACTGCGGTTAAATAAAAAATAGATAAAATAAAATTATTTATAAAGTTATTACAAAAACCAAATTATTCTTATAAACAAGTACTGTTAATAAAAATATAATATATATATAATAGAAGAAAATGGGGTAAGGTCATCTCACCTCTTCCACATAGTAATGTTTTCTCTTAAATCTTTATAAAAGAGAATTGCAAACGGGTAGTGAGTCTTCCGGTTGTGTGGTGAACCATTAGGGGGTTGCTTCTACCCCTTTTTCCTTATGTCATAGGCCATATTTCACTGTTTCTTCTTTATTTTTGTTCTAAATATCCAGATGAAAAAAGTGAAGGGGCAATACCTCCCCATGTAGCATGGTATGCCTAACACACCTCCCCATGAGAGCCACCAGAGGAGGTTTCACCTTTGTTTGATCAATTCTATTCTCTATCACTGATCTTCAGAGCCACCTGAAATTTATGCTTGTTTTGGTATACCTTCTTATGACAAAGAAAAGCCTGATTATACTTTTGTCAACCTATAGTAAGCTATGTGGGTATAGAGGTTGTTATTTTTAATACTTCATTAGATTGTGTATAGAATTAAGTGTGTAATTGATATGTTGATTGTCTGGTCATCCTTTGTTGGGCAGAACCATTAAACCAAAATTGGGGTTATGTGCAAAGAACTAAGGTAGAGTGGTTTATGAATGTCACTTCCCACTAGCATAAAATGGAGTTGGATCTGATTTGGAAGAAGTGAGCCAGCTTAATCACCCTGGCAGATACCAAACTGCCTTCCTATCTCTTTCACTCTTGTAAATGATATCTGAATGATCAATTTGAGTCACAATCAATTGTCGATGGTTGTTTTTTTTTTTTTTGGTGGATGGAATAGAACACTCACTTTGGGCTGCGGAGTGCATCTATGGTCCTACACACATGAGAACAAGTAAACCTTTTGGGATGCTTAAAAATTCTGATTGATTTGTGAAGCCCCCCTTGGACCCTAATGGGAAACTTCAATGTTATTAGGTATTGTGACAAGAATAGCAAACTTCAATGCCATTATTGACAACTGCAGCCTCCAAGACATTTCATTATCTGGAAATTCCTTCACCCGGTCTAAAAGTCAAAACCTACCAACAATGGTTGGCTCGATCCTCAGACAAGCAGGTAGCATCGTCCATCCGAGGACAATCTGAGCATTGTTAGACAACTCTTGGAGAGCCACCCCCTTTTTTTTTACTGTTTTTGGCTGCAAACAAATAGCTTCCTTTTAAAATTGGAGGGCTGGTATAACTCATTTTCTACCACTGGATCCATGGCTTATCAATTCCTAGAAAACTCAAGCTTTTAAAGGTCAAATCCAAAGAATAGGGACTCTCCACTCTTTGCACATTTGCTGCCTGTCATACTTCCCCCCACTTGCAAATTCCCTCCAAACCCAAATTCAAGAGCTCAACCTGATCTCCGAGCTATGTGGCCTTGATCCTGTTGAGTTCCCTCTTCCCTCTTCTCTTAAAAATGTCAACAAATACATGAAAAAAGGAAAAAGATATGCTTCTCCTCATCTTTAGGCCTGCTCATCCCCATTATCTTTGGACAAAAAAAAAGAGAAAAACGAAATAAGTAGAAACCTTCTCTAGCAACTAGAGTGGACATGGTCATATTCCATCACTAAAAAGGTGTTAAAAAAGAAAATTCCACATAAACCAAAATACATTAGATACACATATATAAGAACTAAATAAAATGAAAATTTATAATTTATATACTTATCCTCAACTATATCTACTAGGAATGGACTATAAATTAAAGAAATGAATAGAAATAAGAAAAATAAGGTAACTTTACATATTTCTAAGTAGGGCCATTATGTCATAATATGACATCATATCTGAAATAGAACATCTAAGTGAACAAATAAAATATTAAAAACTAAACATCTAATAAAACTTATTAGTCATGACTAAGTAATATAAAAGCTCATTACATGTTTCACACAAGACACCTGCAACAAATTATGAACCATAAGACAATCAATAAATGGAGCAAAAACCTATCACCATACAAGCACCTCCTAAACAAACCAAATGCCAACTCAATACCACTTTGTTTAAGTGCCACTAATGACAAAGGGCTTCCAATCAGTAAGACTTCAAGCAGAGCAACAACACTTTCTTTAAGAGCTATTTGTGGCACTTTATGCATCCACAAAGGTAACACTTGCGTATTAAACATAGTTTACTATGTTTTTTACCGCACAACCTTTCATGCACAAAATCTATGGTAAAAGTCGTATATAGCCAATTCATTCATAATTCATTTTTTTCCAAGACATCTCAAAGAAAATTCAAAGAAAATTACCAAACAAACAGCCAGGATCCTGCACTAGGAAGAGCATGATACGAAGGATTTGGGATAAGAGAAGAGAATAGAGGAAGAAAAGACGACGAAGAATTAGGAGGAGAAGAAAATTAGAGATAAGAAGAGACTAATTGAGAATCAAATCCATATCCTTTTATTAAAATCATTCAGGCTTTATATAGCCATACAACTGACGAAAATACAACTGATCAACACCCACTACAAATAACTAAACAAACATGATTACCCACGTACATCTAACTAAACAACAATTGCTAATGGTCTTCGTGGTCTGGGGCATGTGACGTGGCACATATCATTCCCCACCGCTTAAGGATCCTTGTCCTCAAGGATGAAATTAGGATATGATCCTTGTCCTTAAGCTAGTTTAGAAGTTACTTTCACAATGACTTGGTATGGAACAAAGAAACGTTGGGCGAACTTCATGGAGGGTCTGGTTCTGGTGGATCGTCCTCAACATCCTCGATCATAAATAATTGTAGTCTTTCGCAACGATGGTTTGGAACGAACTTCTCATCACAATAATAGCATAACCCCTTCTCTCGACGTTCTCGTGCCTCTTGGTTGGTTATTTGGCAGAAGGTTGTTGGTTGAGTATTAGAGCTTTGGTTTATGTGCTGGGTTGGTGGAGGTCCGAGCACCCCAGCCATTGGTTTGGCTGAGACCTTTGGTATCGCAAAAGTTGGTTGGGAAAGTAGTTGGTGATTTGGTTGCCTCTGCAACTGATTGCGTTCCTCGATGAGTCGAGCCACTCCTATTGTATCTGCCAAGGTTTTAGGTTGTTTAATTTTAATGTCGATGCGAATGTTGTCTCAAAGTCCTGCAATAAAACAACCAATTAGAAACTTTTCTGGTAGGCCGTCCACTCGATGAGAAAGCATTTCAAAAGCTTCTTGATAAGCTGCTACGGTTGTGGTTTGTTTAAGGCGATTCAAAGCTTCTGAAGGGTCCTCGTAGTCTGTTGGACCAAATCGAAGTTGTATAGCCTTAGTAAACTCATCCCATGCGAATGGTCCACGAAATTTCGTCAACCACTTGTGCCATTGCAAGGCGATGCCCTCTAAATGAAAGGAGGCTAGCTGAACTTGTAGTTTTGGTGCAATGTTTTTGAATTCGAAGTATTGCTCAACCTTGTAAATCCATCCAATTGGGTAATCTCCGTTAAACTTTGGAAAGGACAACTTGAGGTGTTATTGAGAGTGGTCATTTATAGTGTTTGAGCGAGAAATATGTGGGTGTGAGGATTCATCACTTGCAAATGGGTTGGTTTCAAAAGGACTAATGTTTTGGCTACGAAAGGCTTGAAGAGCCTGGAGCTAGGTTAACACGGCTTGTAAGGATGTGTTCACCTGATCGAAACTTGACTCGTGTCGTGCCAAAATTTCGTTGACCTCATTGCGGAATTCTGCGTTCGTTTTGCCGCAAGTATCCATGGATTGCAATAATTTTTTTTTTAAACGACGAAAAAAAATAAAAAAAATAAAAAAATAAAAAATACTAGAATTGGTTAGGAAGAAAATATGATCGTTTTAGATCCAGAGAAGGAGACAGAAAGATAATGAAGTGTAAATAAGAGAAAAACTAAGACAAAGGAACTGATTAAGGGAAGTTGACGACAAGAGGGAGAAAAATGAAAAAAATACGAGGGATGCGGGGGCAGAAACAAGAAGAGAAAAAAAAATTCTGACAGAAAAAAAGATGGAACTGATTAAGTGAAGTTGACGAAGGGAGAAAAATGAAAAAGTGTGAGGGCGCGGGGTGGAAACAGGAAGAGAAAATCGGCTTTGGTTTTCGGAAACAAAAAATTTCGTCGATTCCAGCAACGTTGAGGAAGATCTGTGGTCTGATTCTCAGCGGCAACGGCAGTGGCGAGGAGGCGATGATGGTTTTAGTGGCAGAGCTCGAGTCCTGGCAGCGGCAACGACAATGTTGAGGAAGTCGGTGGCTTCAAATTTTCTTCCCAAACAGAGATTTTCTCTGATTTCGAAATTTCTTCCCGAACAGAGATTTTCTCTGATTTCGGAATTTCTTCCCGGCGACAGAGGGAAAGGCTGCGGTAACTCCGATTTTCGGAATTGCTTCTCGACGACGAAAATTGACAGTCGAGAGAGAAGGGAAGATTCACGACAGAGTTTAGTATGACTTGGAAAAGAAGCTGCGTTTTTTTTTTTTTTTTTTTGGAAAAGGGAGGTTTGAAAGGAAGCGGCAACAGCAGTTTGGAGAAAATTATTCCGAGTTTTGGAAAGACGAGAAGAATGGAAGGAGAGTTGAGGAAATTGAAGAGCGTTGACAGAGAGAGACGTAGAGACAGAGGAAGGGAACTCGCGGAATGGAATCCCGGAGTCGTAACAACTCTGATACCACTGATACAAAGGATTTGGGATAAGAGAAGAGAATAGAGGAAGAAGAGACGACGAAGAATTAAGAGGAGAAGAGAATAAGAGATAAGAAGAGACTAATTGAGAATCAAATTCACATTCTTTTATTGAAATCATTCAGGCTTTATATAGCTATACAACTGACGAAAATACAACTGATCAAATACCTACTAGAAATAACTAAACAAACATGATTACACACGTACATCTAACTAAACAACAACTGCTAATGGTCTTCGTGGTCTGGTGCATGTGACGTGGCACATATCAGAGCATGAAACAGAAATGAAGAAATAAAAATATGATTGAATTGCAGTGACGAATTATACTACAGACTACCATACTATCAAACAATTCTGAATATGGTAAGACACCTCCGATAGAAGCAGGACCCCATAGAAAACCAAATAATGAAATAACCAAATTCAATAAAGTGATCCGTCTTCTGCAGAGAAGCACCAGCTAATCTAAAAAACTAAACAGACAGTCCGCACTTATAACTCTTAATTCGATCGCCTGCTGGGATGGAGTGATATAATTCGCCATTCATATGGCGAGTCCAAGAATAGCAAAATATTTATATCAAACAAAAAAAGCTGAGAACTAAAACTACCCACCATCCACCATTTTCAAGTAGTCAGCCACCAGGTGAACGTGGTTTTCCAAAATCCCGAATTATAGAACGAACTCGATGAAAAAAACAGGTCGACAATCGAAGGCTATTTTGACCAGATAAATCCACGATGCTAATATTGAAATCTGTATGTTGAAAACAACTGGTTCACCATCCTGAAAGATGTATGATTTTAATTGCGAACCCAAAGAGAGGAAAGACTGAAAGAGGTTCCGAGAAAACCAGCGAAATAAGAACCACGATATCTGAAAGAAACAAAATCGCAAAAATCTGATTAGAAGAATTAAGACAGATCAGACTAAGATTGCAAAAGAAAAGATTCTTCAGACAGAAAAAAAAAAAAAAAAAAAAAAAAAAACGAATATAGTGTTGGCATCATAGCGAGCAGAGAGTCGAAGGAAACGTATCACTAGCTTTCTGAGATACCGATTAGATATAAGATCCTCCACCATTAGAGGGCTCTCCAAAACTCCTATCACAGGACCAGAAGCCCAAGGAGACTGTTGAAACCCAGAGGAGCTAGGGTTTACTACAAACCAATTGCAGTCCTTTTATACCGAGTACCCAGAGGATAGCAACGGAACATGGCCTTGTTGCATCGAAAATTTTAGTATCAACATTTATTATGAAATGATGGGAAACTTTTTTTCTATGGGCATTAAAATAAGAAAAACAAACTTTTTTTCTTTTCTTTTCTTTTCTCTTTCTCTTTCTTATATCTTTCTTTTCTTGTCTCTGCATTTTTTGTGTTCCAAATACAACCCCTAATGAAAGTGAAAGTGAATTGTTTTTTTGTGTTGGTTGTACAATGGAAAGTACAGTGTAAAATATTTTTTTTTGTTAGTGTGCACAATGGAAAGTGTACTGTAACGTATAGAGAGATTTTTTATTAATTAAATATTCTGATAGATTTAACTTTTATAACTTTTACTTGACTTTTTTTATTAGTAAACTAAATGATCGATTTTAAGTTGTGATAAATTAATAAATAATTAAAAATTAAATCAAGATTTTTTATTTAATTAAATATATAAAAATAAAATAACTAAACAAATACTTACTTTTTTTATATCAAAATATTTAATCAAATTATCATTTTTACAATGTTTAAATTTTCATTCTTAAACTAGTAATTAAATATAATATTAACCACAATTAATTTATATAACAATTTGTTTTATTATATAAAGTTGGACTATTAACTCTTATAAGATAGTTGTATTTAAAACTTTTTTATTGGTAAACTAAGATAGATTTTAACTTGCGATGAATAAATAAATAATTAAAATTAAATTAAGTTGATTTAATTAATTAAATATATAAAATAAAAATAATTAATTTATAATTTATAAAATAAAAATAGTTAATCAAAGTATTATTTTTACAATGTTTAAATTTTCACTCTTAAACTATTGATTAAATATAATATTAACCATCATTAATTTATATAAAATAACATTATTATATAAATTAGTTTATTAACTCTCATAAGATAGTTTTACTTTATTTTTTATTAATAAATTAATATATGTGTTAACTTGCGATGAATTAGAAAACAATTTAAAATTTGAATTAATATTAATTAATTAATTATATAAAATAAAATAATTACTTTTATAATATCAAAATAGTTAATAAAATTGTTACTTTTACAATGTTTAAATTCTCACTCTTAAATTAGTCATCAAATATAAAGGATCATTATCCAACGTGCTACGTAAATAGCATAATAATAAAAATAAAAATAACACAAGTATAATTCATTCAAATATTTAATATAAAAAGCCGACAGTTGTACATGCAAAATACAACCTAAAAAATTCAATTTCATTAAACATAATAGTCAATAATAATGCCACATCTGAATTGTAAATATATCTAAACAATATTATGCTCTTACACACTGTATTGCACATTCCTTCTGAATACTTCTTTGCGTGCCCTCATCATCCTCCAAATCATCACCATAATCACTATCTTCATCTTCATTTGCATCGTTACCTTGATAATCTTCTCCACCAGAAACATCACTTGAATCATCATCTTCATCTTCAAATAAATTCATGTAATCCTCCATGCATATATAATTATGCAATATACAGCAAGCAATCGCAATTTTTACTTGGACATCAAAATCAGAAGGACAAGCATTTTTTAATATCTTGAACGAACTTTTAAAACCTCAAAAGTACGCACAATAGTAGTCTGTAAAGATGAGTGTCTTTGGTTGAATAATTATCTTTCATCTTTATGAGAATTATTTCCAAATTCTTGCAAATGATAACGAGTCCCTCAATAGGGAGCCAAAAACCCTAGAAGATTGGCATATCCAACATCTAACAAATAATATTTGCCTAAAATAAAATGTATATTTATCATAAATTAATTAAAAATAATAATACATGAAAATAATCTAGAGAAAGAAATAACATCTTACCTTTAGGTATCCAAAGTTTATCTTGTTTTATTAATGTTGACTACAATACACATGAATCAATTGTTGTTCTCTTCCATCCAACAAATATATAAGTGAATTGCATGTGAAATGTACATTATGTTATTACATCATGTTATTACATTGTGTGAGAGGAAACTCTTCCTATTCCAGAATATTATTTGTTGATCAAACAATATATGTGCTTTAATATGAATACCATCAATGACACCAATACAATCACTAACGATACAAATTTTATTAATACAAATATATATTTGATATTAACTTAAAATTATTCATCAAACAAGATATGTGCTTTAATATGAATACCATCAATGACACCAATACAATCCTAATGATACAAATTTTATTAATACAAATATATATTTGATATTAACTTAAAATTATTCACCAAACAAGATATGTGCTTTAATATGAGTACCATCAATGACACCAATACAATCCTAATGATACAAATTTTATTAATACAAATATATATTTGATATTAACTTAAAATTATTCATCAAATGACTTTATATTTACCTTGTAAGGATAATAGATTTCACCGTTCAAAATCTTTGAATGAGTACGTCTTGAAGGTTGTTTGATGTAATCAGACTGTAATCTGACATTAGCATCTAACTTCTTATTAAAATATATATTAATGGTCCAATTTGATTTATAAAAAATCTCTAAGGTAACATTGTATGATTGTTGCTGATCAACAATGAGACAAAAATATTCAAGTTGTTCTTACACAAATATTGTCCTTGTATTAAATAAGAGTCTTCTATTTTTCAAGATTCATTCAATTTGAGAAAAATATTTTGATTCATCCTATAAACTTTCGAAATTTAACAGATGATCTTTCTAATGTTTTTTTTAAATATCGTAGACCATCTATACATTGCAACTGCCTATTACAATTATGTAAGTAGTAACTTATAAGAACAAGTACAACTGTGTAACTTGTACTACAAATACAATTTTTTTCCTTGTCTAGTAGATTATCCATGAATATTTACAATATTGGACATTTGATAATAAAAACATGGTTCAAACACAAATGACCATCTATGTCTTAACGACAAAACACAACTTGTACCATTAAATAAGTCTCAACATCTATGTAAATATCACGAATATTAAATCATATCAACAAATAATTATCAACCTTCCAGTCATAACAAAAAATGTATTCATTTTTTGCCTACATTCATGTCAACGTTTATCCACATACACACCCATGTCTAAAGCACACACATATCCATGTATTAACCACAAACACATTCACGTATTAACCACAAATGCTCCTTAATCAACGTCATTCATACTAAATCAAATGTGTCTGATAAATCAATGTTAACACTGTCAACCATTATGTGTTAGTCTATTACATTTCATTGAAGTTATATATCAACCAGTCATACTGCTCTTCTGGTGTCATCTTCACAAACATATATTTCTTTTCTTTAGTGTCAAACAACTTTGAGACATGAAATTTGACTTCTCTGGGGTAAGTACTTCTAAAAGAGCTTTGCATCGGCATCTATGGAACTAAAGATCCCCACAATGGTTGATGCCATATTGTTAATGACATCAACGACCATTTCAGCATTGTCAGAACATCATTGGGATCTCTTCCTACGACGAGTAGAAAAACTTCTACACCGAGCATTTGATGATGTTTGCCTCATCTACGAGCCTCATTTACATACTCTGTACCACTGGCCAATGGCTCAGGGATCTCCCTAATTGCATCATCTTCATCTATCTCTTCAATCATTGGCCCTTTTTACTATATGAGGAAGGTTTTCTTCTAACTCAACGCATGTTTGACTTTCTATCCCTATGGAAATAGAATTTCCAACAACTAAAGCCAAATTTTCATATAGTGGACAACCTTCCTGCTTATATTTATCGGCTTCTCTGTGCTCCTACAAGACAAGTTATCTCTTACAAAACTTAAAATTCTGATTAATAATACAACAAACATAACTTTCTATGTTACATTTACTAACCTTGATGTATTCTTGCCACATTGTTTGCGTTATTGGATCCCACTCAAAGCCACAAGTGTTGAGGCAAGTAGTCACAATTTGATAGGTTTTTTCCAAGTTCTCGTGTGGTTTTTCAACTTCTTTTTTTTCATTTTGTCCTCATTAAACTTATTGACACACTCAATGAAAACATCATGTTTCTATACTCCATTTGGTAATTTGTTACCCAAATTTACTTGTTCAATAAGAAAATCAAGCATTTTACTATCTTCCTCAAAGTCCATGAGTCATTTGTTTTCTTGGAAGCTTCATCCATTGTGCCCTTACCTTTCCTCTCTCCAAACATCTAAAACTCATAAAAATTACTCAATGAATCAAGCATAATTTTAAAGGGTATGTAAAATTTCAGTATTTAAACAAGATCAAACCCTCCCCACTCACCCTCGTTTTTTTAGAAAAGGGAAAGGGGAGAAGAAAAAAAGGGAGAGGGAATCCTCCCCCTTCCCTTCCATTTTTTCTAACCCCCACCCGCCCTCTTCTGTTTTTGAGAAAAAGGAAAGGCGAGGGGAAGAGGAGGAGAAAAAACAAAAAGGAGGGGGAAGCCTCCCCCTCCTTCTCTTCCCTTTTTTCTACCATAACCCCCCTCCCACCATCTTTTGTTTTTGAGAAAGCGGAAAGGGGAGGGTGGGGGAGAAGAAAAAAGGGAGGGGAAATCCCCCCTTACTTTACCACTGAAAAAGAGTAAATGCCACTAAAACATATTCCTTTACCACTTCAAAAGGAACATCATCAGCTATTGGTTTATTAAAAAGAGAAAATACCACTAAAACATGAAGTAACAAAGTGGTAAAGAAATAGAAAAGGCTAGTACAAAAAGATGAAAAATTACCGAAGATTGTTTAGTGAGTCCAAGCCCCACGAATACAATCCTTCCACCTTATTTCAAGCAATAAGATGTTAATTCTCTCCGTTTTTTTTTTAAAAATAGAAGATATTATCTTCCTCATGAAGCATAACAATGCCAAAATCACGGTTTATGCAATGTGCTTTCTCTTTTCAGAATGTTTGTGGAATCTAACACTAAACTATGGTGGTTTTAAAGATAAAATGCCTAATCCATATAGTGTGCCTGATTTAAAGTGTATGTTTTTTGAACATTAGAAAAGTGTTGTTTCTTGTGGGATGCATAAAATAAAGTTTAATAAAGGATGTTTTTATCACTTTCTTTTGAAAAACCAAGCATTTCTTATGAATAGGTGTGAGACATAAAACATTGTCAAATGGCTGCCATATTCAGCAATAGGTCTTAGGGGAATTACCGAAAACTTATTTAAACATCAAGTAATGGTATGTATGCTGGTCTCACATGTTAATTTCAGAATAATTTCTAAAATGTAAAGGAGAAATTAGGTTGTGCAACCAAAGGAAGCTGGAAAGGTTTTGCTTCTAAGTAAATATGGCATCAACCAAAGGAAGCTGATTTGTTTTTGGTTTGTGTGGATACAATACTTAATCTAGGTAAGATTGAATGTTTTGATTGCTCATTGCCAAACAAAAATAGATTGGTATGTTCAGTTTTCTAGGACCCAAGTGCTACATGTTGGCCTAGTTATTGTGGAATTAAGTATTTTATTTGATAGAAGCGTATTTAGTGAGCATCTTTATATTATTAATATCGAGGTCTCATAGACTTGGTGGTGGCTACTAGGTTCTTTTGTTTTTAAAATTTGAAGTTGGTTTCGGGACTATTGTCCCTGTAGGCTCCTTTGTTGGTTCCCTGTTTGCCTGGTTCTGGTTTGCCTCAGGGCTAGCCAGGTTCAGAGCTAACTCTGGATTTTTTTAGTCAAACCAGACTGAGTTGGACTCGGTGGGAGACCTTTCGAGTCTAAAACCATGGTGGGAAGGATTACCAGGTTTTCAAACTCCAGGATGACCTAGGTAGTGGTCTCGTCGGAGATAAGATTTACATAGTGAGTGCCACTTACCAGAGATTTTGGCCAGAGGAGGAATTTCTCCCAATGTAGGAACGTCGACAAATCTTCTACCTAGATGAGTTCATCGAAGATTCTCGCAAGGCATTCCAAAGTGTGTTTGCATCATAACTCCACGAGAATGCCTCGAACAACCACCCACTGGCTTGAAAGGGCGGTTGTGAGGCTAGAGGTCCAGTCTTCCATGTTCAGGATTGTAGATCCCACTTTGTTCTTCAGTTTATGCATTTTTTTACGGTCTTCTGCTGAGTTGAAGACTATAAGCCACTGTCTATTTTAAATCTGAGTAGTGGCTTGGACTTTGATCGTTGGGGCTCTTCCATGAATCCAGTGCCTTATTTGTTGGCCAGAGTTGCTGGATGGATGGAAAAGTCCAAAATTAGGGCTTTGGGGGTAAGAAAACCATACCCATTGTTAACGATTCGCGACGCTAAGTGATGGCGCATTTGAGCTGGTCTTCGTGATATTGGGTATAGAGTTGAAATTCTAGGTCGCCTACGAAAAGGGACCTTTCGAAGCTTTTGCTTGTCTTATCAGTCTGGATCTTGTTGAAGATGGCCAGGAAAGCTTTCACGGATCTGATTGGAATAGAGACAAAGGATTTCTTTGCACCGGATCGAGAGAGGATGCGAATGACATTCCCATTCTTCTCTCACGATCGCTGGAAGGAAACGATTGTGTTTCCATTTCGGAAATCGAATTTGGAGATTTCTTCTAACCTTATTCTTCTTCTCGAGGTTCGGTTGATGATGGTTTGCCAACCCGGGTTGCTATCTTGTTGCTGAATTTGATCTTCTTCTTCCACTTCGTTTTTCTTATGTTGTTGTTGTTGCTGCTTCTCCGGATGTGATTGATCGTCTCTACAATCTGAATTGTGTCCCACACAGAATTGGGCCCAAAGCCATTCCGTTTTGGGAATCATAGATCATATGAAACTAAAAGCAATACTTGTGAAAAAAACACATTTGATTGGAAATGTGTCTTTGAGATAGCTATTACTTAAGGCAACAGAGGCAACTCTAGAACATCAGCAATGGCTGAGGACCTATTCTTCTTTGCCAATATCTATAGTTGCAATATTTAAGAAGATTAAAGCCCTAGTCAGTAGTCATTCCCTTCTTGCTTATTGTCTTCGGACATCCTCAAAGCTTGTAAGTTTGTAATTTCATTCATGTCCTTTCAACTCAAATTCTCCCCAAAAATCAGGTTTCCTAGGAATAGCAGTTATCTAATTTTATGGAATAGTAGTAATAATTGGGCTCGACAAACAATCCCCCCCCCCCCCCCCCCCCAAAAAAAAAAAAAAAAAGATTTCCCACTATCACATAGTTTCAAAAAATAGATAATTCTAGGAATAAGAAACAGTAAAAATGATATCACTATCACACCATTTTAGAAGACAGACAATTCCAGGAATAAGAAACATTTCAGAAACAGTAAAAATGTAATTAGAACATGTAATTCCAGGAATAAGAAGCAGCAGCCACCTTCAAATCGAGAGGAAGAAAGAATCGTGGCTCGCGGTAGATAGATGTTGTCAAGAATGAGAGGAAAAGAGACGACGAGACAAAAAGGGGCAGCGAGAGAAAGAGACAGTGACTAGGGAAAGAGAAAGAGAGACGGTTGTAGCGAGGAAGAGCGAGCGAAGAAGACAGAGCGCAGGCAGAGGAGTGCGAAGAAGATGGAGCACAGGTAGATGGACGGCGAGCGACGAAGATGGAGCGTCATCTCCATGAAACGGGCGAGAGTAAACAAGTGAAAGTAAATTAACTGGTCTCATGGAGTGAATTCACTTTCATAGTGCACTAACACTTTTTGGGCCACTTTCCCTAGTGAAAGTTAATTCATTCTTACTTATAGAATGCACTAATAGGTCCAAAACGACAGTGTTCCCTCTTTCCTTACCTGAACATACTTTAATTTTTAAAAATCCCAAACCAACACTTCAAAACCCAACCTTTTGAAACCCAGTTTCTCATTAGTCCCCCTATTTTCCCATGTGCATCGTTCTTCACTCAAGCCTATCGAGTATAACCCAATCTTTATATTGGGTTTCTTCTCCATCTTGAGCCAAACCTACTAGTGAAACTCTCCTCTCTTGATCTCTCTCATGTTTCTTTTTCATTCTCGTTCTCCCTCCATTCTCCATGAAACGGGCGAGAGTAAACAAGTGAAAGTAAATTAACTGGTCTCATGGAGTGAATTCACTTTCATAGTGCACTAACACTTTTTGGGCCACTTTCCCTAGTGAAAGTTAATTCACTCTTACTTATAGAATGCACTAATAGGTCCAAAACGACAGTGTTCCCTCTTTCCTTACCTGAACATACTTTAATTTTTAAAAATCCCAAACCAACACTTCAAAACCCAACCTTTTGAAACCCAGTTTCTCATTAGTCCCCCTATTTTCCCATGTGCATCGTTCTTCACTCAAGCCTATCGAGTATAACCCAATCTTTATATTGGGTTTCTTCTCCATCTTGAGCCAAACCTACTAGTGAAACTCTCCTCTCTTGATCTCTCTCATGTTTCTTTTTCATTCTCGTTCTCCCTCCATTCTCACAGTTTTACTTCCTCATCTACTTTGATTCTCCTTGCTCTCCATCTCTATTTAGTTCAAATCTTCAAGAGAGCTTTGCACACTCTAGTCTTTCAAGGTATGCTTGATCTTCCTTTTGACTTTCCCTTGTGTGATACTTCTATAAAAATTTCATGTGTCATGGTTTTCCCTTTACGTTTGATCTCTCTTTTAAATTTCTCATTGATCTATAACAGTGAGCATGGCACTCCAGTCTTTGTATCTTCATTTTGGGGAGAAATATAAAATGCACTCGACATTTTTATTCCTTATGTATTATTAACCTTGCAAATGGGTTGTTAGAGGTATACTTGTTACAACTATTTAAAATAGTTGATACTTACAGAAAATACAACAAAGAGGCAAGCTTCAACCAAAGAAAACCAACAAACTTCCCTTCTCTGATACCAGATTTCATATTAGAACCTTACAACCTCATATGAAACAAGACGATGCCCAATACATTTCATGTAACAGGCTGTATTGGTTTAAACTCGTCACCATTTGCTAGTTCCATCAATTATTTCCTCAACACCTCTGCATCACTCCAAATTGGATCTTTCATATAATTACCATCAGTCTACCAGGGTCCTCTTTTCTGCATACTCCTTCCATCTCAACTGACTTCCTCACTCTTTTATACATACCTTTACCATCTGAATTGACTTCCTGAGAAGTGTTCTCTTCTCTATTTCAATGCACCAATCCAGAAAGGTTATCTGGCAACATAATAACTTATTTTTTTCTGCCATGAACTTTTCTTGACAATTTCAAAGAAATAGGAAAATAGGAAAAAAAAAAAAAAAGAGGGCATGCTGAAGCCGATCTTTTCAAGTGTTTCTCATGTGACACATCAAAACTTGGGAACCTAAAGAACCCAATATAAAACCATGATGTAACTACCATTTCACTTTCATAACAGTTGATGTATACTTGGGGACCCTCGAGCTAGTAAAGAATAAATGGGCCTCTGATTCTCTATGCTCATGCAAGCACGCAAGAGAAAGAATTCTTTTCTGGACCTCACCTCCTCACTGCATGTATTTCTTGCCAAGCTTGGCTCTTCGAAGAGGACAGTTGAAAACATTTGGCTTCTATACCTTTTCATAAAACAGTATATATGCTTCAGATTGAAGTACTTCAGCAAGAGAAACCTCACGTACTGATGTATCACTAGCATAAAACCACACTGAACTTAGAACATCATTCCCACTCTGCCTTTTGTTTCTCTCCCCTCTGACATAAGCAACATAGTGACCTCCTCTCATCGTACCCAGATGCTCCACTACCCCCACAAGACGGTACCAACACTTCTCATCATCCTCTTTGAATCTGCAAAATGTAATTGATCTGTCATCAATCTTATGGTGAAGTCCTTTCCAGAAAGGAAATAAACTGTTCATGACTACAATAACAGCAGTTAGGACATCAAGGATTTCTTCTGCAATGACTGTGCATCCATCAAAGTCACCAGCAGGTTTTCATTTGAACATTCTGAGAAATAAAACAATAGAATGTGGAATCATTTAACTTTCACAAATTGAGTGGCAAAATTTTTCACACTAATAGTTTTACATAAGCAAAGAGAAAATGGACTTTGATTAGAACAACAGACACTATATATTGAAAATTTACAATAACCACAAGTTGGCAAAGAATGTCAAACTATCAAGTAGAAGAACCATTTCATCAGTGGTGTAAGAACCAAAGGCTTTGCAATCTCCACACTTCACCTGGTTTCCATTCAAAGTCATGCATGCAGGGGATAAACGTAAGGGGAACTAACATGTTCACAGGAAGTCGTTGGGCATATGCAGATTAATAGGAATGCAATAAAGGTGGTAGGTGCTCTTTTTAAGAGGAAATGGTGCCGGTAGATATTTGAATTGGAAAACACTGAAATATATAAAGATAATGCAATAGGCATAACTAAACACATGCATTTTTACTTTTAGGACATCTTTTTCAAAAAAAACTTTTAGGACATAAATAGCAGACTACTGCAGGCCACCATATACACATGCAAACAGCAAAGTTACATTGACATGTCAACTGATGAAATTTGTGACCAAACTGACAAGCATGCACGTGCGCAAAGGCAATAGAAAAATGACTCACCAATACTTCTGGACTTGAATGTGTCAACTAAGCTACTTCACTTCCAAAATAAATTTGTTGAAGTTTTGGTTTTACAACAGAATCGCAACAAGAAATAGGATTTCACTTGAACTCAGTATGGGCCCCAGAAAACAGTTGACTCACAGATCTTAACAGTTACCCTAAAGCACACAACTCATAATTCAGTTTAGTCCATAAGACAGATTACAAGGCAAACAGACATGATGAAACTCTCCCATTAAAACGTTAGTACTGACACAATCAAAGCTAATGCAATTCTATAGTTAACATTATCGGGTACTTACGAAAATAATACAGTGACCAATCCAACATCAATAATAGTATACCAGTGAAATTTTATAGTCAGTTATGAAAATAATACAGTGACCAATCCAACATCAATAATGGTATACCAGTGAAATTTTATAGTCAGTCTAATAGAATCCATGTGAGGGAAAATTCAGATGCTGCATCATAACATAAATTTGTGTCAGGGTGTTTTGTTGGATAGCATCTTAGTTGGTAATTTTTCATTTAGCTGTTCATTAATCGTAATTTATTTTATTTTTGTTTAATAGTTGTAAAGCTAGAATGTGGCTAGCCTACTTTTCTCATATTCTTGTATTTTCTCCCTTTTCTTAACGAAAATCTCATTATTCTCAAAAAAAATAGATAAGGATAATTTCCAAAACCGACCGTACTAGATGCCAATTTTCAAGAACAGCAGACATTGTAATTCCAGATTTGGCTTTGTAATTTGAATCTAACAGACAATTGAGGTAACATTGTTAATGGATCCTAAGAGGAAAATAAAATTACTAAATTAACCTTTTAAAATTGTAAATATATTTATATACAAAAAATTAAACACCTTTCCTTCTCCAAACGCAAAGAAGAGAATGAAAGAGGGAGATAAGGAGTGGGAAGGGTCTTCCTTCCCTCCCACAGCACCCCCTCCTCTCCTCTTTCTCAAATAAAGAGGAAAAGGGAGAAGGGAGGAGGGATGCACTTTTGAGCGGAGGGTAGCAACAGCCACCCCACCCCCCTGCTTCTGAATGGAGGAGACTGCTGCCCATTCTAGCCTTGAGGAAGAAGGGGACATCCTCCCCTCCCTCCCAGAGGTTATCAGAGCAGAGATAAGAGAATACAAGGGAGGATTTCCCCTCTCTTTTTTAAATAAATATTTTAATGTGAAAAACTTAAGTGACCTTTACCTTCAGATTTAACAGATTCTGTTGGCTGTATTTGAAATTTGTCACATTAGGAAATACAGAATCTAACAGGCTGCATTTAAAATACAGTATCTAAGAGGGTCATATTCAAAATTACCATTATAAATTCTTCACTCAAATCCAGGTAGCACAACACAGGCATCAATCCTGAGTCATACCAAAATATTGTGGAGCAAACTCATCATATTATCTCTCAGGAATGGTTCCACCGAGATTTGAACTCGGGCTACTGGATTCAGAGTCCAATGTCCTGACAACTAGACCATGGAACCACTTGCATCCCCTAGTAACTAACACTCTTTCTTATTGATTCCCTTGGCACCTAAGGTATTAATGCCCCATAATGAGTTCTATCACAGGATGAAACTTGCTAAAAGGCAGGTAAGCCCTTCCCAAAAATATAAAATGAAAAGAAGACTATTTCAGTCATCTACACTTCAATATAGGGTTAGTTAAGTTGCACAACCCTTGGTTTCACCCACTCAAACAAGCACAAACAAATAATAAGCCTTTAGTATTCACAAACAGAAAAATGATCGGGCAATTATAAATGAGAAAAAGAAAAGAGAAAAAGAAGGGGGAGGGGGAAGATAAGTAATCTTTCGAAGTCCTTTCAAATTGCAAAAATTAGCTCCACCAATCATAATAACTTGCAATGAGATTACATTCCCTTATCAACCTCAAGGAGTGGTAACTTAGGTAGTATTTCATGACAGTCTATAAAAAGTTTATGAACATTAATCTTCACATAATACTTTTAAGTTGACACATTTTTTCACAAGTAATCATTAATATAATGAACACAACAGCATCAATATTTAGATACAAAACCTGCAAAGGTTCCATCCTTATCTAGTGATATTAAATATCTAATTCATCTTCTCAATTGTTTAATCAGGTTAATGCATTTCTTGCACCTCAACAGAATGGTGCAAAATTACCTTTATGAGAAAGAAATCTAAACCACATCAATCAACTACATCATTGGCATGAAAGTAATAGATTGTAATGGTATCCCCTGATTATGGCAATCTGGGCACCCCACTGGCAGGTCACTATAAACTAAACTTTGATATGTAGCGCTTTTGGTTGTCCCAGTCCTGTGGGATATGCCGGAGTTATCCATGATGAAAATGGTTGTCTCCTTTTCTCCTTTGTTGAGCCACTTGGAGTCTCTGACTCCACCACTGCAGAACTCTCTGGACTGCTCAATGGGCTTCAGATCTTCCAAAGCCGTCTCACGGGCTCCCTCTTTATCGAAGGCGATTCTAAAATTGTCATAGATTGGTGTGCAAATTCAACCCTTCATCCTTAGCGACATTGGGATATGTATTTTGATATATGTAATTTAATTTCTCTTATAAATTGTACTTGGAAACACATCCCTAGATCTACCAATCATTTGGCAGACACTCGGGCTAAGTTGGGTATTTCACTCCAAAACCTTGTTGTGGAGGAAGGCCCACTTAGTTAGGTGTTTATGCTTTTCCCTATATTTTAATAATTTATACATCATTATTTCAAAAAAATAAAAATAAAATAGATTGTAAAGGAAATTTTCCAATAATTTGAGAATATAAATGAAATGTAAGCATGACTTTAAAAAGATAATCATTAGCCTCTCCCAAGTGTTGATAAATTAAATAGTAGACATTCCTCAAATACAATTAGATAATATGAGGGCTTGGGGATGAGGATTAAAAATTTTAAGTTCAAGGAAGTAAAGGAATAACTCAGATAGTTGGCTCAGTGAGGAGTCCACGATTTGAGACCATGAAGAGCTTAGCATTTTTACATAATTTTGGTTTCATTGGTAATTCTGTTTTTTGTTTCAAGCAGGTTATTTACTGTTCAGATTATGTTTAATTTGGCATTAGTTGGGCTACTTTTAGAGTCTATGATGGTTTTCTTTATGTTCTAGTTACCCAGATGTAGGGGTGTCAATTTCATCCCATTATGAGATTTTCTGCCTCCCATTTATTAAACGGAATTGATATGGAACAAAAAATCTTACCGGTATATATGTAATATGGCAATTTTACTTGTTTAGTTGTTTATTAAACAGAACGGAATTGAGTAATACCTATTTCATACCCCTTTACGCAATTACCGATTATGTTAGCGTATTATTGTAATTTTTTACATACCCATGTAGAGAACCTTATTACGCATGCTGCTATATGACTTTTTTCACTATCTTTAAAAATTATGAACATGTAAAGTTTTTTCAATTTTAAATAATTTTGTATTTTATTATGTTTTACTATTTTTCGTTTCATTACTCGTTTCCCAGCCAGTAACCAAGTAAATAAACGAGAATACCTTCAAAAATAATCAGACGGAATGGATAAGGAAATCCCGGAATGATAGTCAGAATGTATACAGAACAACCTTATTCAGTTCGTTTGTATACCATTTACACCCCTACCCCAAAAACTTCAATAAGTTTTTGTTATAGCCTAAACAATTTTTCTTATCATCCCCTATCTTTAGTCTAACTTATTCTTTCTAAACCCTTTCCCAAGATTGAATCCCTTACTGTTGGTTTATGCTAGGGTCAACTGAAAGATTACTCCATTCTAATTATCTAAACTAGTTTGGTTAGCTCAATAAACAGAATTTGCCACATTGAGCAAGAGGTTTATAGTGAAGGTTTTGGGTCCAAGTCATGCCAAGAAAATAGGATTCAATATTCAAAAAGAGTTGAAGAGAAAATATGGAAAGCTCTTACATGACCCTCACAATAAGAAGTTTCACAAAGCCAAAATTAATATGGTGAAGTTTTACAGGAATCTCACAGAAGAAGGTCTCAGAGAACAATTTCAGTTTAAAGGTGTTTTAGTTATATTAGTCTTCTATCTATGTTAAGTCATTTAATTATGCTAGGACTTATCCTTAAGTGTTAAACTTTGGGTGTAATTGGGACAAGGGTATTTTAATTGTAATTGGACTCTACTACTTTCCTCTATTATAAATAAGGGCTCATGTACTCAGATTACAACGAGTCAATGAAGTTTTAGTCTTTTCCAGAAATTCAACATGGTATCAAAGTAGATTCTGTGAGTTAACTCGGTCCACCCACAAAGATAATGTGATCCTTTTCTGATCTCTCATCTCTAGTAGTTTAGGTTCATATTCAATCTTTCTTCTCTCATTTTAGTTCCAATACATGTTGTTTTCTTGGCATTCGAACCTCCATACTGAGTTTTTCGTTTGCAAATTATATATTGACGGAAAGATATTCAAGTCTACTTTCCAACACAAAGCGAATTTTGGCAATCGGAGTTTTATAAAGAGAAATCAATATTTGAAGTAGTAAAGGTCAGACTGCAAGAGAGGTTTGAGCAATAGCAGAAAGCTTCAAATTTGGAGTCATCTTATGCCATCAAGAACAAGACTTTACAGGGAGAATTATAGACCCAAAGAAAGATCTGTAAGTATATTTTCTTACCTATTCAACCAATTCTCAATCTGAGTTTTCTAGAGGGTGATATCGACCTAGGAAGAGTCAATAGTCATGCAACCCAAAGAAGAAAGAGTACTCAGTTCGGCCAAATTACAAATTCCCGAAATATATCAGCTTCTTTAACTCAAAAAAAGTATATTCATGAAGAGAAGTTATACTTGGATGAAAGTTATTGAAGTCTAGTTTCAAAAGGAGAAAATTTTATGTCAATCGGATCTATATTTAAGGAGATAATTCGCATTGGAGTCGACAAGGGTCAAGATACAGAATGAAGTGAATCAAGAGATTATAAAAGATTCAATAACGAATATTTTGATAACAAATTAGATATTAAATTAAAGATAATTGAGTCTAGTTTCTTGAGAAACAAACCGTTTGTGATTCTAAGTTATATTTTCGGAGACATTGATATCAAAAGTATCAAAGATTAGTTCTGCTGAAAATCTTTCTTTTTTCTCAATTTTCTCTCCTATTATCTCTCCATGTATTGAAGTTAACTGAGTTTCCTTTTCTCCTAAAATTTGAGCTTTTTGCCAAATTTGTCTTCTAATCAGAGAGTTTTGGTCCAACTTAATCACTCCATGATGTGCTCATTCAAGATATGCAATATCTTGCATCAAAGTTGCTTACGAGTTTTGTGTTTTTGTTACTTGGCTGTACATCTTCTGCATAATTAACTCCGAAAAATTGTGATCATCCCAAAAAAAATCATACTTAGTCAAATTTATTAAGTTCTACCATTAGTCTCCCTTAGTTTTCCAAAAGAAAAAAAAAAATCACTTTGGAAGTATGAATGCTGCATAGTCGCCTCCTTCTAATTAAAGTTGTTTTTCTCAAGTATTTCTTCAGTTTATTGTCTTGTATTTTTATCACTTTAGAGCAATGCCTAGACCCACTACCTAAAAAGTATAGGAGTGTGCCCAACATCCAACTTGAGTCAAGTCCTTTTATTCTTCACCCAAGAGGTGATTTGTGTTTGAGCTACTATAAAAAATGAGCAGTCTCTTTTTTAAGCCCTAAAGTTTGGCTACTTTTCTACCTTAAAAATTGAGCGGAGTGTGTTTCAGACTATGATTGTTTGGACTAGTATATAGAGCTTTGTCGTACGGCTAGGAGTGATTTTCTCCCATATGGTGTTTTGTCCAAGGTGGGTATCCATGTCCTTTTTATCCCGAGTTTGAGGGGGAGAAATACAAGAAGAAGTCCAAGAAAGAGGTATTTTGTTCCACATGTTGTGGTAATTTTTATGTGACCAAAATATTCAAGAAAGAGGGAGCACAAAAGATAAAGTTTTTGCGTTTATGGAGAATTTTTTGTAGCAAGGAAAATTGAAGACCAAGAATCCTTTTCATTGCAAGCTGAAGTTATAAACTCCAGCTTGAGGGGGAGTGCTGAAGAGAAGATATAGAAAACTCTTACATGATTCTACTCATAGAGCCAAAATTAATTTGGTGGAGTCTTACAGAAGTCTCACAGAAGGAGGTCTCACAGAAAAATCTCAGTTTAAAGGTCTTTTAGTTATTATTATTTTTTTTTGATAAAGATGTATATATATAAACATGAATATTACAGAAATTACAAAGAGGGGAACATATCCCTGACAACCAACGATTGTAGGGTAGCTCCGTGCTTAGCAAACGCATCAGCTGCCGAATTTGCGGATCTCGAAATGTAAGACCAAATACAAGATAACAATGAAGAAATTTCAATAATCTCCCAAAAAATGTCCCAATGGCACCACGGGGGAGGGGATGCACGCTGGCACCACCCAATGACCACCTTCGAGTCCCCTTCAATGTGGAGGGGACCTGTGCACTTATCTCTGAAAAAGCGGAGCCCGTTGAGGAGACCAAGAAGCTCCACAAACGTAGAGTCGGTGATTCCTAAAGGGTCGGCATATGAGTAGAGTTGGTTGCCTAAGTGATCCGAGATAACCCTACCGAATCCAAAGAGACCGGGATTACCAAGAGAAGAACCGTCAAAATTCAACTTAAGGTAACCAAGAGTAGGAAGGGTCCATTCCTGCATAGTCCAAACCTTTTTCCTTGAGTGCATCCTAGCCAAATTAAACTAGTTCTCACGGATTGGGGTCCCTACAAATGAGGAGGACTTCTTCGTCAAGAACCAAGAAGAAATATGTCCCACCACTCGGTCCGCCTCCCGGTCTACTGATTCGATTTTACCTTCAAACCTTCTACGATTACGCTCATTCCATAAACCCCACGGTATGAAGCTAGCACAAGCCGAGAGCATCATCTTTCCGAATCCAGGAAGGGACATACCAAGTAGCAACTTACTGAATGAGAGCAAATCAGCCCCCAGACAAAATTGAATCCCCAACATGCTAAGTTTGGATGTCCACACCTTCCATGAGAAGGTGTATTGAAGCAAAATGTGACTTATGGACTCAACTTCTATATTGCAAAGAGGACATAGGGGGTCTACTGAGGGGTAACCTCTTCTTCTAAGCACGTCTGCCGAGAGAATCTTGCCATGACAAGCACTCCACAAAAAATTTAATCTTAGGAGGAGCACATAGACGCCATACAAAAAAGATCTCATGATCTTGATGAGGTACATTCCAGCCATTGATGAAACTGAATGCAGATGATACTAAGAAAATGCTTTTTTTCTCCGGCCACCAAACGAGCTTGTCTACCACCATAGGACAATTTTTTACCGCAATTACAGAGTCCATCAGTCGATTGGCCTCTAGCGCTTCAATGTCAGAAAGACCTCTTCTACGATGAAGGTTCATACCATCCCCCTCGAAAGCATTTGCTACTGATATATTTCTACGGGTGGATAGGAGAAATAGGCTTCTGAAGGCATTCTGTAGCGGCTCCTACCCCATTCATAGATCATCCCAAAACTTGAGGGACCTACCGTTTCCGACATAGTATCTGTAGGCAGCTGAAAATTTCGGAAGAAGTAGGTATAATGCTCTCCAAATTAAAGATAAAGCTCTCCGATTTCCCCCTGACATCCACCAATGAGTAATACCCCCAAGTTTTTCCTTCCAAAGATTTGAGGAGTGAGTATTGATTTTCCATAACCATTTAAGGAGCAAAGCTTGGTTCATATCTTTGGATTTCCGAATCCCTAGGTCACCCAATTTTTTTGGCAAACAGACTTCATCCCATTTGACCAGGTGATATTTAAAAGTATCGCTTGATCCTCTCCATAAAAATCTTCTTTTGAGCTTATCCATTGTCTTACATATGGATGCAGGACAGGCCATAAAAGATAGTGAATAATTTGGAATACCTGCAATGCAAGACTTGAGAAGGGTGAGTTTCCCCGCCTTACCAAGTAACCGCCCTTTCCAGGTTGTCAGCCGGGATTCAATCCTCTCAACCACCGGATTCTAAAAATTTTTACAGATGCGGCCGTTGAATAATAGCAGGCCAAGATATGTGGTCAGTAAGTGGCTTGTTGTACAGCCAAATATACTAGCCATCTCTGTAAGAAGCTCAGGGCTAACATTAAACCGCATTGGAGAGGTTTTTTCCTAATTGACTTTCAGGTCTAATGCTAACTCAAAAAGACCCAAAACCGCTTTGATCTTTCTAACACCCTCAATGTTACCGATCCCAAATATGATAGTATCATCTGCATACTAAAGGATGGGGATATTAAAAGCTTCTTGAGAGCTGATTGGAGGGAGCCATCCGATATTGACTGCCGAGTAAAACATAGTAGAGAGAAATTCACCAACCATATTGAAAAGAAGAGGGGAGAGCGGATCACCTTGTCTAATTCCTCTCGACCCTTTGAAATACCGCAGCCAGTGCCATTTAGAAGGAGAAAATATGAGGTCGAGGCCACACAACTCTTGATCCAAAATCTCCATCTTTCTCCGAAACCCATTTTTGCCATGATCTCGTCGAGGAGGATCCAACTGACTCTATCCAAAGCCTTTTCTAAATCAAGTTTCAGAGCAATTCTGGGATCTTCATTACGCCGGAAATAATCAATAAGCTCATGTGCAGCCATAGTGGAATCTAAAATTTCTCTTCCTTTGAGGAATGCACCTTGCCCTCTGTGTATGATAGTTGGAAGAAGAACTTTTAGACGATGAGCCAGAATTCTAGCAATGATTTTGTAGGCGCTTGTGATGAGACTGATTAGTCAGAAATCTTCCGGCCTCTCCATACTAGCTTTATTCGGGACCAAGGCAATGAATGATGCGCCGATACTGCGGAAGGTGACCCCATTTCTAAAGAAACCATGAACCATTTATGAGATATCCTCCTTGAGCCCGGGCCAAAACCTTTTTAGAAAATTTCCATTGAAGCCATCAGGGCCCGGCGCTCTATCACTTTCCATGCCTAAAACAGCACGCTCAATTTCCCCGGCCGAGAAAGGTAGCTCTAATAAAGAAGCGGCGGCAGGAGAGAGACGAGAGAATCTGATGTGCTGCAATTTAGGCCTATTGAAGCATTCCTCTGAATATAGATCTGTAAAATACTTAAGCAACACATTAGTAATCGAGGTCCTACACGACGTTACCTCATTATTAATACATAATGAGGTAATTCGATTGGACCTACGCTTTGTCGATGCCACGGCATGAAAGAATTTTGTATTGGCATCTCCTTCCTTCAGCCATTTAAATCTGGCACGTTGCTGCCATCGGATTTTCTCTTGATGAAGGATAGAATTGAGGTTAGAGTTGAGAGAGACCTGGGAAGAATATTCCTGCGGAATCAAGTACCTTTGTTCCTCCGCAAGGTCCAAGTCCGCAATCTGAGCAAGGAGAGAGGACTTCTCAGCAGCCGACGCGGTACGGTGGTAGGTGGCCCATTCCTTGATTTTGACTTTTAAGAATCGAAGCTTCAGAGGAAAGGCCCAATCTCGTCTGCCCAAACTTGGGCCTTCCGACCACCAACCATCAATAAGGGTAGCAAAAAATTTTACAAAAAGCCATGAGTTCTCGAACCTGAAGGGAGAAAGTCCCCATTTCTCAAAAGAAGTAGTTACCATGATTGGCCAGTGATCTTACGCCACCTTGTTGAGAACGTGACCCGATACATTTCCAAAAAACTACAACCAATCAGGGCATGCCAGGAAGCGATCCAGCTTTGATAAAATTGGTTGTTGTTGACTATTCGACCATGTATAATTTTTCCCGGATAATGATATCTCGTCCCAACCACAGCTGCCAATGAAGTCTGAGAAACCTCTCATAGACGCAAATATGCGTATGGCCGGGGGTTTCTTCTCATTACAATATCGGATTGCATTGAAGTCACTCGCAAAAAGCCATGAAAGCCTCCAAGATTGATGTAATTCACACAATTCTTCCCAAAAAAGAGCCCGCTCTCGATATCTGGTTGGGCCATACACTCCCCCTACACACCACATTCTACCTGAGGAGAGATCCCTGAACTGGATGCCTAGGGAGAAATGACCTACAGTCACATGGAGGGAGTCTAATAGAGAAGAGTCTCAGGCGACAAGGATGCCCCCAGAATGGCCTACTGCTTTAACAGCCGCCCATTTAATTGAAGGATTCAACCAGATCTCCTTAACAATAAGATTAGACATCTCCTGACATTTTGTCTCTTGTACAATAACCACAGAGGGTTTGAACTGGGAGAGAAAATTTGATACCATTTCCTTCTTCCAAAAGCCTCCAATACCCCTTACATTCTAGGATAGCACAATCATCTGGAATCAAGTGTTGGAACTCCCGACGAGGTGTTGTCTCCAGGTAACTAACCTCTATAAACTGCTCCCAAAAGTAGGGCGAGACTCATCATTTGTTGCCATGTCTCGTCATCATATTTGTGACGCTCGACCTAGAGTTCTTCCACCAGACGATCAGGTCTACCAAATGAAGGAGGTGGGAGCTGAGGACTATCATGACTCTCAGGCATTTGGGGGTTTGTCGAGGACGTATTTGTTGATCTTAGTCTCCAGGCGTCGCCGTCTGCTTTGGTATATAGTGATGACAGGTGCGGACGTTGGGTTTAAGAAAGGTGAATGTTCGGGGATTTCGGGTTCCATAGGTGGATGGAGGGACGAGATGGGAGGGGCCGATGGTTCTGATCTTTTGGGGAGAGAGGGGCGGTTCCTGGAAGAACACTGAGTATCGGAATGGGAAGTATGGTAGACTTTGTTGAGCTGGATTTTAGGAAGAGGCGAGGGAGAATAGTTCTTCCCGAGAGTCAGGGGGGATTTCTCGGGCCCATAATCTGCTTGCAACCAGTGGTTTGCAGGTCTCTGGATTTCGGGCTCCAAGAAGACTAGTGAGAGGAGAGCTTTTCCCGAAAGAGGGGATAAGTCAGGTTTGAGAAGCGTGAGGGTGATTTTGGGGAAGTAGGGATTTGGGGATTTAGGAAATTTGGGTTACGTGAAGACACAGGGAGGATGGAGAAGTAGGAGAAGACATGTGGGAAGATGGGGTTTCGGGAGTTGAAAAAGTAGATTTTTGGAAGATTTCTGACAAAAGGACGGGAGAAGTTGAAGAGGACGTGTGGGAAGATGGGATTTCAGGAGTTGGAAAAGTAGATTTTGGGGAGATTTCTGACTAAAGGACGGGAGAGGACATAGGGTTAGGGGAAGATGTGTGGGAGGGGATAAGTGTATCGAAATTTGGGAAAGTGGGATTTTGAGGGATATCTGGCAAAAAAAGGGGAAGGGATAAGGGTATCCCTGACGTGCCTTTTGAGACTTGCCTCGAGAAACGAGCGACCTTTGAAATATGGGGAAGAGCAAAATGCATTGTGGCTGTCAGGGAGCCAGCTAATCCTCCTCGGGATTCACCTTTAAAATTTGAGTTTAGGGGGGAACCAACTGGCATACCTTGGGATTCGCCACCTCGAGATTCACTTAAATTTGAGTTTGGGGGGGGGGGGGGGGGGGGGGAACCAGTTGGCATACCTTGGGATTCGCCATTTAAATTTAAAATTGGGGGTACCTCTTCGAAAATCGAGGTGTCATTAGACGGGATGGATCTCAAAACACTCCCCGAGGAGTTGAAATTTGAAAACTAGTTAGACTCGGAACTTGGTAGCGAGGTGGAGTCGTCTGAGCACGATGGGTTAGTGCCTGAGTTGACCTGGTTGAGATGATTCAGGCTCGGTGAGAGGTCGTCCCTTTCGTGTTCGGAGATGCTCTGGCGAGTGTAGAATTCCAACCTCGCCGAACAAGACTTCAATCCAAACAAAGTTTTCGCTGCAAATTAGCTTCAAAAATAGATTTTCGTATCACCGAGAGGATGGAGCAACGAAAGCCATGGCAACATCCATTTTACGTCGCTCAGTTGTGTCTTCTACCCATTTGATTATTTGTCTAAAAACCTCAAAAATTCGACGCAGAACCTCCTCCGACCAGAGCTCAATCGACAGAGATCCACTGACCGAGAGGACAACATAGCTCGGTCTCCTCCCATTTCATAACTTCCACCTCCGACTCACTTTCCCAAATTCCGGCTTCCAGGACTGACCCTACATCCTCCCTCGAGCTGAGGGAAACCATCCATATGTGGGAGCCCAACCAGGACGTTTTGGGTAAGAAATTAGATTGTCTCTTGTCCCGGAGCCATGTTGCAAGAGAGTCAACAGTCCAGGCTTCAGATTTGGTTTCTACGATGAACACTGACTCCATCTCCCTTTTTCCTGTCGAGAGAAGATCTGACGGTAAGTGAAGGGAAGAAGTTTGAGTGTTGGGTAGGCCTTTCTAGGAGGAAGATGGGGTGCAGCTAGAATCGATTTTTTGAGGGGTATTTGGTAGAGGAGGGTAATGAAGTGGGTCTTTCCTGGGTGGAGCAGGTTGGATGGTCGAAAGACGTCAACTAGTTTTCAGTGATTGCACAGCAAATATCAGGATTTTCTCTCGCAGTGATTTCCAGTAGGGCATGTTTCCAAAAAATTATGGGCTATAAATCCGGGCCATTATCAACGGCCCTCGACTTTGGACGATTTTGAGTTCCCGCACTCCCTTTTTTTGAAACACTGAGAGGGAGAAAGAGATTTCCCCCACTCTGATCTCCCGGAGTCGTGGCTCTCTCGCCAACTCCCCATCCTCGAAGCAACGTACGAAGTTAGGGATTGCGGCGAGAGGAATGGAGATGAAAGACCGTCGTTTTCCATTTCTGATGGTTAATCGAATAGCCATTCCGAGTATACCTGGCTTCATCCCCAGAAGGATTTCTGAGTCACCGAGTATCCACAATTCTCTTCGTTTCCCTTTCTACTCCGACTTCTTCCTTTTGTCATGGACCAGCGTCCCTCATCTTCCGGCACGACATGGTCTAGATCGAAGTTCTCCTCGACGGTGCTGGAGAAGATGACCGACTTCGTCGTCTTGGAGTCTGTCGCCGCTTTAGGCCCTGTCTTCGCACTAGTGGATGTCGGAAGTAGGGACTCAAAAGCAGAAGCAGGTGTCGAAGCTTGAGAGAGATGAGACGTGTTGGGGAAACGCTCCTCCCAACGCCGACGACTCATCTTCCACCGAGAAAGCCTGTCCCTCCTTATATTCAAAATGGGTATGGTGTTTTAGTTATGTTAATCTTCTATTTATGTTGAATTATTTAATTCTACTAGGAATTATCTTTAAGTATTAGACTTTGGGTGTAAATGGGACAAGGGTACTTTAATTGTAATTGGACTCTACTACTTTCCTCTATTATAAATAGGAGCTCATGTAATCAGATTACAACAAGTCAGTGAAGTTTTTCTCTTTTCCAGTAATTCAACAAAAAAAAAAAAAAGAATAAACATCATAATTTTGGACACGCTAATCTAAATTATGGGGCCATGAAAACTGGTTCCTGCTAATTAGGTTATTATGAGGGAATGGATTGCACCATAAGTCTTTCTATGGATGCTATTACATCTATGTCATTAGATATAACTAATCTGATCTGGTTGTCTATAGAAGAGAGCTAGAGTAGCCTAACTTAATGCAGATACAAGAAGACGAACATCCTCTTTCATATATGATAAAAAAAAATTAAAAATGAAAAGAAAGAGGAAAGGAAGTCTTTCAAGGGGTACCTGGGATCCATATATGGCCCAAGATTAAGAGTCTCTCTGAAGCTAACATGACCACTAATTTTACATAGGCGGCCACGAGCATCTTGTCCAAATCTCTTCAAATGAATAGTCAGAATATGTGGAGCCTTACAAATCAGTATCTTCTTCGAAGCATCCCTCTTAACCTTAATGCTTTCAGAGTCAACTTCCCCTCCTGCACTGCCATCGGATTCTTCCCCTTGATCACGTAATTGAGGATATTCATTCCATGTTTGATGAACCTCAGTTGAGGATTCTATATCGGTAAGGTTTCTGGAGTAGGTATTATAGCTTTCTGTCACAGGCAAAGATGTTAAATGTATTTCCTTGAAATGATTTGAGACAACTACAACATCATCACTCTGAGACGCTTCATGAAGGTCAACAAGCCCATTGACAAGGGATTTTGAGAAGTCCAAAACCCTATCATTCCTTTCTTCACCCAATTCACATGTAACTGAACTTGCATCTTTACCTTCAAATTTCTCCATACTGCATACCACATTACCATTGTCCAAGCATTCAGGTCGTGCACTATCAGAGAGATCCTTATCAATCTTACAAGGTAAATTGTCATCTCTATTTGCAGGCATATTGTTCTGAGACTTCAAACCTATTGAATGGGTATTCTCATTACCAGTTTGCTGTATCTTATCTCTTGTGTGCTTCTTTTGCCCTTTCAAAATTTTAGAACAACCCTCACAATACCAAGCATGTTCATCAGAAAGTAGCTCTGGCTTTGTGAAGAAGGCTAAGCAACTATCTACAGTGACTTCTGAGTTTATATCATCGAGCTCATCTTGATTGGACTCACTATTGTTCCCAGCCAGTAAAGCCATTTCCATTTCTTCAAATGACTTGGATCCAGCCGTGGAATGAGAAGTAGCCTCAGTTTCATTAAACAAATCACCAAATCCATCAAAATCTTCAATTTCTTCACTGCAATTTACCAAATTCTTTTTTGACTCTTCTGCACTTCCTGTTACCCCCATTCCTTTATCATTTTCCTCTTTATAGGAAAGTAGTAAGACTTCAGAGTCTTGGATATGTGTTGGGACATCAAGTCCAGTAGATTTTTCAAATTTTGATTCAACTTTCACCTGAGACTCATTCATAGAAGAAACATCTACAGATGATTCAGATGTATTCACACTCTTAGACGTCTGCCCTTCATCACAAATTTGAGTAATCACAGCATCAGAGCTCTGAAAAACTGAATTGATATTTTCTGAACTTATGTCATCACCACAATAATCCAACCATGAAAAGTCATGTGGATCAGCTACAGTTACTATCCTGTCTGTGTGGGGGGTTTCACCAGCATCAAGTGTCCTTGAGAACTCAGGGGGCTCTACTGGAATCCTCACAGCTTCTGACTCAGCTTCTGACGAAAAAGAAGCTACAGCATCATTACTTTTACTTTCTTGAAATTTCCTTCCTTTATTTCCTTCCTTCAGTGGTAACTTTGCTCTCTTCAATCGAGGAACAGGGGCTTTTTTAGAAGGTGGTTTCTTAGTGGGGAGAGGAAGTGACAAATCTAAAAATGGCTCATAGACTATTGAAGTGTGCCCACATTCCATACAGCAAATAGTACTAGAGATCTGACCACCAAAAACCAAGTCCACAGAAGTAGGGCCCATTTTCGAACTAACCTCTTCATCATCAGATGAAGCCAATTTTCTCGCATTTATTTCTTCAATGTATAAGCCATCAAGTAAGTAGCGAAGCAACTCATGACTGTCCTGTTGTTGGTATCCTCTAAATTGAGGAGCTTTAGAACAAATACACCCAAAAAGGTTTTTAGGATTCAAGCAACTCTTGGAATCCACTTCAGTGCCAGTTTCATAGAAAAGCTTCTTCAGGGCCATGGTAAGGGGTCCAATGGAACTGTTCAAATTTGAGAAGTAGCTCCGCAAGACTCTCATGGAAAAAATGTTCTGCATGATCGAGTTAAAGAAACAAGTATTCCCAAGATTAATCAAACCTTGCACTTTATAACCTCTCATTTCCAAAACAGAAGAATCCACATTTCCCAGTTGCTTATTTTCCAAACTACTACCCACATAATCATCTTCAACATCGAATGGACCAAACTCGTCCAGTTGCTCCTTGATCAAATTTTGAACTTTTGATAAACTACCACAAGTTACTTCATTCGCTCCATCAGAGTGTACTTGAGCCAGTGAGTTGCACAAAAAGCACCAGCAAAGAAGTGAATTATCAAATTGAATTACACATGGATGTCGAGTGCGTCGAGTATGCTGAAGTGCATGGCTTTTGGGTACCCTATCACCTGCAGGCCCACCGCAAGCCACATGCCCACACTGTAAACAAACCCACATGGATTTTGGGTTGGAATCATCCGATCGGATTACCCTTTTCTTATTTTGTTTAAATTTTCCCTTGCCAGAGCGCCTACAACTCCCACCATTATCTCTACAGTCTTCACAATTAAGAGTATTCCCAATCTTCCAAGCAACCTGATCAAAATCAATACTTCTACTAATATGGCTGCATGATTTTCTATCATTCACTACCAAACCGTTAGTCACAGCTGCATCTGCACTTGGATTTGAATGCTCCGACGCACTACGGTTAGGACCCGACGATCCTCTCCTCTCCTTATGGGCAGTTCGCCCCTTCTTCTTAATTTTCTTTCCCATCGATTCTTCGGCCAACTAGACAGAATGATAGACAGAATGACAGAACCCAGAACAGGGGATAAAAACGCCCCCAATAACAAAAAGAAAAAAATGTAGTAATGCTAAAATCTCAAACGAAGACCTCCGAACGACGGAGAAACAGAGTTTCAAAATGAAATATCTGCTGAATTATGGAACTAGTATAGGCATTTGCCCAAGAATCGCATTCTGGGTGAATCAGATCGTTGTGAAATTAAAACAAAAAAATCCAAAGAATAAAGATGTCAAATATTCTAAACGAGACAAAAAATTAGATAAAAAATCAGAGACCTTATTGAAGAAAGAGCAGCTCCCCACCTGAATGTTGAGAAGCAATCTGTGGGTAAGTTAAGAGGCTTCAACAATTGGATTTTGCTTTCCAGGGCGGCGGCGAGAGATTGGAGAGAGCGTGCGGCGTATTTTAGTATAGTGCACGTACCACACCACCTCTCAAAGGAAAAGAGTGAAAAAACTCCGAGGGTTTTATCTTCTGCTGGTGAGAAGTGTAAAACTGTTAGCGGTTTAATTACTCACGACCCCTTAAGCCAAATTATTTCTCACTCTTTGAAAAATTGGAAATTATTTTTTCCTCCTGATTTCCTCCTCTCGTATAAATCCCCGGCTATAATTAAAGTATATTTTATCAAAAGAGTCGAGAGAGAAGGATAAGGGAGAAATGAAGGAATTATTGGACAAGAGAGGAAAGCTGGTTGTTCTCTTAGAAACAAAGATGGAAACGGGGCATCTTCCTCTCCCATTCATTGCAAGAAGGGGAACATAAGTCTATATGGGCTCCCCTAGGCCATGTTAGTGCCCTTTGTATTTCACTTACGTTAGGTAAAATGCACTCAAACTCGTTAGTGCCCTTTGTAAGTTAGGAGAGAAAGTAAATTATAAACGTAATTCACTTTTTCTCGTTTTAGGCATAACACGGGGGAAAGTGAATTCAGAGGGATCGAGCTCTGAATTCACTTTTCGTTCGTCAATTACATCAGGTTGTTGGGAAGGCTATTGAACGAAAGCATGGAGAAAAAAAAATTTGCTCCTCTCTCGCTCATGACCTTCGGCAATTTCAATCAGCCCCTCTGCAACCTCTCTTCCTCTAGCTGGCCCCAACACCGACGACCTTCAGCAACTTCTCTCCCCCCTTTACAACCTCTCCGGCTCGATTCGAAAGAAAATAGGGTTTCTTCCTAGAAATCGAAGGTTCGTTCTTTTTGTTGTTTCTGAATCTTCCTCTACTTCTCATTTTAATTTTCGGCCACATTTTCGAAATCGTTCCTCTGCCTTTGCAACCCCTCACGTTCTATTCGACAAAAAATTTGGTAGTTCTGTAAGTTTTGTAAGTTTGGAATCGTTCCTAACCTATACGTTTGTTTTATATCACATTGAGTCCAATTTCATAAATTTTATTCTCTGGATCGTGAGATGAAGGGATGGATGCCATAAGATCCTCAAATTTCAAAGGTGAGTGTCGGGCAGTGTACTGGAACTTACAGAACCTATATCTGACCACTGTTTCCAGCAGTGATGTTCGAGATTATCCAACATGCTTCTCTCTAGTGTGTTTGTGTATTAAACCAGAGAAGTTAATGATCTTGTTGATCATCTAGTACACATTGGGGTTTCTTGTGATCATCTAGACTCTCTATACTAGTTTGGTGTTTGGCGTTATGATCCAAATTCAACTCAAAGCTTAGGAAGCAAACCACCGAAGAAGGAAGAAAATATAAGATGTAAATGTAGTTATTCTAAGGAGATCAAAATTACATTCCTATAAATTTTTTTCTAGAGCACCCATCTACATTATTTCTGAACTTATATCCTAGCTATGAACTATGAGTCTGAGTGTGGACACACTGTAGTAAGTAATTCCAATTCCACAACCACAAGAAAGTCATGAACAACACCCATACCCAGCAGTAGTAGCACTTGCATCAAAACTTCCTCTATCAATAATTGTATTGAAACGGGAATCCTTGTGTGACAACCTTCTATTTTCGACATTGCTAGTTTTAGACTTCTCTTTTCCTATCTCTGAAAGAGATGGAGAAGATTCAGCCAAATTCTTTTGGACTCAGGTTCATCATCAGCTTCTACAATCCTAACAAAGAAATGAGAGTTCCTAAATCGACTCTAGAAGTGTTTGAGCTGTTTCTTTGTGTTTCTGGGGTTTTATTTTGTTGCTTACCATTTTGGTCAATAATACCATTTTTACCCATGACAGCAACAACCTTAAATGGGGTTATAAGTTCAGTATCCTGCTTTGATGTGGAAAGACAGGCCAATATATGAAGTTGTTCACCTACAGATAAAATCAAGGTTTTTGTCACCAGTACAAGTTTAAGCTTGTTGCACCTTTGTCACCAGTACAAAATCAAGGTTTTTGTCACTAGTGAAGAAGATGAAGAAGATGAAGAAGATGAAGAAGATGATTCAAGTGATGATTCTAGTGGAGAACATTGTGAAGATAATAATGCAAATAAAAATGAAGACAATGATAGTGGTGATGAAGTTGAGTATGATGTGGACATTCAAAGAAATACTCAAAGGGAGTCTGCAATGCAATCTACAAGAGCATCGTATTTTTTAGATGTATTAGCAATTCAGATGTGGCAAAATTATTGACTATTAAGTTTTAATGCCATTAAATATTTTTTGTGTTGTATTTTGTATGTACAGTTGTAGGTCTTTTATATTAAATAGGTGATTGAGTTATATTTGTATTATTTTTATTTTTATTATTACGATGTTTACGTAGTACACTGGGTAATGAATTTAAACAAATGTAACTGCATATATATGTTAGTTTAAGAGTGAGAATTGAAACACTATTAATATAATAATTGCTTTAAGTTTTTGGATATTATAAAAGTAAGTATTTGTGTAAATATTTTACTTTTTATAAATTTTGTTAATAAATTAATATTATTTTGATATTACTAATATATATTAAGTTAATAAATATTTTATAATATTTTTTATATAATTATTTCATATTTAGATATTACAAAATTACAATTTGATTACAGTTTTAATAATATAAAAGTAAGCATTTGTTTAATTGTTATATTTAATAGATTTTATTTATTAACTAATATTAATTAAATTTTCTGAAAGTTAGATATATCAAACTACTTTATTTAATAAATAATTTATCTGCACTTTCCATTGTGCACACTAACATAAACAAATACTTCACACTGTACTTTACATTGTGCACACTAACACAAACAAGTATTTTTACACTACACTTTCCATTGCACACACTAACACAAACAAGTACTTCACTTTCCCTCTCACTTTCACTAGGGAAAGTACTTCACTTTCCCTCAGCACTTACAAAGCACACACCGACCCCCCCCCCCCCCCCCCCCCCCCAACCCCTAGTTTACCTATTACTAACTAAATAATACCAAAATTATGATTCTTAGATCAAAGATGGTAAAATAATAATTTATCAACTTTAATCTTATGTAAAACATAAGATTCTATAGACTTCTTTTAATAATGTGTGTACTACCTTGCTTAGGATTCAAGTTAAAGGATCTTCAACTCAACAAGAACAAGTAGAAAAATTAACAATGTTTGGCCAAATAAGGGGGAACAATAGTTATGGAAGAGGAAGAGGAAGAGGAAGAGGTGGAAAACCTTGTAGTAGAGCGTGAAGAAGAACTATAGACAAACCCACTTCCAACTCCCCAAACTTTATTTAGAACAAAAAGTGTACTTTTTTTGGTTTAAACAATCATCTGGTTGACAAGTGTCAGAAGTTATATGGGAAACTGGAGCTTTCAAGGCTAATCAAGCCTCAACTGCTACTACTATAACCCCAAAAAGTGTTACCTCTATTCATCCTAATTGGAAGATGATTTTTATGGGAGGAGATTATGACTTATTTCAGAAATTTAAGAACCTGATGGCTCCACCTTCAAGAACTACTATATTTACGATTGCTACTACTTGTATGTTTTCCTTTATTTCATGTCCTAGTCCTTCATCCTGAATCATTGGGTACTGGTACGTACACTAAATCTCTTTCTCTTTGACTTCCTAATGTTTATTTGTACCTCAATTCCCACTTAGTCTTATGTAAGTTAGCTAGTTAACTAAAATGCTTAATTACTTTGTTACCTTTTTTCCTTCTCATTATATTTTTTAGAACATCAAGATAAAGTAGGTGATTGCTGGGAACCATGAGAGTGGAAGTCTCTACTTTATGGATCCAACAATTCTAACAGTCAAAGCAACAACTGATAAGAAGCCATAAAATGGCACAACAGGCTAACCCATCCTTCCTTATCAAGTTTGAAATTATTAGTTCCCTCATTAAAATATGTTTCTCAATTATCTTGTGACTTTTGTGAGCTTGGGAAGCATCACTGTGTTGTGTTTCAGCCTAGGCAAAACAATATATCGTCTTCTCTTTGATTATTTCAGATGTGTTCAAACCTGTTAATGTCATGAATATTTCATAGTCTAAGTATGTTGTGATTTTTGTGAATGATCATACAAGGGTTACTTGGTTATATTTGAGGCAAGATAGATCCTAAGTGTTTACTATCTTTAATTCTTTTTGTGCTATGGTTGAGACAGTTTCAAAGGAAAATTCAAATATTTAGGTTTGATAATTAAAAGGAATAATTTTCTTCTCAGTTTCAGAGTTTCTGCCAACAAAATGACATTATCCGTCCTCCCTTTGTGTATAAACCACAATAGAATGATGTCTTAGAAAGGAAGAACATGCATCATGTTGAAGTTGCACGGACACTCATGTTGTCCATAAATGTCCCTTAGTTTTATTAACCATATGTAGTTATCATTTCTTTTCTTTTTTTAATATACAACATGCCTTCTAATTTATTGCATGAGAGTATACAACTCTCCAAGTTATTTCAAGATTCGTCTGCTTTCCCATTACCTCTTTGAGTATTTAGGTATGTTTTGTTTGTTCATAACTCTGATCCTCACCAAAACAAGTTTAACCACAAGTATATCAAGTGTATTTTCCTGGGACACTCAAAAAATCAAAAAGGTTATGTGTTTTATTCACCTAGTCTCAAAAAGACCTTTGTCTCTTGTGGTGTAACTTTTTGGAAGATCAACTATATTTTTCAACTAGTTCTCTTCTAAAGCTTTATATTTTATGCAGGGATGCCTAGGTCAAATGTTACATTAGATGACTAAGTGCAGGAAAATGGGGAGTCATCTTGGACATTAGAGACTACTCTCTTTCTTCCCATTGGTACCTTTGTTTTCGAACACCGCCTATCTGAACCTTGTGTTTCATTCTTGGTTGCAATGCCATCCTCCATTCCTACTACATATGATGTTGTCATTACTTGATCCAAGATGGAATGCTGCCACGAAAGAGGACATCCAAGATATGTTTAACAACCATACTTGGGATTTGACTACCTTCCATCAACTAAATAGGCAATGGGCTGTAAATGGGTGTTTACCCTTAAATATAACCATGAAAGTGTCGTGGTTAGTATAAAGCTAGACTACTACCAAAGGTTACAATCAGTCTTATGGTATTGATTATGATGAGACATTTTCTCTAGTAACTAAGATGAATTTTGTATGTGTTCTTGTTTCTTTAGAGACCAATTCTAAATGGGTTATACGTCAGTTGGATGTTAACAATACATTTCTCAATGGTGACCCATCAGCAGAGGTCCAAGTGTGCCAACCACTAGGTCATGTGGTTGAGGGGGAGAAGGTGTGTCGCATAAATAAAGCTATTTAGGTTGAAACAATCCCTCATGGTTTGACAAATTTACTAATGTGGTTATTTGTCTTGGGTTCACATGATGTGAAAGTGATCACTCCATATTTACGGAAAAAAAACTACTAAAGGTATGATTCTTATGGTTGTTAATATTGACGATATTGTTATTATAAGGAGTTATACGAAGGGTATTTAGCAAACAAAAAAGGACTCAAATAAATAATTTCAAACCAAAGACCCAGGACTCCTCAAATATTTCCTTGTATAGAAGTTTTGCAATCTAATCATGACATTATCTTGTCTCATAGGAAGTATGTTCTCGATTTATTAAAACAAACTGGAGTGTTTGGATCTAAGTCCATTGATACACTAATAGAACCAAATAGTAAATTGTGTGCTGAATCTAGGGATATAGTTGATGTTGGATGGTTCTAATGTTTGGTTGGAAAAATAGTTTTTCTCATTATCACAAGACCTGATTTATCTTATTCTATGAGTGTCATCAATCAATTTATGCATCAACTCCAACAGTCTCATTTGATAGCACTGGAGAGACTACTATGGTATCTAAAGAAAAATCGAGGTCAAGGGTTATTATATAAATGCAATAAACATACTAATATCAAGGGTTTTGTAAATACAGATTGGGTTGGTTCTCTTGTTGACCAAAATCAACTTTGGGTCATTGTACAACTTAATTAAGTCAGTTGAGAAGCAAAAATAAAAATTAAAAGAATGTTGTAGCCAATTCAAGTACCGAAATAGAATACAGGGCCATGGATAAGGCAGTAAGTGAACTATTATGACTAAAATCCTTGATGATAGAACTCAAGTTTTAGACAAGTAATCCTATGCACCTCCATTGTGACAACCAACAAACCATTCATATTACTACCAATCCAGTTTTTTCATGAAAGAACCCTTGAAATTGACTATTATTATATCCATGCAGTATATTTCTTCCAAAAATCAATTAGCAACTATTTTCACAAAAGATATTTCGGCAAGCTCCATCTCAATTGCATGAACATAGCTAGGGATATTTGATGTTTTTGTACTAGCTTGAGAGGAAGTGTTGAAGTAGTATGAGTGACATCTATTGTAATTGAATGTGTGTCATGAGTTGTAATTATAATAGATTTTATGTTCCTTTTCTTTTCACTCATGTACTAGGGTTTCTACCCTAAAATTATAAGTATCAACTTAGAACAAGGGCACCCATACTCGTGCCCTAATTCCTTTCTTTCTCCATCTCCTTTCTGGCCTCACATGCCTGGCTTTCTCTCGTAAACTCTCTTTTCTCTTTTTTTCCTTCATTCTTCTTCCCCTAAATCCTAGTTTTTATAAACATGAAACCTAGAATCTAATAGATATGTCATTTGGATGAAGTAAATTGCTTGAGAATATGAACACTCGAACACCTATAGGCCATCATAACTAACCAACATATATATTTAGACACATTGCTAGAGGGCACCGTCTGAACAATTGGAAACCATCTGAATGGTGCATGTTACAGTTTATGACTGGACACATGATCGTAAAGACAAAAGAACAAAAGGATATCAATAGAGAAGTAAACCCTAGGCAAATCATCCAAATGGATGGTAACTATTCGAATGGTTGCTACAAAGCTATAAAAACCAAAGGGAATTTAAAAAGCTAAATCTCAACCATTTGTCTTCCCACTCTATCATAGAAACAAAGAAACTCCAAATACTCACCCTTCAAGCCTCCTAGCAATAGAAAGAAAAGAAAGATTCCATCTTCAGGTTTGAATTTGACTAGGTGAAGTCTTTGGACTTGATTCCTAGCTTCAGCCAAAAGATATTTGCTTGGTAAGCATTCATCGCATTGTCTATGTGTTATGCTAATAAGTACTTTGAACATGTCTACTTAAATGAAATGGAAAGAAAAGTTGTTCACCTTGGGTGGTCCATAGACTTTAAACTAGCATGGCATATCCCTAAAGTTGGAGAAGCCTAAAACGCTAAAAAATGGTCACATTTACATATTCTAAAGGATTATATCATGTTAGTTGAGCATACTTATAGTCAAATATGTGGGTTGAACATACTTATAGTCAAATATGTGAAGATTTGGTAACATAACCCTGCATTGAGAACTTTGTGCTTATCAGTGTTAAGAGTTATGGTCAAATTGGATGTTGCCGCTCTAAATAAGTTGTTGAAGTATAATAATAAGGGAGAGTATTTCATACCAGGAACTCTTAATGAGGAGCTAAAAGTTTCTATAGAAGAAATCATTCATTTGTACGGTGTTAATACATCGAAACCCACCAATTAACTAAGCCATCAAGGTTCCTGGGAGTAATAGCTATTAACATCATTGATAGAAGAAATGATGGTGTATTCACACTCAAGCAATAGTGTTGATGTAAAAATTGAAGTGGAAAGTAAAAATGAACCTGGGAGTATTTTGTGTGTGTCATTTAACACTATCTAGTGAAGAGAGATGACCCACTTATTCATGACTGGCTTCAACACATTTTCTTTCAAATCATGGGATTGAAATATATGATTTGTGCCATAGAAGGTCCAAGGAATTACCACAACCTCCTCACTGCATAGTATCCTTGGAGGATAAGGATTAGGGGCAAGTAGAGTTAGTAAAGATGAGGAGGTGCATGAAGGAGGACCATCTGCCTCTCCAAAGAAAGAAAACTCTGGCATCTTTGAAGAACTATGGGCTATAGCAGTAGACCTCTGTAAACACATAGATGAGAAAATGAAAGAACTTGAAGAGAGAGTGGGCTTAATCAGAAGTAAGGTGGAGTGCAAGCATGATACAATATAAAAAGGCTTAATCAATTTGGGCAGTAAAAAAAAGAAAAATGGAAGAATGAAAAGAAACAAGAGTCAAACAACAACTCATTAAGCGCTAATTGTAATGTAGGTTCGAACAATTCAAATTCAATCATAACTTTTGAGTCAGTAAAGATTGAAGATGATGATTCACCATCTGAAGGAACGGAGCAAGAAGAAGCTCACTAATTGGAAACTAGTGGAGGAACCAACATGACAAATATTCTTAGGTTTGTCTTTGTTTCTTTTATTATATTGAGATTTTAAAGGTTGATGAGATTGATCTTGAATGTAGTGAATGTTCTACTTGAATTTATTTTGATATCTATTATTACATCTATTTGAGGTTGTGCTTTAACAATGAGTATGTCTTTTTTATGATTGCGCAAGTATATTGTCTTTTCAAACCCAAAATTGTTTACTTAGAGTTTTCCAATTTTCATCTTCTTAGCAAACAAAATGGCTTCTTCCAGCTCAAGTGCTACACCTTAGCATTCCAAAATAAGAGTGGTGATTTGTCCAAAAGGAAGACCATCAATTCTAACATTGTTGACCACATCGACCATCCGATGTAGCATAAAGTCAATTTCTACTTTTTGGGTCAATGCCCACAACCAGAACATGTATGCGGTAGTCAATCTAAAAAAAGGTATATTTTTTGGCATTTAGGATATGAATGACTATTTCCATAAAAAGTATCAATTTAACACTCGAGACCTCAATCCAAATCTCATATGAGCACACTAAAATTTTCCAAAAGTCTAGGTTGATAGAATCAGTAAGTGAATGTGGGCAATCTTCTCCTCAGTCTGTCGGCCAACTTTCCTTTGCGTAATGCTTAAGGCCATCTTTTGGATTTTCCTATAGCTCATTGAGTTCATTAATTGTAAGTGAAATAGACACTTTCTGAAAGGAAGTGAACTTGAGCTCTCAGTTTCTTAGTTCTTCCGACTCAAGATTGGTGTAAAATACTTTCACTACGTTCGGGTAAATGTCTAAGTTACCATCTGTTGATTTCTAGGACGTTTTCATAATATTTACAAAAGGCTAGGAGAAAAAGGAAGAGAAAGAAGAGAACAGAGGAAATAGGAGAAGGTAGAAACCCTAACTAGTGGGAGAGAAAAGAGAAGGAAAGAAGCAAACAAGAGAGAAATTGAAATAAGAGAAGCTAGAGCTGAATACACTAATCCATGCCCCCATGCCTCTATCCATAGTTGAAGTGTGAATATTAGAATATCATTAATACCCTTAGGACTACACCTCTTATTGGAAAGATGTTCTATTTATCATAATGCCACCCTACACACATGGGTATCTTTTAACACTCCCCCTTGAGCCAGTGTTTGTAACTTTAGCTTGCAAAAAATCTTGGACAAGAAACTTGTGTACTTGAAAAGAAATTTCAATCTTGTGTGGCTTGAAAAAAAAATTGATTGCCTTACCTTTATTGATCTTGTTTTTGTTTACATCTTACGTTTGGTCTTCATATTGTTCACCCCCTTTCTTGGATATTCTGGTCACATAAAATTTGATTACGTCAACGTGTGGAATTCTTCATTATCAGTTATCTCTTTCTTATACTTCTTCTACTTCTCCCTCTCAAGTTGGGATCTCTTTGTTCTTTGCCAAGAGACCTGGCTTGTACAAAATAATGGTGAGAGAGAAGAAAAAAAAACCTCTAGCCCACTGATAAAACTCCAACTCTAGACATGTGGCATATCAAATTTAAAGGCAGTTTCACCAATTTTAGGGCAATGAAAAAAGTGTACTCACTTTTTATGCATAGCTCAAAATAACACTTGGGTAAAATGAATAAAAAATTGAATTAATTTGGATTTTGGACACACTTCTGATCTTTGTAGGTAGTGGGTTTATAGGCATTGCTCTGAATTAATTTTAAAAAAAATAGAGGAAAGTACTTTGAGGATAAAATGATTGCAACTCTCATACTTAAAATGGAAGGAGGTGCACAATGTAGTTTATCATACTTTCAAATAAGAAGGAGGCGCTTCTAGGCCAAGTGGAAGATCAACCTTGCCCTCAAAGTTGAAGTACCAAGAAAGTGGTTTAAGAACGTGTCTTTAATCTCATAAGTTGTGTATTTCTTCTTAAGCTCATTTTGCTTCTACTCTTATGTTATGTTGAGATGTATTTGTTGAGCTTGGAAGCCAAATCTCGATATGACCAAACTTCGTTTAGTGTATAATGGTGGGTGGTTGTGCCGAATGGGAGGGTGGGTGACACATAGGTGGTTCATGATGTTGAGTGCTTGGTTGTTGGTATGAGTGGGAAAAAATTTTGGGGAGGGTTAGGGTTTGATTTTGAAAAAGTGACTTCAATTTGGGTTGAGTTAGTAAATATGGACGTAATGTGTGTATGCTAGGATTGTCTTGAAGGTGGGTGGGTGGAAGAGTAGCTTTGTGAGGCAAGGTTTGGTGGACTATTTCGTGCTTGTGGTGGTGGAGGTGGAGAGGATTTGTTTGAAGAGGAGAGGGAGTGGCAGAGATGGATAAAGAATATGAGGGAGTTGGGTGAGTTGTTTGAAAATAGGACATTAGGGTTTTGTAGGAGTTGGGGTGAGGAGGAAAATAGTAAGAGTTATTTTCTTGAGATGTGATGTGAATTATTGGTTCCATGGGTTGGTTTAGAGGTAGGCAGAATTGACAACAAATGTGAGAGTAAGTGTTTTGGTGAGTGGGGAAGGTTTGGGCTATTGTGGCATTGAGGTGGGTAATGAAGGAGTATATGGGTAAAGTTTGGAATTAATTAAGTTGGTGTAGTGAAATTGTAGATGGATAAGGTGCGATTACTTGGTGTGGTATAGAAATATGGATGTGGTGGCTGGAATGGAGGATAGAAAGAAGGTTGGGGTGCTATGTGGTAATTTTGGCTTGGTGGAGAGGCGGCTTGAGGAGGGTGAGTGGGGTAATATATTGAAAAACAAAATTGGTGGGGAGAAAAGATAGAGGTGGTTCATTCGAAAAAGTTTGGTGGTGGCGAACATGAAAACTTAACAGCAACAGATTTTGTTTAGGTTTCATTAGCCATTGCTTGTTGAGGAGGGGAAGGAGCTATTGCAACCTTTTTTTCCATGATAAATTGAAACAAGCTTGTTAGGTGTTGCAATTGTCCTCCCAAACTGGTAATTTTTTTTCCCAAACATTCGGGTCTAAACTTGCGAGTAACAACAACCTCATGTTATTGTTGTTATTTCATGCCTCTTCTGTTTTTTGGTAGAGGTGATTTTGGAGAAGGTAAAGAGTATTTAGTGATGGTTGGGATGTGACTTATTAAGTTTATGGAGTCTTGGTTTTAGCTGAAAACAAATTGAGAGAGAAGTTAGGGAGGTTGGAGAGAAAATAGGAGGGAGGAGTTTTCTCCTAAGATGTAGGGATATGAATTTTTGTGTAGATGGTGTAGACCTAATGGGACTCTAGAATGAGGTGAAACATGTGGATTATAGTGAATAAATAATTTTTATGATTTTTAGGTAATGGGGAAAGGGAAACGGAGGGATAAGTCCAATGGGCTCAAGGAAGAAAGATAAAAGTTTTGGGAGGACTAACATTTATGGCTTTTGATGGTGATATCTAAGAGAATGTAACTCTTGATACCATACAGCTTGTTTCTCCATAAATTAGGCTCAAAGATTTTTAATTTGAATCTTTTTGTGATTTTTTATTTTCCTTAATTTGTAATAGGACCCTAGTTGACCCAATGGAGATGTCCCTTTACATAGAGATCAGATTGACATGAAACTTATTGCTCCAAAAACTTACTTGAACATATTTGATTCAAGAATAGTATTGCCTCATAAAATATGCTTCTTGTAAAGTGGATTTTTTGATAAATCATCGGATATGCAGTCTTGCCAAACTAATCTTCTATTCAATTAACAATTTAGATGGAGGTCTAGGGAAAGATTGTTCTATTACTAATTGATAAGAATCCACTAGTGGAACGTCCTTATAGTTTCTTCAAAGTTCATGACACAGTTGAAAGAGAAAGGTCCTTGTTTCTTGGGGGTGGCACCACCTCCGCTTTCTATTTTGTGGTGGTGCCTCCTTTTGTTTCTATTTTTGTTCTTCTTCTCTTCTTCTCTTCTACTTCTCATCTTCTCATGGTTCTTTGGGGATAATTTTAGGTTTCTATTTGTACTATTTTGTGTTTGCTTCATTATCATATGAGTGTATTTAGAGGTATTATTGTTTTACAATTATAAAGCATGTAATCCTTGCATTTATAAACCAATTGATTAAGCTTGAATAAGTTGATTGGTAACTAAAAATCCCTGCACGGGTTTAGGTGTTTGTACCTAGTTGCTTACCATAAGTAGCAAGGCCAGGTGTGGTAATTCAAACCTTATAGATCTTTTGTTCTAGATGTCATTAGGTTGTTGAATATAGTGAATTAACTATGACATATAAACACTTGGAGAGTGGATTAGCAATCCTCGATAAGAGTTGTGAGCCACTATATACCATTTTGCCATTAGTTGTCAATGCATGCCTTGATTGATTGATGCCTTATTTATATGTTTGAATTGCATTAATTGAAGTTAAGATTATAATCAATCATAAAAAATTATCCTTGTGAAATGTTTGAACCTATGACAAGTTAAATTGTCAAGAGTGTCCCATCCTACCAACAATTTGATATACACAATAATATTAAAGATATGATATGATATAATTTTAAAATAAATATAATAATTTTATTTTAAAATATTTAGATTTTTATAAATTTTTATGCTAAAGTATAACTTTTAGTATAATATAATATAAAATATGACACTAACCAACTACAGGGGTAGTTTGGTAATTTAATGTAAGAGGGTAGAAAAGTGAATAGAGGGCATGGTTGATGGGATATAAGAAGATATCAAAGGGGTAAATTAATCATGTAAGGAAGCACAACTGGCTTCCCCTTCAAGTTGCTTTGGTTGAAGAGTAATTGTCTTATAGTTGCTTAAGTTAGAGTAACTGTTGCCTACCTGCTTTAGGCAGCTTAATAGGGATAGTTTCCTAATTAACTTTCTCTATGTATAAAATCTATTTAAAATATATTAAAATACGTGAAGTGTACAAGTTAGGGTGATCAAAAGCCAAGTTGTGTTTGTTATTTGTTTTATGTCTTCTAACATATCATCAGCACATCTCTCATTTCCTCTTTTCTGTAATGGCTTCTCAAGTTAGAAAGAACAATAAGATTATAACATAACACAATATATTTCTAAAATAATATAATTTAATGTATTAAAATATAATACAATTTTGTCACACGTGTTATAATATATAATAAAATATAAATTTTATTAAAAATATTAATTTGATAATTCATATGAAATTGAAGTTTTTTTTCATATAATATAGTTTTATTATAATATATTATATAATACATAGTATACCATTTTAGTGACATAAATTTTTTACAATATTTGAAAATTAATATGTAATTTTATAATAATATGAATTATTTTAAATTTCAAAACTAATATGTAATTTTTATAATAGTATGAATAATTTTAAAATTTCATGGAATTATAAAAAAAATCCACTTTTACTACCTAATAGCTATCCGTTGTTATATAATTGCCTATTTAGTACGTATTATTTGGGCATTGTCTCATTATAGTTACTGCTAGTATCTTTGATTTAGACATTATTATTGAAAGACTCCTCAGTTGTTGATTGTTGTCAGCATTGGTTACTCTGATAAAAAAGAAAGCACATGGTAGCCCCAAAATATTATATTCTAGTGATTACCTTTTACCCCTCTTCTTCTTCTCACCCCTTAATCCTCTTCTACTGTGATTATAGATCATAAAATCCTAAGTTTCAATAGTAAGAAACCTACTTACCCATCTCAGCAACATATCTACACTAAATTTGACATAAAAGTTTGAATGCAGGTTGCAGAGACAACGCACAATCAAGAAAGCGCAATTCATTTATGTTTCTTCCAATAAAAAAAAAAGAATGGCCTTCTCTGGAACGTGGTGCCTCAATCATCTCTCCCCAAACCAAAGACATGGCGCCTCAGACATCTCTCACCAAACTAAAGTCATTAAAGCCTCCGTATTCACAGCAACCTAAGATGGTTGTCAAGTAAGTGAAAAAAGGCAACCAGAATAAGCAGAAACTGTTTCTTAGAAATTGAACCCTACTCCAAGAGATTGGTCCTCCTAACTACTACAATCTAAGCATTCAGTTTCCCTGGGTTCACTGGTTTTAGCCTCTGTATCAACTATGTAGCTGATGCGCCTGGAGCGAGAGGCACATCCTTGGTACTGGTATATAATGCTGTATAAACAATCTCTCAAACAAGAAATATCAAACAGCTCAATGAATCTCAAGTCTGCTATTCTGGCTTTTGCTACTGCAAAATGATGGTACTCCTCAAATACTGATGTCAAGCACCAATTTTGCAGTTTCCTCAAACACCCCACTAAGCTCCCTGTCCGGTGCTGTAATTATGCAATGAAAAATTCAAATATATGAGCCTGATTCTCTTTTCACTATTAAAGTGTTACCAGAATAGGGGGAAATTTTGGTAAGAATATGCTTACCTTTCCACGTTTACAGTGGATGAGAAGTGGATGGTTTCTGACATCTGAAGAAACAGAAAGGGTAGAGTCAGATGGAGATTCTGTCTTAGCAACCAGAAAGTGGAACTTGACAAGTATATGATTAAACAGTACCAAGTACAATTTGCAGCGCCTCCAAGATGGTTTCCTTTGGCATGGAAGACTCCTGCAGATTATAATTTCAAGGGATGTTTAGCAATATAAAGACAAAAACAAAAGGGTAGGCAGATATACATAAATCCATATCAATCTTTCAGTAGATATCTTTTAGGACCTTTCTACTCATTAAAGTAAGATGACTACATATAGATCACTACATTCCAAGCCTCCCGTGTCCAGAAAATACTGATCTTGGTAAACTATAAAGCATTCAACCCTCTTGTTTAGTTTAGAAAATATTTCAGTTAGCACCCTATACCATGCTCTAATTGACTGCTTGATGCCTGAGTTTCCATCAACAGTTTCAACAATTGCTTAACATAGGTCATAGACATGAAGTACTTGCTGCTATCCGTTCCACCAAATAATACCTAGAGAAACCAGGACAGAAAAACATATGCTTATAGACAGGGTCAAAAAATAAAAAAACATTTTTCAATATGTGTACAGTTAAGCTACCTAGATTTAAAATTCTACTTGAAGCTAGTTTAGTATCAACTAGATCGAGCTAACTCTCCACACAGTACTGAAACTGAAAAGCTGAATTAACTGATTAAAGAACACCTATACATGCATTATCTTGAGGAAGCTTGTTAAAGTGAGCCATGTTCTTGAACGTAAAAATAAAAAAGAATTCAAATTATTCTACAGGTCAGAGCTCATGCATGGGTTACATTACAGCCAAACTCAACAGATTGAAGGGAGGACTGATTGAACAGTCTTCAGATCCCAAAACTTTTCTAAGAAGTCGGAATTCTTCATAATTCAAAAAGTTTTCAAGATATCATATTAATCCTAATATCCCAAACCCAAAAAGTTCCCTGGATGCCAACGAAAGAGATGTCCATCAGCAACATTTTGCTATGCCATCAAATATAAGGTTATAAAGAAAGAATATACTATTCCTCAGACAGCACTAACTCCTGATAAGGTTAATCCAAGATAGTCAAATAATGGCAGTATAAATTGGGTAGAAAAACATTTGAGTAGTTCACAGAAACGTCATCCTCCCATACAAGTGGACCCTGTAGCAAAGCCATATTTAATTCATATAAAGCACCAGATTAGAACTCTACCTTTGATCCTTCAATTCCAAACTGAAAAAGCTGAATTCCATGAGACTGGAGAAATTGTTCATTAGGCTCTGGGTAAGGCTCAGGACACAGATATCTGCAATAGTTTTTATGCAATAACCAAGTCACATGTTGTTCAAATGAATAGGAAGAAACAGAAAAAAAGAAAAGAAATAGGAAACAGATTATATCGTAACCATATTAGTGGACAGAGCAATTGTCACTCAAATAAATAAATAAAATAAGAAAGCAATGCCAGATCATAATCAAGAATTAAAACTCCAAAGAAAACAACAAGAAAGTAGAAGCAGAAAACTTCAAACAGACATTCATGCTCCCAAGGAACCTGAAATTTTTTCACTCGTATTAGATCGTTAGCCTCTTGTCTACCACGCTCATCCGCATCAAATACCCCAGAAAACCTCCAAAGCAAATCAAATAAAGAAAATCCAAGGGATTGGAAATCAAAGGACACCAAAAAGTGAAAAAATCTTGTCGACTTGGAACTATCAACAATTTGAAAAAGAAGTTAAAAAACGAAGAAAAAAAATCTGGACTGTCCATTTCAACCAACTAAGCGTCCTGAGTTTTTAACATTTTTGAAATACAAGAGTAAAAAATTCCAAACCCACCCTTAATACCTCCAATCTCGCCGATAAAGCAAGAACCGACAAAATGTCATTATGATAAAAGAAAAGAAACTCGGGAGAAAACAGAGTTAATCACCACTGAGAAAATATAGAGATCACGTAGATGCTAAACTTAAAAACACAATCCAAAACAAAAAGTTCATAAACTAGCACCATCGAGAACACTCAATCCCAATATTCACAGTCGAAAGCGTCAATTTAAAAGACAAAAAATGACGCTGAATATTAGATTAAAAAGAAGCAGACAATGACATGATAATGAAAAATGGAAGTAACACTTACACTATCGATTTAAGATTCAAGCTCTGAATAAACCCGAAATTCTCCTCTTTAGGGAACCCCGATCTGTAAATCCCCCTATCGACCATAGAGAAGTTGAGAGGCGGAACTAGCACATCCTCTTCATTCTTGCTCTTTACCTCATCTTTCACCACAATTCTCCTCTTAATAAACTCAAAAACCATCTGATCTTCAGAATTCTGAACCAGAATCATCAGAATTTCTCACAGCGGATAACAAGTCGAGTAAGAAAAAGGAAGGAGCAAAGCCAGCAGAATTTAGAGTTGTATGAATTAGGGTTTAAAGATTGCGAGCGGGCAGGGGCCAGGGCTCACAATCCGGAATCCTCCATGTTTGCTCTCCTACGAAGCCGACTTTCTTCCTTGCGGATAATCATTTTCACTATTTAAAGGAGAAATAACCGAACGAAGTCCGTTTTGACTCTACATAGGATTTTGAATCTCCAGGATTGCTTGAATTCAAGCCACGTGGAATGATCGGGCCCACATGCCTCGTGAGGAGGAGGAAGGGGCAAATTTTGGAAAATTGCTGTTGGCCTTGATTGAATTCTCGGGAAGTGAGAATCGTCAGAGAACACGTAAGGCAAAAGGATTCGTGTGGGCCATCGACTACTTATCGAGATCAGCGGCAGAGATTTCTGCTGAAGTCCTGAAAAAGTGGATGAAGCAGTTTGCATTGCACGCCGTTTTTAGTTTCCGTTCCGGAGGAAGGCATGGCTTTGGGCGTTATCCGTAGTGAATCTAATCAATCAGTGATTGCCGGGGGACCCACATTGGTCTACTTTCTTTGGAGCCCTTTGGGTTGGGTTGGGTTAGCTAATTGAACCGCTTTTGGTCTGGTTTAAACTTTGTAGTCACACATTTCTCTCTCAAATGACTTAACAATTTTAAAATTTAGATTTATAAATTTATCAGAATACGAAATATATCGTATGTCAATTTTCTTGTATCTGTAATTTACATTATCATAATTGCACCGAGTTGTCCTTTAGTATCGATGTTCAAGTAAATAAATCTCAAAAAATTAGTTAATATGAACGAGTATACCTTTGTGGACTTTGTCTACCAAACTATCCCTATTTCTCTCTTTAGACTCTTTCAAAAAAAAAGGATAACATTATTTAGTCTTCACTCAACAGAGAGAAAGGAAACAAAAGAAGGAGATTCAGATACATGGATAACATTATTTAAGTCTTCACTCGACAGAGAGAAAGGAAACAAAAGAAGGAGATTCAGATACATGACTTTGAGAGAGAAGATAAAGAATGAAGAGAAAAAGGAAGAGTAGATGTCTTGTTTTGAGACTTTTTTCAAGAGAAGATAAGAACTGGTGAGAAAAGGGCTAGTGGACTTGAAGACAAGAGAGGAATTGTCACATTTTTCTTTTTTTACATTAATTTCTTTCACACCACACAAGTCTTAAAACCAAAACTAGTCGTACTAGTTTAAGATTGAGGGCATTTGCCCTGCACTTCACACATAGTTTCTAGTTTAACAACAATAAGATAAGATAAAAGATAGCTTACGAAATTTGGATTGTGTTGATTTTCAGAGAGGAAGTATGGAAGATAGAATAGAAGAGGGGAGAAGAAAATTGAGGTAGAAAAGAGAGGAGAAAGAAAGGCATATTGGTATTAATTAAGAAACGATATCTTGTTAATTTATAAAGAAATATATCTTGAATCCTACTAAAAATAAACTTTTCCAAAAGTCCCCAATTATGCTCGAGAATATCTCACTAAATATAACCAAAATGAGTTGTAACAAGTAAACTAAAACTAAAAGAAAGAGAGAAAATATTCCTCTTTTATTCCAGCTTTTTTATTTGATCTCGCTTCTCTTGTGAAACTTGTTTTACATGAGACTCATCTCAGACTCCTTGATATATCTTCTTCAACTGATTGATAGCTACTGCAATTTTGGAAGAAGTAAGAAAAATTCAAGTACTATTAAGGTAGCTAATTGTCAAAACAGATGTAACATCACTCATAATATTCGACAACAATAATTCTCCTTCTCCAAAATAGATATACATATGTCAAAAAACCCACATAAAATAGAGAAGACAACACAGGCTAGTTAGAATCCAACGCTTGTTTTAAACACGGTAGCCGCCATTGCCATTGTGAAAAAGCAACTCGACATCAATTAACAAAATCTTTGCTGTAATCGAATTAATTTATTGGTTAATTTATGCGAACTATGCTAGGGGTGACAAAGATCAAGAGAAAATTGTACAGACTTGAAAAATATGAAACAAAGAATGGGTTTACTAAAAGAAAACAAACCACGTACAAAGTCAAGAACATCTTTATGAGTAAGAGAGAGATTAACTTGTTGAAATTTGAAGGAGAAAACGTACAGATAAATTAGAGTTTAAAAAACCCTTTATCCTATTAATAAATTAAAAAATATTAATAAAATTAAAAAACCTAATTAAAGAGAAAATAATAACTTCTAACAAAAAAAAACCCTAAGACTAAATATAACATCTCGGACCGGGTCGATGAAAAAAAAACCCGTCCGATCTGAGGCCCCAACCAAGAGGGGTCAAAGGAGACGTCGAAAGGTTGGATAGGGACTTGAGACGCGCATAATAGGGGGTTTCGTGCAGCGTGGCATGCACGTAAATGTAAGTCAAAGAAAGGCGGTGGAAATGGACGTAAAAGCAGAAGATTCTCAAATTATTGGTTAGTCGCAAACAAAAATAAGTCTTTGCCGGCGCTACGAACGACAACTCAAAATTTCCTCCATTATTGAAACAAACGCTTTGCCCCCTGTAAGTCCCGTTTGTGGGGCCGAGAGTGGGAACCGCTTTGAATGTTGAGCACGTGGGATGTGGAAGAGTGCAAGCAATTGAAATTTTGACACTTGGCTCGGATTTAGTGTGAAGTATGAACGTCAAGACTTGACCGTGTTGGATTCACATTTTTTAGGAGTTCATCAACTCAGGACTCGCATGTCATTATAAAAAAACTAATAACAAATAAATTATTTTTAATATCTCATTATTGATTTGTATAAAGCATTTTTAAGTAAATTGGTCTAAATACATGTTAAAAAATAATGGATATTATATTTTTTAATCTATTTTTACAATTTAAATTTAAATACATGTTAAACATAATGGATGGTAAGTTATTAAAGAGGAAAAAATGTAAAAAATATTAAAAATTATATATAGCTTACAAGAGGGCTGATCCAATACGAAAAACTATTTGGTGTGAAACATGCAAAAACGACTATCTCAGCAATCTGATTATGATCAACAACTATCTCAGTCGTCCAATCAAATGATTATCTCAACTGTCCAATCAATAGTTATCTCAATTGTTTCGCATATTTCACACCAAATGATTTTTCGTATTGGATTAGCCGTATAACTTAGAATAATAGATCACTAAAACTAATATTTTTAGATCCTGGGTATGATGAAGTTAGGCTGTATTCAATATTATTATATAGAAGAAGTCAGACAATAGAAGAATCTAATCATTTTTAAGTTTAATGAAAGAGATCCCATTAAATTTGTTCCTACTTATGAAAATAATCATCCAGATGAAGAAGATGCTCATGAAAAACATGAGAAACATCAAGATCTCAATTTTAGTGAAAATTTAAGAGAAGGAAGACCACAGCTAAATGAGTCTTTCGATCCTTGACAACTACACAAAGCTCAAGAAACAAGTCATGAGCTACCAACAACTTGGAACTTCAAGCCTCATCATCATATGGAATTAATCATAAGGGAACTTAGTGTCCCTAGACTCACTACAGGTGAAGCTCAAAAGAAAATAGATCAAACCTTTGTTTCCTAATTAGAACCCAAAGACATTAAAGAAGTGATGTTATGTAAGATGAGCTTAATCAATTCACTAGGACTATGTATGGGAGCTGGTGTTACTACCTAAAGGACAAAATGTTATTAGGACAAAGTGAGTGTTTAGAAACAAGCTAGATGAGTAAAGTGTGTATCTAGTTCGATTTGGCCTGAGGATTTCAAAATTTTAAAATTGATCAAATGGATGTAAAATCAGCATTTTTAATTGAGTCATAAAGGAACCAAGTTTTGAGGATTCATCAAAACCAAACCATGTCTATAAATTCAGAAAAGACTTTATATGGATTAAAATAAGCCTCCTAGAGCATGATATGACAGTTTAAATATATTTTTATTAGAAAATAATTTTACTAGAGGAACAGTAGTCACCACCTTGTTCATTAAGAACAAAAATTCTCATATTTTGTGGTTCAAATATATGTAGATGACATAGTATTTTGCTCTTCAAATGAAATATGTAGTTTGTAAAGAATTTTTAGATTTAATGCAAAGTGAATTTGGAATGAGCATAATAGGTGAGGTAACCTTCTTCCTTGAGTTACAAATAAAAAGGTAAACGAAGGAATCTCAAGAAGTATACTATACATGATAAAAGAAGTGTAACAACCCCACTAAGTTCAATGGCAAAGCATAGAAAAGATGTGGCAGGAAAAGTGTGGATCAAACCAAGTATAGAGCAATGATTGATCATACATGTATTGCATAGCCCATAACTTCAACACATGATTGATCAGTCTGTATACACACTGATCGATCAACTTAACTTGTTAGGATCAATAATAAAATATTAATCAATCAATAAACCATTTTTTTACAAAAATATAACCATTACACTCTATTGATTGATTAGTCACTTTACATTGATCAATAAATGAGATGTCAACTTTTTAAAAATGGGCAAATAATAGCTAGTTTGGTTTGGGAAACTTGTAAATACCCCACCAAATGTGAGTTTGAGAAGTTAATGAGAATCTATTGGCATACCTACAACATTCAAAGCATTCTACCTTGTAAATCCTTCCAAGTTCATTTTTGAGAGAGAAAAAACATTCTTTGCAAATTACTTCCACTATTCTCAAAACCAACTCCTTGCATTCATTTAGTCAAGTTCAAAATTCATTTCAAAGTGAGCACCAAGGTTGGAAGCTTGGTCAATGCAAAGGAGAAGGTTGTCCCTCCAAGAATCAAAGGGTGAAAACTTTTCTTTCTTTTTTTGTGAGTTTCCATTTTACACTAGAGGTTCATCTAGAACCTTAGAATCTAGATTGAAAAGCTTGCTAGAGCTAGAATCATAGGGAAAAATTCTTATAATTGTGTATTTGAGTATACATCTGGTTTAAAAGAGAAAAAAAATCTCTTTTATGTAGAATTTCATCTAATAGAGTTTGGGTTAGTGGAGTTTTCCAAGTATGGTTTTTGGAGCAATGAATACCAATATGAAAACATTGATAATGAACCATTTGTTGTTATTTGTGATGTATGCTTATTTTTCAATTACTTGCATTATTTAAATTTGAGACCCCCCCCCCCCCCCCCCCCCTCCCACTTAAAATAAGTCCTAGTATAATTAAATAACTAAATATAGATAAAAAACAAACATAACTCAAACTAGAACTCTTCTAGGACGTGATCATAAGATAAAGATGTCTTTATGAGTCCTTCTTGATCTTCCAACTTATTGGATAAGGATGCCAATTCGTGGTAATCATGGTGGATCCTACTTCTTCTAGGATTGGGCCCATCTTATGGGCCTTCCTTGGTCGTGTGACCCATCTTATAATACTCTTAGATATGTGGGCCTTCCTTTGTCAATTGGGTTGGAGCCCATCTTCCCACACTCCCCCTCCAGCTGGGGGTGAGAAAACATCATGAACTCCTAGCTTGCTGCAAATGATGTATTGAATCTTTTTTTTTGTATAAAATGGCACATCTTCCAATATGCCTTCATCTTCCAACACTCCCCTCATGCTGTTGCGCCCTTCTACGAGGCCCTGCTGGCATAATATAAGTGAGAGTAAAAATCACTCCTATCCGGTAAGACGTTGCTCCATAATCCAGTCCTAATGCTGGATGTAGGGCACACTCCATCTTCTGTAGGTAGTATGTCTATCGACATTGCTCTGAAGTATCCGCCACTGTGTCCCTCCACAGGACAATGACTCTCAAGTGGTAGGAGTAATAAAACTCATTACAGGGGAGTAGTGGGTTTATTTATAATGGTGTCCCAATCTAGTCACCGACTCTCATGGTATCCCAATTGCGATATTTTTTAGAGGTAAATTTATCATGGTGTCTTAATCCGGGCGCCGACTCTCAAGGTGTCCCGACCGTGATATTTTGAGAGTCAAATAAATTATAGTATGAGAAAAGGTACTCAGGCCACCCCTTTTTTAATAATAATGTCTCATCCAAAGAGACATAATAGCAGCAACTGTAATGTAACACGACCATCTTCCAACACAAATAACACGAACCAAAATACTAAACCTCGTAGAAGGACCTATGAAATAATCATAATCCGATATAAATATTTTTTTTTAGATGCAGAAGCTTCATCTTTTATGCTCCCCCTTTCTTGAATATTTTGGTCACATTAACTTATCCACAACATAAGGAATAAAATACCTCTTTCTTGTACTTCTTTTACTTCTTCCCCTCAAGCTAGGAAAGTAATGGTTGTGATCCCAGCTTGAACCAAATATCATAGATGTAGCAATAAACCCAAATAACAGAAATGTATAAATATGCCCTCAAACCAGGGTGAAGTGAGATATTTTCCTGATATCTCAACTCAAAAAGTGACGCAAAACAATTGGCCGAAATTCGGATTTTTCAATACAACAGAATATTGGCATGGCCTTTGATTCTTCCAATGTAAATATATCTTTAAATATAGATCAGATTGACATGAAATTTTCTCCTTCTGAAACTAGACTTAAATACCTTTCATACAAGTATAACTTCACTTCATAAAATATAATTTTCAGAAGATAAATAATCGGATAGATTTTGCTCTGTCATCTGGCCGAACTAAGTACTGTTTATCTTTTTTTCTAGAATGACCATTGACTATTCTAAGATCAATATGTCCTTACAAAAAACTCATACCGAGAATTAGTTAAATAGGTAAGAAAATAGACTTACATATATTTCTTTTGATATATAATTCTCCATATAAAGTCTCTTTCTTGATAGCAAAAACTACCTTGGAAGTTGAAACTGTATGCTACTGCTCGAACCTTTTTTCAATCTGGCCTTTTCTCTTTCAAATATATATATATATATATATATATATATATATATATATATATATAATAGATAACTTCGATTGGAAAAAAAATCATTTTTCCTTGGAAAGTAGACTCAAATATCTTTCGTCAATATATAATTTTTAATATGAAAATCTCAGTATAGAGGTAAAAAATGCCAAGAAAACTATGGGTGTAGGGACTGAAAAAAAATAACTATGAACCTAGACTTAGGGTTTAGGGTTTAGAGAAAAGGATCTTATTATCTCTATGGGTTGACCAAGTCACACTATCTAAATGACATAGTTGCACTTGCTCCAAGAAAGCTTGAGGGGGAGAAGTAGAAGAAGTACAAGAAAGAGGATGTAAAGGAATTGAAAATGTATCTTGAAGGCCATGGAAGAGGAGAAACTTTGTTTTCAAACAACAGATGTTCAAGACACATGACTGGAGACAAGAGCTTGTTTATACATCTAGACCACAAGGAATGAGGAATTTTCAAGCTTGGAAAAGTCAAGGGCATGTCAAGGGGACTTTAACTATAGGTATGTACCCCTATCTGACTATAGAGAATGTTTTATTTGTAAAGGGTCTTAACTACCATCTCTTAACTGTAAGTCAATTGTGTGACAAGGGAGTCAAGGTTGAGTTTGGATTGAAAGGATGTCTAGTATTGTTTAATTCAATACCAATTTTTTATGCACATAGGAAGTGAAAAATGTATTTCATATGTTTAGATTAATTGCTCAAAAACAAAGTAGCATCCTTAGTGGCAAATCGTGAAGACACTACTTTATGCCATAGAATATTAGGACACTTTGGTATGAAACGTTTGAAAAAACTTTCATCAAAATATAGGGTTCATGGGTTTCCTAAAATTAGTTTTGAAAATAACTAATGTGTGAAGTAAAAATTTTTGAAAATTTATTCATACATAGATGCACAGTTTGGACACTTATTCACTTAGTTGAGATAACATTATTCTGTGTTGTTGTCTTATTGTATTTGGTTTTATTCTGAAGTGATTGATGCTTTAGTTTTTTTTTTTTTTTTTTGAAGAAGGAGAAATATGTGGTAGATATATTTGATGATGAGAATGCTCAATGATGCATTCTAGCCCAAGGGGCCATAAGTTTCAGGATTATCACAACAAGATGCTTTAGTGGTTCCAACACTTTGAGGATGAGTTTAAGGCATGGAGGAACCCATATCAAGGGGTTTATAGGGAGGATTGGGAATGATTATGCTCACTCTTAATGACCTCAAACTTTTAGGTAAGTTTTTATTATATGGATAAGAATTTTATTTGAATTTGCACTAATTTTTTTGTTCCAACATTTAGAGTTCGAAAGAAAATTTCCAAAACAAAAACAATATGCCATTCATTTCAGTCAAACTCATTTGTTTAGGCTTGACATGAGATGATATTTATAATATGATTGACACTTTTATTTCTTCTTTTATTTGTTATGTATTCTTAACTTTTTTTTATGTTACATTCGTAGGGTGAGGATGTGAATCAACTAAATCATTACAAAAATACCCAAAGCCACATGAATGGTCTTTAGAGTGTGTTGGGGTTGCATTAGTGAGTATGAAATTTTTTTTTACCTCATTTGTTTTGGTCTCAAGATCCTTATTAAGTTAGTTTTGATGACAAACACTTAAGTTACTAATAATGTGTATTAAGTATGCTTTAAAGAACATAAATCTCCAAAGGAAATTTCTAGCAACTTAACTCTTCAACAGTTGAGGGCCATCAGAAAGCACTATGAAATAAGGGAATGAGTAGCTCAAGCGAAAAAGTCACACTATCTAAATGACATAGTTTCACTTGCTCCAGAAGTCAAGAAAGAAAACTCTTGGGAAGCAACCATCAAGGGTAGTGTTCAAATTGTCTAGATGAATGCTCAACATAGTACGATTAGACAATCAATTTGAACAGTATGGAGCCAACTATCCAAATGATGAAGAGAGAGTGAACTCTTTGTTAAAGTCCATTCATCTAGACGTTCAATTGTCTTGCCCATCGAGGCAAAAGAGAAAAAAAAATCCTTACAAAGAAGGCCATTGGATTAGACAAAGATCATTCGAGTAGACATGAGAGAGAGAAGCCATTGGAATCATTTTTTCAATGATTCGTTTGAATGGTTAGGCCAAAAAAACCAAACAGCCAAGAGAGAGAATATGATCATGGCAAGCCATTTGACTATCCGTCCAAATGGATAGAAGAAAAGTAAAAGGTGTTTACTGAAGACTATGTGAATGGACATAACGTCTATATGACACATTCTAGAAAAGCTATGAAGAAGAGATTGAAAGCTTCAATCCTGGAAAGACAAGTCTCCAAATTCCATATGTGATCTTCTATGCAATTAGCTGCTCCAAAGATAATTTGAAGTACTTTCTCAAGAGTTTTAGTCAAGATTTCACATAAATTTTTGGAAGGACAAAATGCCCCTTTCCCAGATCTATAACTCCAATTTTTTAACTTTGAGAACTTGTTTATTGAAGTTATTTTTGTCCAAAATAAAAATCTCTCTACTATCAAGGCTCTCATGACCACTCATAACCACATTATTCTTTGAAATCAATTTTGGAGTTCAAATTTGAAGATTTGAGAAGCCATTTTTGAAACAGCTAATTTTTTTAAGCTTTCACTTTGAAATATTTAATTGTTTAGCCTAATCCTTGCAAGAATTTTGTCATTGTTTACTTTGAAATTGTGTCATTTAGCTTAGAAAGAGAATTTCAAGTGGCATATGCATAGTTGATGTGAAATTTAATTACATCGACTTTTATACCTTGCAAGCGTACGAATCGTTCATGTAATCTAGCGGGAAGCGAGGGTCACATCCACAGGGAGGACTGAATTTTGTGTATCCTTCAATCAACTAGCCTAACCAAATATGATGAATTAATCTGAACTAAATACTAATTATATCCTAAATTATCAAGCAATAATCTAATTAACTACTTGCACAACAGGAAACGTCAACTCTAGATTTTACCGTGATTCGTGCCTCTCTCGAGTGCCACGTAACCACGAATCCAGATTCTCAATCCTTGCATCTAGCCCCTCTCGGGCACCTAGAGTTAATTACAGAGATCGAATTACAATAAAATGCAGAGAATCAATTTCCTATTGTGATGATGCTAAAATTATCAACTCTGGATTTTACCATGATTCGTGCCTCTCTCGAGCGCCATGTAACCACGAATCCAGATTCTCAATCCTTGCGTCTAGCCTCTCTAAGGTCCCTAGAGTTAATGACAGAGATCAAATTACAATAGAATGCAGAGAATCAAGTTCCTATTATGATGATGCTAAAATTATTAACTCTGGATTTTATCGTGATTCGTGTCTTTCTCGAGCGCCACGTAACCACGGATCCGATTTCTCAAACCTTGCATCTATCCCCTCTCGGGCGCATAGAGTGAAAGACAGAAATTGGATTAAAATACCAAAATCTAACCTAAATTACAATCCTACCCTTACTAGCTAATTTAATCACATATCCGGAAAACAAATATTCGTTAAACATTAATTATCAAATCAAATTTTATAAACATTCAAAACCTAAGTTCAAACTATAGGAAAATTAAATTACAAAATGACGGATTACTCCCCTACTCCTTCCTCCCGCTCGAGCAGCAAAGGCTGGTTCTCATGGGTGCTGCAATTTCCAGAAATTGATGGTTTCGAGTTGCAAGAGCGAGTGGCCGGAGGTAGAGACGACGCCGACAAAGAAGTATAGAAACCCATGGATGGAGGTGGTGGGGTGGACGACAGAATGGAGCCAAAATCCTCTGACCGGCTCTCTCGAGTCTCGGTCGGAGTTGAAATAGCTTCGGAAATGGTCGAAAATGGGTAATCGACGCCGGAGGATGGTCGAAATGCGGAATCGGCACCGGAGGAGCCCTCTCGGGTCACCTCTCGGCCTAGCGAGCAGAGAATGGCTGTGTCGAACTCGCCGCGACGGAGACTCTCTCGAGCTCTCCTCGGGTCTGTTCTCGGTTGCCAGATGGTGGTGGACGACGATGACGAACGGCGTTCGGAGGGAGCCCTCTCGGGTCTCCCCTTCTTCGGTCGGCGGCCCTTTTCCCCTTTCCATTGACGGTCCCCTGTTTTTCCCCTGTTTTTCCCCCTCCGAACTCCCTTCTCTTTCAAATTGATTTTACCCTAAAAATCTATCTCCCTTTCACTAATGGCATTTTGGTAAATATCTCCTTCTCCACCAAAATTCTCTTGAAATTTCATAATTGAATCCATAAAAATCATTTCAGGAAGAAATAAACCCTAAAAGAAATGAAATATAATGCAAGAGAGAAAAATATGCAATATAGATAGTGATTAATGCCAAATTTAATAAATGCACGTTTCATTTAAAAACCGATAAATAACCACCTATAACACAATTATAAGGGCTATTCTATTATAATTAACTTAGTTCTCATGTCAGAATCTGGCATCTATCAATAGTGCTAATGATTGGGGCTAATTTGAAAAATAATCCAATTGTTTGAATGCTTTAATTTAAAATCAATTGATTATACTTGCTAAAATAAATTTGAACTAAAATTTCTTCTACTTTGGAATTTTCATAAGTGTTCAGATAAATTACTTGTGGACTTGACATGTATACTTGAGCTACTTTTTATGTGTCAGGCTATTTAAAAAACAAATCGGGTTTCATCTTGAGATTTAATGTAAACAATCGCCATATAAAGGACTAAAATAGTTACTATTACATAGTATAGGCACAAATGATTGGTTGTGTTTATCTTCTTATGTTTGTATTGTAATATCAACTTAATTGAAGAGGCTTTGTGTTTGGCTAAAATTGTAAAACAAGTAATCCTTGTAAGATTATGTCATACCTAGTGTTGGCAAGACTTCCCATCATCCCATTTGTTGAGAAAACCCTTCTGGTTGTGGATAGCTACTGATAAGCCCTTTCTAGGTATATGTTGTGTTACTTAGTTGGCCAACTAATTCCTTGAGTGTAGAGGTTGTTAACCCTTATTTGTTACTTCCAAATATCCCTATGTGTGTTTAGGTTGCATGCCTAGTTGTTGTTGACCATAAGTCCTTGTGTGGTCCATGCCGAACAAAAATGTCAGAAATAAAAAATTAGTAAGTGACAGAAATAAAAAAATTAGTAACAAAGTTTAAAAAAACTATTAACAACCTCACCCCCTCCCCTTCTTAGGTTTGCTCCTCATGCAGCTAAATTTGACAGGAACAAATGCAGGAAAACGTGGTAGAGGCTAAGCTGGCTACTAATGTGGTGAACCATGTGGAGATAGTGACCTGGCTATGTGGTTCATGGTGCACCTTATTATCCCACATCTTTGGGTTTAAGTTCATGCAATACTGTAGCTAGTACAATAGATAGTGCTACAACAAATCAAGTTAAAACTATATAGTCGAAATTAATTGATAAACTTAAAATATTTTGCATGGATAATCCTAGAGTGGGGGGATTGGGAAGGATGCCCGTATAAAAATTATAAGGAGTTTTGTTGAGAAGGGGCCTTATGCTTATTAGGTTTATCATATAGCAAGCGGTATTAACAGCTTCAACCCAAAACTTATGTGGCATGTTGTATGCATATACCATACCTCTAACCCGCTCAATTAAGGTTTTATTTCTCTTCTCTACAACATCATTTTGTTGAGGAGTTCGAGGAGATGAGAATCTACGGTCTATACCATGCTTTGTGCAATATTTTTTGAAGTGTGACTTTTTAAATTCTCCTCCATGATCACTCCTAATTTTGATAATACTATTACGTTGCTCTTTTTGAACTTTTTTACATAGTTTGGAAAAGGCCAAAAAAGCATCATCCATGTGAGATAGGAAATCTAGCAATGTGAATCTAGAGTAGTTATCTACCACCACTAGGGTGAGATGCTTTCCATTTAGCCTTAAGGTTAGAGTAGGTCCTTTTGGCCTTAGGTTGACTCCCTTACGGATTTTGATGATAACAAAACTTAATAGAACTGATAATTTGCAAACTAAGTATTTCAGATAATTTAAATTTAAGAGACAATGCATTGAAGGACATCTCTTGAAGAAACAACACTATAGAAGAGGACATTGTGAAGACTAGAGTTTAGATGTCATTGATGTATATCAAAACTCGGTCAAAATGTAAGAGACCGTTCTTAACTCCTTTCATTAAAGTACATTGATATACATAGAGCTTTAGGACACATTGCATATACACAAGTTTAGAAACATCATACACATTTTATAAAACATGTTAGAGCACTTAGATTCAACATTCTCATGCTTTAAAAGTTAAATTAGTCAAATTGGCACTAGAATGATCGATCAGCTTCTGCAATTGATCAATCATCTAGAAGTGTGCAGGCTAAGATTATAAAGCATGATCGATCAACCATAGTCGATTGATAGATCATCTAGAACATGAAAATTTCATGCTATAAAGTATGGTCAACCATACCATTTGGATTGTTCGATCAATATTGTCCAAACAACCAAAATTTACATGGAATGACCAAGATTGATCGATCAGACAAAATCTTGCAAGTCAAGAACATAAAGAATAATCGGTCATAAGAAGTTCATTGATCAATCATACTTACATTACACAAAAAGAGGGGATTCTGATTGATCCACCATCCCATTGTAATGATCAATCAACTTAACTTTTATGGACCAACGACAACTTCTTGATTGATCAATCCATTGATCAAGAAGTAACATCCTGACAGAAAAAAGTGTCATTAAGGTTGATATCTCGACATACTGATTTTTGCAAACAGGTAAAAAATGGCTAGTTTGGCTTGGAAAAGTTATAAATACCCCACCAAACCACATATAGAGAATTTAATGAGTAGTTATTAGAAAATCCATAAGCATTTTTTTCAAAGACTTGCAATTCCTTCTCTAAAGTGCTTTTGAGTGAAAGAGAGCTACACAATTGCAAAACCCTCACTCTTTCCCCTGCCTATCCTTGCATTTTACATTAGTCAAGCTCCCATATTCTATATATTGTGTTAAAAAAATCGATGTTTGGATCTTTTAAGGAGAAGGTACTCTCCAAATGTTGGGTGTAAGTTTTTCCCTTTCTTTATTTTTATTTGAGAAAAGTTCATCTAGAACCTGTTTAATCTAGATAGAAAGGCTTAGTTAGATCTAGAAGAAAGCCAATCTCTTGGAGAGATTGAGTTTCTAAAAAGCATATATTGAACTACACGTGGCTTAAAGAGAGCCTAACTCTCTTTCTTTAATTCCATCTATTAGAGCTTTTAAAATAGTGATATTTTTGTAGCAAAAGTTCTTGGATGATAAATACCAATAGGGAAACTATTACGGTCCCGGATTTGACACATGGATTCGTAGCGAGGAAGAAGAAAAAGACGAAAATCAAGCCAAATGGAAGCTTAAAAACCCTAAGTTCTTTGAGGAGAACACACACCCCTGAGCTCGTTGAGGGGAACTCAAAACCCTTGTTTATGCTAAATCAATGTTTGTCTTTCTCATTACTCTCACCCTTACAAGGTTAAAGATAAAATATTAAAAAATACCTCTATAAATAAAATATTCTAAAAATACCCTTGTGACCTATTAATTCTTTAACTGAAATAAAATAAAGTAAATTAAAGAAAAAAAATTAATTTAATAATGTTATTGCGTGCATAACATTAGACCCCACGGGAGAAAGAGCTTATCCTCAAGCTCGAAGGTAGGGTTTACTTGCCCATGCCGACGTTTCCACTAGTTCCCAAGTCGCATATGTGGTATTTTTGTCAATCCTCTGGTCGACAAAACAGGAGCATTCCACCAGAGATTTTTTTTTTTGTTTTGGGACACTGCCAGCATCACTTGCTGTATCACATCCCAATACGGTAAATCACCCTAACATAGAATGCGGGAACGAATTCCTCAGACAGCGATTTCACCGCAGAAGAAGTTGCAATAGGTTGATCTATGCCCATTATAGAAGGGTCCACACCAACAACAATAAATGTGCTGAACACACCAAGAAATGGTAATGCCTTCTGCTCTGCAACTGAACTTCTCCGAAAGAGGATTGCACCAGCACTATCACCTACTTGGCTCGAGTTACCAGCAATGGTCGTGCCATCCTTCTTGACAACCATCGTCCGTGTAGCCCTATCGGTCACAAATGTATTATGAAAGCAGCCACGTACCCAATGCTGGGTAGTGCCATTGATGTCACAGAAGTTTATACCAACTTCAGAACTTAAAATTGGACTTAAGGTCCACTTATAACCCAAAGCAGCTATTATGTGTATCATGCCTTCCTCTTGCTTGGGTAAGGAACTATCTGTTACCCCATCACAATCTTGGACTTTTGATAAAGCCCAGCTATGCAACGTAACCTTTAGTAGTTCTTCCACCACCCATTCCAATGTCTAGCTTGAGGTTATATTGCCAACAATAAGTGTCCCTATGATATGGCCCCATGGATCATCAACAACTCTCCAATTTGTATAAAGTTCAGCTCCTAATTCAACAAAGTCTTCCTTCTGAACAGTTACACTATCAAATTCCTGAAATAGACTTTCACAAATCTAAGTAGGAGAGTTAATTCTTCTTTAGTCTTATTTACTTCTTTTTGTTGGAAGGTGGATCCCAAAGATGAAGTCTGAGGCTCAAGTCGAAACTCCAACTCTCGTACTTTGCTACAGGCTTTCATATTTCCAGATGTTACACAGAAACTTACCCAGCCAAAAGAATGGTGAGGAAAAAGACATTACAGCACCCCTTCGTGAATTACTTCCACAGATACTTCAACATCCCCAAACATACAAGCCCATGAACACTTCGAAGGACTGCATAGAAAGTCTCCAGTTACAAGAACCTTAGTTCGGTCACCACTATAAGCCCATTCAGGGGATACTTCTCTCATATGGAACCTTTGAACTTCTGATGCTAAATTCTTGATTGTCTCATTAACAACATATACTTGTGGAGCCCATTCAACACAGCTTTTAGGAGCATGCACAACATTAACATCCTGTGCGTGATTTGCCACAATTGCTTTACTAGAAAAATGACAAACTATATCTATTGCCATTGATATACTGTGTTTACCATAGTTTTGAACTTGCTTACAGTGTACTCCTTGTTCATTGCACTCAGAACCGAATCACTCCCTGACTGCCCAGGCACATGCAGAAATGAATAGACACATGGATGTAGTAAAACACTAGTAATCTCTTTCAAGTGCATAGGAAGAAAAGGAGGATTAGTCATTTCAATGTGACGCATGGTCTTTTGATCTTGAGGAAGCTCCACAACAAGTGCATTTATCATAATGGGAAGATGAACTCCAATGTCACTACCATAGGCACCAGTGTCCTCCCTGCTTTTCCATATCTCCTCAACACCTTCCTGTATGACAGTTTTCCCACGTTCCACAAGACTGTCCACTGTGTAGCTCCCTAGATGGCCACGAGCATGTTCTGTCTTGCAATAAGTGCAAGCACCTAAACAACCAACATTAATTGGAAGAATCTCAATAAATTTGTTCTTTCTCACCTTTGGAAAATCAAGTGTTGGCAATGTGTTCCTAGTCGAGACTCTTACAACTTGACCCTTGAGTGTCTCCTCAATTACTTCAACAACATGGTTTTTTTTTTGCACTCCAATTATACAAATCCCTTCAAGCACCTTCAAGTCTGTACTGCCTTGAGACATACCCCCAACCACAACAAGGGGCTTTCCATCCTTTTTGCAATTAGACTTTAAATTTTCCATGGCGGATTGAGTAGGGGATTTCATAGTACACGTATTCATGAACCAAAGATCAGAGTAAAAATTTTGGGTTGAAAAACTATGGTGGTTGTTGCGCTCCCGTTCTATCCAGATACTCAAATAATTATGTGCACCATACAAGTCTCCCTTTTCACCCTCTTCACGAATTGATTGTATGTTGAGCAAAGCAGCAACAACGAAGGGAACCTCCACATCTGAAGGTTTAGATTGAACAATGGTCTTATCAGCACCCACCGGCATATCCTTGTGAAAACCACAAGTAACCTCAGTAGGAAGGTACTCTTCATCATCTGTGTCTAATCTTGCCTCTGATGTGTTAGGAACAAAACCTTCTAACTTTATCCTCTGAAGCATTTCTTCAATTGTATCATATATGTCTTTGGACAGATAATGGTCACTATCTTCAGCAAATAACTCATAAATTACGCCATCCACCTCAATCATACGACAGCCTGGAGTCTTCGTAATTCCTCTTTCCTTTATCTGTTGTCTTTGGACAGATAATTTTGGGTTGAAAAACTATGGTGGTTTAAAATGTATTGGAGTCGACTACATCAAGAGGATTCGACTTAAGTTGAAGTGAAAAATACCATGGAGAATTCTAACCCTACAAAAAGGAGTCCACCCTAATAGGAAACAAAAGACAAAGGATTTGATGTAATCAAAAGATTTGACCTTCAAAAAAGCCATTGGAGCAGAAAGGATTCCACCCTAAGATGCAGATAAGGAAATCCAATACTTTCCAGAGGCCATAACTTTGCTTACATGTTTTTAATTTGTGTAAGTAGCCTACTATAAAGACAAACAACACAAGTAGAATTTAATAGTATTTTTTTTAATTATTGGAATATTTTCATACTAATTTTTTGACAAAATCTAGAAACATGCTTGATATTGTGCAAAGACTTTTTTTTTTAACTAGAATTTTGTCCTATAAATACCCGTCTTTTTTAGCCTAAATAACAACTTCACACACGAATTTTTCGAAGCTCTCTTATCTTTTTCAGTTATTTCCAAGAGCTTGGATTTTGAAATATGATATTAAAGTCTCCTACTCAAGAATTAGTCTCAAATAGCTAAATATTTATATTTTTATATCTATTGAATACTTTTCAACATCTTTACTATTTTAACTATCAATTTTCAACTTCAAAACTTCTATTAAATTAGCATTATTTAAATTTACTTTGATATCTCTTCTAGTGTTACTGATCATTTGGTAGTTTCACCTAGGAACTTAGCATAAATATATTATTATTTTTCAATTTGATATATGTCTATTAAGAGGCATTTGTAAGCTTGATTATAAAGCAAGTAATCTTTGCTCATAGGTCAATTGTATCAGATTGACTAGTTGTATTTTTATAAAAAAAATCCTTTTTGGATATGGGAGCCCATACCTAAAACTATTGGTTATAAGTCCAAAGGTTTTTAGGCAGGTACTGGAATTGAACCTCTGTGGTTCTATGTTGTAGATATCATTTGGCAAATGATAGTGGAAGTTTTACTTCTAGGGCAAGAGATGGGAGTGGAGTAGCAGTATGAAATAGTGATTCCGAATCACTATAAAAATTCTTATGTAGTAGATGTGTTTGTGCAATTTTTTTTTAAAATGAGATAACGTTGATAAACCTATTCAACCCCCTCCCACTAGGTGTATTTGACCAAAACCTTTTCAGCAAGTGCATACGGAAAACAAAAATTCTTTTGACAAAATTTTGGTGTTTGCACCAATTTTAAGACATAAAATACTTCCGCTTGAATTATTCTTGTCACACTAAGTTAAAGTGAAGAAGAGAATATATATCTTTTTGGTCTCGAAGGAAACAAGAGATATCCTAAAGCAAGAAGGTACAAATATTAAAGGGAAACCGGTTCTTGTATCATTTTGTTTTCCTATGACAACAAAAATGGTTTCTTAGCTGAAGTAAGAAATCATAGTTAGTGTTTTATTTTCATCTAGTGGTTTTTTTTTTTGCACTCCAATTATACAAATCCCTTCAAGCACCTTCAAGTCTGTACTGCCTTGAGACATACCCCCAACCACAACAAGGGGCTTACCATCCTTTTTGCAATTAGACTTTAAATTTTCCATGGCGGATTGAGTAGGGGATTTCATAGTACACGTATTCATGAACCAAAGATCAGAGTAAAAATTTTGGGTTGAAAAACTATGGTGGTTGTTGCGCTCCCGTTCTATCCAGATACTCAAATAATTATGTGCACCATACAAGTCTCCCTTTTCACCCTCTTCACGAATTGATTGTATGTTGAGCAAAGCAGCAACAACGAAGGGAACCTCCACATCTGAAGGTTTAGATTGAACAATGGTCTTATCAGCACCCAGCGGCATATCCTTGTGAAAACCACAAGTAACCTCAGTAGGAAGGTACTCTTCATCATCTGTGTCTAATCTTGCCTCTGATGTGTTAGGAACAAAACCTTCTAACTTTATCCTCTGAAGCATTTCTTCAATTGTATCATATATGTCTTTGGACAGATAATGGTCACTATCTTCAGCAAATAACTCATAAATTACGCCATCCACCTCAATCATACGACAACCTGGAGTCTTCGTAATTCCTCTTTCCTTTATTTGTTTTCTCACCTTCAGTGCATCCTCCCACCTGTCCATAGATGCATAAATAGTTGACTTAAGTATATAATCACCGCTAAGTCGTTGGCCTAAAGATGGACCTATAAGTTTTTTGTTTTCTATTTTTTTTTTTTGAGTCCATTGCTACATTGCCACAATAGCAACGACTAAAGTCCAGACAGATAATCCAACCATCTCAGAATCTATACGAGCAACATCCATATCATCCAAAAAAAATAAACACTTCAATCTCGTATTCAGAACTCCCACTGAATTAAAACATTTCCACGAACAGTACCCAAGCAGCAATTAGGAAACCCAAAAAATTAAACCCAACTTTGCTAAATTGATAAGGAATGGGCTCACTACTGCTGTACTTAGCACTAGAAAAATAAAACACCACACATAGAATTTTTTCTCTGCTTCCCGGAACAGAAAACCACCAGGTCACCCCCATGGAAAAATCGTTTAGACATATCAATTGAGGGTATTTTAGAAACTTACTCCAAAATAAGTTGAAGTTGGTTCCCCGTTGGACTGCCGACAGCGAGATTGCAAGTGAGAGTGAGGCTCCGAAAGCCAAAACCCACTGGATTTGTTTCCGACGGCGCCGACGGAGCCTCCTTTGTTTTCAGTGGCGAATAGCAGCCCTTTGGGGCTTCGCCGCTTGGAGATTTTCTGAGACAGAGGGCTCTCTGAAACATATCCTAGTCTTAAGGTGGAGCTTGTCTAATGTAGATGTAATGGAAAAAAAATTGATAAAGGATTATGGAATTTTCCAGAGTACTCTCTTTTTCTCCCAAAAACACTTTGGGAGGATTTTCAAATAAATGAGAATAATGGCTTGTAAAATGTACCTAGTTTCTTAACTCCTCAAAGGGAGGTTTGGTGGGGTATTTATAACTTTCCCAAGCCAAATTAGCCATTTTTTTGTCCATTTTCAAAAATCATAGCTTACATTGATTGATCACTGTGAAGTGACTAATCGATCAATCGAGTGTAAGGGCTATTTTTCTGTCGGAATGTATCTTATTGATCGATGGTATGATCTATCAATCTGATATTATAGGTTAGTCTATCAATGACATAGTATGATTGATCAATCAGAATTTTTGTTGGTAGTGCATTGAAAGTATGATTGTTCAATGAATTTTCCATTATTGATTATGTTTTTATATCCCTGACTAGCAAAGTTTTATATGATCAATCGATATTATAGATTGATCATTCAATTAGTATGAAATTCCCTTGCATGGAAAGGATTGATTGATCAATCCAAATGGGTGATCAGACATGTTTTACAGTATGGTTTGACCATGTTCTAGATGATCGATCAATCGACTTAGGTTGATCAATCATGCTTTATAATTTTGGCTTATGCAGTTTTAGATGATCGATCATGTTTAAAATGTGTATATGATAATTTTAAAACATGTTTGAATGCATGTTGTATCTTAAAGCTCCAAGTTTACATTGTACCTTAAATTGAATGGAGTTGAACGGTTCTCTTTTAGATGGATTGAGTTTTGATATTTTTCAATAAGTCATAAAACTTTAATCTTCAATTTGTCTTCATCTTTCAAGGGTGTTTCTTTAAGATTTATTGACTTTCCATAATGCTTGAGGTCTTTTAGAGGTTTGATTTGTTTTTATGCTTTAGATGTTGAAATGAATGTCTTTTGAAATAAAGGTATTTGAAATACTAGATTTACAATTCTCAACTCTATTAAGTTTTGTTAGCATCAAAATCTATATGGGAATCAACATACGTCAACAATCTTGTTAACAACAACTTTTGTAAATTATGTGCTCTCTCTAGATAAAATCTCCCCTTAAAAAGTGAAGAACTCTTGTAAATTGTCCCCTTTTTATCATAATAAAAAGCAATACAAAGAGGGAAGAAGAAACTTTTGAATCACTCCTTTAGTCATTAAAAAATATTTTCTATTACGGCCTTATAATTCAAATTTAATCTATAATTAAAGTACCGTAATTACTCAATGTTGTAAACCATGGACGAGACTAGATGGTTGATCCAGGTTCAACTTGACCAATCCCTTGGTTGAGTCACAGACATTTAAAACCCAAGGAGAGTGAAAAACCTAATTCCTCCACTCAAGGTTTCCTATTAAGTTATTAAGCCAGATGACCTAGTTGAACAATTCGGCCACACAAGAAAGAAAGGAAGCTCACCATATGGGACAATGGGCCTGAGCCCAATAAGTCCTGAAGTGAAGCTGATTAACTAGTGCGGATGAGGGGGCCCAGTAACACTGATGCTACAGAAGCGTCAAGATCAGATCAGATCAGATGTCGGTGATGCTGGGTCGACCTATATAGAGGGATAAACCCTAGGTCATTCTTTCACCTTTTGCGACCTGCCTTACCTCCGTTCTCAAGAACGAGTTTGCAGCCAATTGTGCCGACGCTGTTCTTGAAGTCTTTTTTAGCAAATTGTTGAAGGTATGTCAGATAAATAACAGATACAATTATTTTCTCTTCAAGGGTTTCATCCCGGTGGAATAAAAACCCTTCTATCTGGTTCGAATTTGCGTACCTCTCCGTTCTCTCTCTCTCTCTCTCTCTCTCTCTCTCTCTAGCAAAGATTGCATGGTGTTTTCGTATGAAGTTGAATTGTTCTTTTAATAAAACGTTGTCTTGGCCTTTTGTATTATTTATTTTCTGTTTGGCTTCCTAATTCTTGCTCGGGGATCATCAGCGATTTTACTGGTGTATGTGACTATACTGTTCTCTCTATTTTGTTAATGACATATACCAGATATCAAGTAGTTAATGCCACAAGGATTTAAATCCAGCGAGAATAGTGGACTCACTAGAGCTTCTAATGGATTTTAAATTACTTTATATTGGCTTTTTTACTGGACAAAATGTGAAGGGAACGTCATCCGTTCTGTCCTTCTAAAAAAAGAAAGCATTGATCCACCAAGGCCAGGTTTAAATGAGCTCTCCCTGCATCTTTCAGCTTGATGCTCATTTTGCAAACTGAAAGGGGAAATACATGTTATTATCGTGGAAGAAGCTGAAAATGTTTGTCCGTTTTTTTTTCAAGTTATGTAACATCTGAATGTTGTTCTATTTTTCTCTTGAACGTTTTTTATTGATGTCAAATGTCTCTATTCATCATCGCTTTTAGCTTGTTACAATGATCTTTCTGTTGAAAACATGTCTTATTTATGACATATAATTTATTTGTTTTGGCCTCTAGATTTTGTTCTGTCTGTAACTTAAATTTCTCTCGTTATGCAGAGATGGGTCATTCCAATGTGTGGAGTACTCATCCGAAAAATTATGGCCCTGGTTCTCGTGCATGGTGAGTTTTTGGTTTTACATTATTCTTCTCTTCCTTTATATTGTTTGTTTGCAGTGTAGAACATAATACCAAAGAAAAAAGAATACAAGTATAGTTCCATTTCAGTTCATATTAGGAATCTGGGATCTAGCTGGGAACCCATGGTTTTGCAATGCTTGAGCTTTGTGTTTGGTATTCCATGCTGAATTAAAACGCTTGCTACCCTATGAGTACTCATCTTGTAGCATGTCCACTATCTTCTCTTCTTTTAGTCTTTCTGAGACGATAGATTTCAGTTATTTTCAGTATGTATTTAGGAACAGAGTATTCAAAGAAACATGTTCAACAAATTCAAATTTCATTTATTTGTATTTGCATTCTTTGTTGTTGGTATATGTTCCTTTGCTTTCAATCAGTGCATACTTCATAATCCATCCGAGACCGAAATCATCATTGTTGTTTATTTGTTTGCTTCAGCCGGGTGTGTGGAAATGGGCATGGGCTCATCAGGAAGTATGGGTTGATGTGTTGCAGGCAGTGCTTCCGCAGCAATGCCAAAGAAATTGGCTTTATCAAGGTGAGTTTTGTTTTGTAATTGATCTAACATTCATCCTTGCTTGCACTTCGATGTGTGATGTGTTGCAATTTATTTCTGTTCTTTAATTTGCAGTATCGCTGAGGAAGTCTGATGGCTTGGAGGAGCACTGCGACACTGCTAGGCGTATGTTCTTTCTCCATAATGAGATTTGCTGCTGTAGCTGTTTTAATACTTTGAAGAATTAGGATTATTCTGCGTTGCTTATATGACATGAAAAAGTTTTTAGTTTTTTTTTTTTTTTATTTTATGTTTGCTTTTCGGTTAAGAAGCATTTGAAAGACTTGTGATTACGCTGGATTAGAGAAGCATCATTGAAAGACACTGTGCCTTCAAGAAGTAAACTTTTATAATGATTTGATAAAATTCTAGTTTTGGTTATTTGGTTTTTAAATTAGGTGTAAAAACACTCTAGTAGAAACCATCTTTCTAATTGATTCCATGGAAGAGAAAGGAGGTGTGGTTTACATACAGTACTTTCAGTAATCCCCATTCATGACAAACCATGAATGTGACTTCGTTTATTTCAATCGAGTTTTGGCTCTGTAACTAGTTTGAGATTCTCACCCAGTTCTCGCATTGATCAATTTTAAGGATCACCATTTTGTGTTCGTACATAACCTACACCAACTTAACTGAAAAGTTAAAAGAGTCTTTATGAATAACTTTAGCAAATTACAATTTGAAAGTATTGAAACGCAAGCATGCAATTTATTAATCAATTGCAATGTTTAAAACTACTTTTTAATGGTTCTCATTTTAATCATTATTTAAAATAGCAGACCCAAAGGGTCCTGAATACAACACCTACCCAACATTTGAGACTTATAATTAGTGGCTCTAAGTACGAGTTTAGGCCTTTTAAAAGTGATTTTCAGTAGTTATCTTGAGTTTTAATTGGTTTAAAATTTTGCAAGGATTACTTGTTTTAAATACAGATATTGCAATGTTGAAGCATGAGAGAGTACACTCAATTTTAGATGAGTCTACCACCATAATTAGCAGTTCAATTCACACATGAACGACAAAAGTATTGAGATTTGAAAAACTCGATGATTCGAGTTTGAAAAGCTACGGAAAGAACCCAAAACTTTTGAACTGAGTGCAAGCATGATTTCAAAATATCCAGTCCAGTCCAGTCGAACGGTCTTCACAACTAAGCTCTTTTAATTTTCTTCAGAGCGTTTGAACGGCTGGCCAACTGGTACTTACAGTCGAAAATCTAATAGGATGCCCTACTCTTAAAAAATTAATGATAATATACGAGGGCAAAAACGTCCGTAAAAAAAGAAAAAAGTAGCAAAACAAAAACATTTGTCAGGGCAGTACACTCGCCAGACACCAAATTACTTTCCCTCTCCACAATAATTGCCTTCTCCCACCACCAACGAATAAGACGCCACGCAAGCTCTTATCCTCTTTCCTTCTAAATACCCAAAACACCCTCACATTTTCTTCAATACCCCCCCACACCCTCCTGGCGCCGAATCAATCGCCTCCTATTTTGTTAACAAGCTTTCATTGAGCAGTTAAAACACGACGGCTTAAATTAAAGCGATGAGATTAATAAACGTTTCGTTCTAATTAGTAATTAGTAAAAACGGAAACTCTCATTGGCCAAGTATCTGATTAACTTACAATGAGGAATTTTTTTAATTTTCCCGGAAAAGAAGAAAAAATTTGGAAATTAGCGTGATAACGAGAAAAACCGGAAAAATCTAATCAACCTCGTTTCGCTCATACATTCGGATTCCAAATACCCCACAAGCGGGAATTGAACATCCCCATCACGTCCGGCCAGACCTTCCCCACCAAACCGCGGTTGTTGCTTGCCGGTTGCTGGGGTGGTACAGTCGAGACCTTCTCTTCTACGGGCTCCGCCGGTTCCAGGGGGCTTCTGGTGACTTCTCCCAGCACTTCGTCGTCGTCTTTCTTTCCCGGCGTCGTAATTGTTGTTGTTGTCGTGGGAGCTTCCCGATCCGTGATGATATTGACGGTGGGCTTATCGGTCTCAGCGTCGAGCTCTGGAATCCTCAGTTTCTGGAGCGGGCCTTTCTCCTTGTGGGTCAAACGGCGGTCTTTCTTGCGGCCCTTCTTGGGGCTCTCTCGTTTAGCGAGGTGCTCCTCGAAGACTTCTATAGCTTGGTGGATGAGCTCCCGGTTGGATGAGGAGTCCCAGCGAATCCAGAAGCTGGTGTAGCAGTCGAAACAAGGGCAATCGAGCAGCGGCTTGTGGGGCGTATTCGGGGGCTTCTTGCATTTCTTTTTCTCTTCCAGCATCAGCGAAGGCGTCTTCATCGACCTCAGAATGAGGTAAGCGAGAACCTCCCGGTCTTCGAACCCCAGAACGGAAATGAGAGCTAAGATAGCTGCGGGTAGCAGATTGAGGACATTGGCAGTCGAGTAAGGCGAAGAAGAAGAGGAGGAGGCAGCTGCAGCAGCAGTGGCAGCTGACGAAGGTGAAGGATAGATTTTGCCTTTGCTTTTAGGGTAGAGATTCTTCATCTGTGCTCTTCTCTTTTCTGGTAGAAGAGTAGAAAATGGGTGCTGGCTGTTTTCTCTATTTGGGGGGGTTGCTTTTGCTGGTTATAGTGGAATCTGAGGGGTGTCGGGCCGGCGGGCGCCCGATCACAGTCTCTATCTTGAAGAACACGGTGAGGGTTTTGACAGTGAAGAGAGCAAAAGGTCGAATCGATGACTGTTTATGAGGCGCTAAGAGCTCTTTCCAAGTTAGGAGCCGAAAGCAAAATGACGGATGCTGGTTGGCCCACTCTTGGCGGTATTCCCTTCCGTGGGCTGCTGCTGGAATTTACCCTCCTCTCCCTGCTTTTCTCTTCGATGACACTAACAGTTTCAACGTTTGGACTCCTACCTATTGGGGCCCACTTCTCTTCGAGTGGGACCCATTGATGAGGGTTAATTTTGTGAAAATAGTACAAAAACAGGAATAATACCCTTTTAGGGTTAATATATGGTCCCACTTCTGTATCATCATTGGACATATCATCCCCCTTCCCCCTCTTAAGCTGAGTATAAGTGTAAGCTATGGTGAATTTAATTACTATGGGGTGGCAATGGCTTTAGTGAAAATGTATGTCACTTAATTTTCGTTAAGAATGTAGTTTGTTGAAAGCACTCTTGATACTATCAAATCGTGAATAAAATTGACAATCTAACACGATATACTTCGATTTGTTATAAAGGACAGGGACGATAGTCATAGATAGAGCACAACGATTGTTGCAAATCAATAGAGAAGTATTTATACATCCAAGAACAAAATGTAAAGAGAGTTTGAACTATAACAATTTTAATGATTGGACTAAAAGTTTCCTCATTATCAAGGTCATATCGTTGTAATAAATTGAGCTTTATATCTTTCAACACTACCATCAAATTTGTACATGATCTTTTAAACTCATTTGCTACCCACAACATTTCTTACTAGGGGTTGAGGTACCAAATCCCAAGTACCATTTTCATGCATAACATAAATTTCCCACACACCCATTGTAGGTCCTTAGATGCTTCAGTTTAGGTTCTTGGTCCATGAAGTTTAGGAATTTGAGAAGTCAAGAAAAAAATAGTTATGGATGATATATACTAACACGCAAGAGGAGGCTAGTAGATGATAAGGATAAATCCGAAATTATTGGAGGGGATTGAGTTGATTCAATGACTGAATAGGTGAAGAGGATGGGGAAAGTCGACTCACTTATGGAGAAATTGACATATCAACAATGAAAAAAAGTGGACTCAATTACAATGGATCTAAAGAATTTAGTGTAATTTGGGTACCAAAAATTGAAATCAAATGGTGATGAAAAAGATAAAACAATAGGGATACAGGCGGTAGGCGGAGGGAAAATGCTAGATTGATCAAAATTATCATGTCTAGAAACATAAATAGGTCGAGTGGCATCATAACATTTATAACCTTTAGCAATGATCATCACTACCCACCATTCACCACAAAAGTGATTTTGTCAAAAGTTTATCTCAAAGACAACAATTTATATGAACATATGCAATGGCCCCAACAACTTTTAAATGGGAAAAGTTAGGTTCCAAATGAAAAACCATTTTGTAGAGAAATTTCTAATCCAAAATGGATGTAAGCAGTTTATGAAAAACATGCACTGCATAATTAAATGTCTTGGCCCATAAAAATTTAAGCTAACTAGTAACAATCAATATGGCAAGACCCATTTCAATAACATATCAATGCTTTCTTTTGAAAACACATGATCGTTGATGTAAAGTTTCATGATTTTGAAGAAACAATTGAAAGAATTAGAGATATACTCACCACTTCAATCATTTTGAAGGATACAAATTAAATATTTCAAAAAAAGTTCCACACTTGACTTAAATGACATAAAAAAATCAAGGATTTTGAATATTTTATGCACAAAATAAATCTATTATTAATGAGAATAGTCCTAAAAAAATATCACATAATATTTCATGTGTGATAAGGAAGCAACATGAGCAAGTCCTCACACATTAGTGTGCACCAATTGCAAAAGGTCACCTAGACCTAAATGTGGACAAAGAAAAAAGTAGTCGGTGTGCTTTACAAGTTGATAAGTGAAACATAAAGAATTAAAACTTAGATTATCGCCAAAAACATGACCAAATAATTGTCAAAAAAAATTTGGGAGCAATGTCTAAGACCTACAATGCCATAAAAATGTTCTTGGGCAGAAATAAAAGAATGAACACGAAAGTTAAACGATCTTTAAAAAAAAACATAAAATGGAGTAAATACACACTTGACGTTATGAAAGTAATAAACAAAGGAAAAATAACATATTATATTGAAAGGATGGAACTAACAAAACATGCTTTATTAGAAGAGACCTTTAGGTGTACAAATCTAAATAAAGCCGATGTGAGTATAGGGATACTCTCTCCCATCTCCAGTGATAATAGTAACAAGACCCAAATAAGGAATTCAGTCAAGGGGTTTACTTGGATCATTAGAGACATTTTATGCCACACCACTATCAATAACATATCTTTGCGCTTTAATGAGTTATAGATCATTAAAATCAGTGGCAATTTCCTAAGTTGGGACTTGGTTATTCTTTTATGCATCAATCAATTTCTGTAGTGTCCAACAATTTTTGGTCGAATGGTTCATTTTGAAGGAAAATTGACTTTGCACCACCTTGCCTACTATATTTGTTTCATTGTCTTACTATCCACAACATTTTCTAGAAGTGTTATGAGCAGAATTTGTGATAATGGGTAACAAGGGTCTTTTACAAAGAATCCACCAAAAGAACATTTTTCTTGACCATGTTGCAACAAACATAGAAAATAAAAACTCAAAGGTTGGAAGTGGCTATATCAATGAGTGCACAAAAACTTGATATTCACCTTTCAAACCTTGAAAGACATACATGACTTTATCCATGGAAGAAAGGTGTTCACCAACATAAGCCATCTTTATCCACAAATCTTTGACACGATTATAAAATTTAGTCATTGTCTTATCCCTTTATTGTACGTTATTCAACTCATTTTTAAGATGAAATATTTTGGCATTATATGAATAGAGAAGAAATCCTCTACTATTCCCAAAGCTCATAAGCCTTGAGCACCTATTGCACTTGTATTGAAATTTCAATGGACAAGTGGCTTCAATCCAAGTTACAACCTTCATATCTTGGATCTACCACATTATACACTATGAATTTAGTGTTTGTGTTATGATTGGGACCTCAAAATCAACTTTCTTCTTAAGGTCCTCAATACCATTAGAACCAGTTGTTTTTTCACTATTTGAAGTGCTTGTTGGTGTACTTTTCTTAAGAACAAAAACGTATCATCCATGTGGAACAATAGTCCCATCAATATATCCTACAATATCCTCACTTATAAAAAAAGATAACACTAATTTTTTTCATAACACATAATTTTCAGAATCTAACTTTAGAAAACTAGATCATTCATTTTCTTACTCAGATTGAAAAGAAAAAGAGGAAAATACACCTACTCTAGAGGATAATCACTTTCTGTAGGCTATCCATTCAATTTGATGGTGTATTGAGTCCATGTGTTGAACTATGACTAGAATAGACTTTAAAGAGTCAACTTGAGGTGATATCGGGTCAACTTGATTTGTTGTCTTCAATCTTCGAATAATGATCTTGGGTTAAAAAATCAAGAAAAATTAGAGGAATCAGCTTCTTGATGCTCATAATGACAACCAATCCGTTTCCTAGCCATTGTTGGTAATCAAACATGTCTCTAATAGATGAGAGAATTTGATTCAATCCAAAGCAACAAAAATGCATTGTTTTGATCTTGAAAACAAAAGATTCATCGTAGATCACATCTACAATGCAACTCAATGATTGGAATTCTTTGAAATGAAATCTTTTGGATCATCTTGCTCTAATACCATAAAAATAATATATCTAAGATTAATAACCATACAAAATAATCAAAATGAAAATACACAATTTATGTGCTTCTGGCATACTGATGATGTGTAGAAACTCTATCTACATGAACGATAACTTTTAGAACTTAGAGAAACTATCTAGGGTGTTTTCTTTTTTATTTGTGAATACAAGTAGAAGAATACTCTTTAGTATGATGGAACAACATTCATCTACATCCTCATGGCACATATCTTGAAGCATATTTTTAACATTATTTGGTGATTTTATGACTTTAATTTGATTATCATCTGATTGTAATCATAACTATGATTATTGAACTAGTGCTAGTGAAGTTAGACAATACCAACTATGAGATATGGAAAGATCTTGTGCAAAAATTTATATGTGGAAAAGCTGCATTTGATCATATCGAATACTCTTAAAACTTTCTTAATCTATTAGTATTCCTAATGAGAATTCTACTGAGAAAGACAAAAATAAAGAGAACATTATAAGAAATCCTAAATATAAGAAATGGTTATTACCAAAATTATAGTTAACTAAGTGGACTAAGCCACCATATCACTTGATATTCTTTCCCAAGTTACTGAGACTTGGAATGTGTATGATTTTTAGGACTCATTGGGAAGCAACTATGCCATTCAAATTGATGTGAGGCATTCCAACTCAAGTTGAAGTTGTAGCCCTTTTTACTAGAAAATAAAACTATGGTAGAGTTCATAATCATATCATAGGTATTAATGTCCAATTAAGTGGTTGGAGAAATTGTTTCATGGAGCTTTGAATCACTCTTTCCATGATTACTACAATAGGAGTAATTCTTGTTCAAGGATAAATCAACAAGAACCTTAGGCCATGCACCAATTATTGCAATCACTACCCATTAGTCTCAGGGTGAAGGGTGTAGACACTACTGGGTAGCCTCAACCTAAGGGGTACAATAATAACAACAACAAAGGTGGTCCTAGAAAGAATATTGGCAACTAAGGGTGATGTTTTTGGAACAATCATAGAGAAAGAGGGACCAAACATAAGTATTATAAGAAGTTCAATCACACATCGTAAAACTATTGATCTTAAAAAATTATCACTATTCTTAAATGTAATTTTTTTAACTACACCTTGTTTGTTACACATTATCTGTTGAGACTCAGATTATTAAGACGCTTGATCAAGGATGGATTATTGATAATATTGGGTCCTAAGGCATAAACCTAGAGAGGCAATGAATAGTTTCTTCAAGCAAATAATCAATTTTTTAAGAAAAAATTCTCAAATTTTTCCTTAATAACGATGTCAACAGAAAATACACTCCTAACTTAAAGTGCAATCAAGCTAGCGAATAATTAGAGAAACCACAGTCAACATAATGATTTTTATAGTGGTTTATAGCACAAACTTAGGCATCTAATCCACTCAAAGGTGTTTTTTCACATCTTTCATTATAATTTACTATTTCAAAAAAAAAAAATACCTTACTACATATACTCCTACTAAGGGAATACAACAACACTATTAGGTTACACAAGTCTAGAAATTTAACGTTAAACAACCCTAATAGCAGCACACCGATGACAAAAGTTTTATCAAATGCTCAACAACAACTTTTGCTAAAAAGGCTAATAGGCCACATCAACTTGCCTTATAGGCCACACAAACCTAGCATAAACTCAATTACATGTACTGACAACCTTGGCCACAAAGGTCTTACGAATGATATGTTTATCAAGGTTGCATGTTCGCTTATACAAAACTCACCTAATAAAATATCAATATTTACTTGCTTTTATAGTAAAAACTCACTAGATGCGTCTTGAATAAGTTGATACAAAGTAAAGGATAACATAAAATACACCCCAATCCTAATGTGCTCTTGACATGGAATAACAACTCAAAGGAATGCAAATTTAGTGGATTTGAAACTTAAGATCAATTTTGTAAACCTAAACAATAACTAAAAATAAAGAATCTTTATAAAAACCTCCCAATAGAATGATATATTTGAACTTCAAAAGCTCATAAATGATTTGTTGAACAATGACTAATGATTTAGCAAGTGTAGCAATTGATTTTAAAATAAGAGTTCTATTATACTTGACCTTTAAACATGCGGATCAATCAAATTAGAGATTTGAAATCTAAGCTCAATGGCGATTTTTGAACATTGATGAATTATTTCAAACTCAAAGAACATGAGTTCAATAGAAAATAAAATGTATAAAAAAGGTTTAAAAATTAAGAGCACAAGTGTACTAAGCTTTCAAAATACGACTCAATAAAACAAAAAAATATGAAAATAAAGGCCTAGTAAAGCTTGTTGGACTATGTGACTGAGTTAACAATCCAGGTGTTGCTATTCATATACAATTTAAGGTAAATTAATAAAATATTTAAATCTAAATTGTTTGTGTACTTTAAAAAAAAAAACAAGATAGTTTAAGTTTTCAAAATGTAAATCCAAACTATATGGAAGTTTTGAAAGAATGAAAATGCTTTGGAGAGTCCCTCCTTTTTGTGACTATCCTCCTTTGAAATGAGGTAGAAAGTTTTATAAATAACAAAAGTCTAATGTTTCAAAATAGAACTGTTAGGTTTTGGAAAAGACATTTTGTCCTTTTATAAAATCTACCAATTTTAAAATCCATAACACAAATGAAAACTTGAAAGGCTTAATTTGAGTTGTTAAACACAATGGTAGGTCAGTTAAAACTAAATTGGTTGAATGGAAGCTCAAAATTTGTCTTTTACAATTTTTTGGTCATTTCTTTGTGAACAATTTGTTTCTAGGAGCTTACTATTAGAATGATTTGCTTATGGGACTTTAAATTTGTTCGTCAAACATTCAAATGGTATGAGCATTGTTTTTGTTCTCCTTGGTTCTAATTGGGATAAGTGAGAGACTTAACATTTTTCCAATGTGGCCCTACTCAAAACTCTTTCTTTCATCGATTTGTGCATGCATTATTTGATTTCATGAAATCCAACCTTTTGGTGATTGATTATTGGGAGGTAGGTGTGATATTGGTTGTGTCCTAGAGCCTAGTTCTCAAAAAAAAAAAATTCTAGGTTGATAATAGTGAAAAATGGGGCAATTCACTTTATCCTTGTATGCTAGATGGTCACATATTGGATGTGAGGTGTAAGACCATGTACTGATTTGATATCACATCAATAAACTATATTAAGTATTTATAACACATAGGACAAATGACCATTTAATTAAGTAATTAGGCCTTAAATTTGTGATATCTAATCATCTTCTTATGTCAGTTCCTATGATATTAAGAATTGATACAATTTTTGTGTGAGTTACGTGATTCTTTTGGAGTGGGAGTTAGAAGGTTTTATCTAAGATATATTCATCTTAGGGGTGACATCGTAATATTTAGAGAAGACAAGAAACCCTACAAATATTAATTATAATAGATATTTAGATTCCTATAAGTAGTTTTATAATAACTATATTGAATTTTTATGAAAATTATTGATTAAAATTATTTTTATTTATAACTTTGTGAGAATTAGGCCCCGTAGTCCCCCCTTTATGGGCGTCATATTTGGTATCAAGATTTGATGTTGTGGAATACCTCATCTAACTAGTGTTTTAGTTTAACTGGGAAGTTGATATAGAGGAGAAATCCTCTTTAGAGTAAAATAGGTTGATGAACCACTAGATTCTATATAAGCACATGTTTAAGAACTCACATCAATCCTCAAATAGACTCTAGCCTATCTCGTGAGAGAAGAACCTACATCAAATGAGTAGTCGTCAAAGTGGAATGGAGATTTTTTTACAAAAAAGATAAGTGCTCCGACTTTTGTGGACTTCAACCATTGGAGAAATTGTTACAAAGAGATAAGTGCTCCAATTGTTTTATTTATGTAAATCTAAGAATTTTTGAATAGTTCATGAAACTTTTGATTTATTATTGGGACAACAATGGGTGTTAGAGATATGGGTTTATTTGAACTTCTAATTTGTTGGGCCTAAAATCAGATACTATTTGGTTATTAAAATTTTCAATAATTAATAGTAAAAGTAGACCAAAGTTGTGTTATTTAGTATAAGTACATGAGTTGGAGAAACATAGTAGGTTGCTTTAGTTGAAGAACCAAAATTGCAAATATGTTGGCTCAACTTGAGATTCGATTTTGACATAAAACATTGAGAAAAATTTTAAGGTAATGTATTTTAAGCCCAAAGTATAGGTTTAGGTTCATCTTTGACCTAAAATTCAGTTTTGATGATTTATAGTTCAAGTAACTAAATTAAAAGTTGGCTATTATGGAAAAAAGTTCATTTGAAATTAGGCTTGTAGAATTGTGAGTTTGGATTAGTTTTGAAACATAATTTACCAAATTAGTGTTGTTAAATTATTTGGTGAAGCAGACTATTGATTAACATTAATTTGATGTTATAAACCTTGTAATTATATTATCTAATGAGATCAATGACATTAACATTTCCATGAAAAAGGTCACTAGATGCGGCCCAAAGGATAATTTGGGTTGTGATTGTTTCAATAACAAATAGGCCAATTTAGTAACAAAATATTTTATACATCAAGGATTTGGGTCTTGGTTTGAATAAACTAAACCATGTAAACTTCGTCCAAATTACCACTAATGCAAATTAGGTCCAATGAAATAATGTGAATAAACATCCTTTAGCTGATTACAATTGACATAGAAAATTAATTATGAGTTAACCATTGGGGTTTATTAAGCTTGATTGGGGCATGCCTCTATGATAATGATGATTTTAAGATGTTTTGGTGCCAATATGAAATTACATGAGAAGAGAGACAAAAGAAGTTCAAGATTCCGCTAAGTACCCAAATTTTTATGATAATAAAAATGAGAATTTGATTATTTTGCTTTTGAGTGGTTTGTGTACAAAGAACAAGTTTTTTCTAAGCTGAATTAAAAAAAACAAAAAGGATCTCCATATCATACGAGTCGAGCACCCATGCAAGAACAAGCAAGTTAAATTTAATTTTTTTATGATTGCCACTTCAAAAAGCAAAAGGAGTTGAGCACAAATTATAAGGAGTCGAGCACACATTATAGGAGTCAAGCTAGATGCAAGAGGCAATAAATAGAATTTAGAAAATCGTTACAGACAACTACTTAAAAAAAAAAAAAGAGTTGAACACATGCACATAGAGTTGAGTATATTCAACTGAAGTCGAGTAGAGAACCAAAGAGTTAAGCCCAATGAAGAAGAATTTCAAATCAAATTCATGTTGAAATAATAAAAGGAGTTGTTCCCATAGTGAAGGAGCATACCCCATATAGCAAGCAACAAGGAACAAGGAGTCAAACCCGAGAAACAGTAAGTTCAAAATTATTTAAGAAGTCGACATATGTAAGAAAGAGCAATGTATTGGAGTCGACTACATCAAGAGGATTCGACTTAAGTTGAAGTGAAAAATACCATGGAGAATTCTAACCCTACAAAGGAGTCCACCCTAATAGGAAACAAAAGACAAAGGATTTGATGTAATCAAAAGATTTGACCTTCAAAAAAGCCATTGGAGCAGAAAGGATTCCACCCTAAGATGCAGATAAGGAAATCCAATACTTTCCAGAGGCCATAACTTTGCTTACATGTTTTTAATTTGTGTAAGTGGCCTACTATAAAGACAAGCAACACAAGTAGAATTTAATAGTATTTTTTAAATTATTGGAATATTTTCATACTAATTTTTTGACAAAATCTACAAACATGCTTGATATTGTGCAAAGACTATTTTTTTGAACTAGAATTTTGTCCTATAAATACCCAAGTCTTTTTTAGCCTAAATAACAACTTCACACACGAATTTTTTGAAGCTCTCTTGTCTTTTTCAGTTATTTCTAAGAGCTTGAATTTTGAAATATGATATTAAAGTCTCCTACTCAAGAATTAGTCTCAAATAGCTAAGTATTTATATTTTTATATCTATTGAATACTTTTCAACATCTTTAATATTTTAACTATCAATTTTCAACTTCAAAACTTCTATTAAATTAGCATTATTTAAATTTACATTGATATCTCTTCTAGTGTTATTGATCATTTGGTAGTTTCACCTAGGAACGTAGCATAACTATATTATTATTTTTCAATTTGATATGTCTATTAAGAGGCATTTGTAAGCTTGATTATAAAGCAAGTAATCTTTGCTCATAGGTCAATTGTATCAGATTGACTAGTTGTATTTTTATAAAAAAAAATCCTTTTTGGATCTGGGAGCCCATACCTAAAACTATTGGTTATAAGTCCAAAAGTTTTTAGACAGGTATTGTAATTGAACCTCTGTGGTTCTATGTTGTAGATATCATTTGGCAACTGATAGTGGATGTTTTAGTTCTAGGGCAAGAGATGGGAGTGGAGTAGCAGTATGAAATAGTGATTGCGAATAACTATAAAAATTCTTATGTAGTAGATGTGTTTGTGCAAGTTTTTTTAAATGAGATAACGTTGATAAACCTATTCAACCCCCCCTCCCACTAGGTGTATTTGAGCAAAACCTTTTCAGCAAGTGCATACGGAAAACAAAAAATCTTTTGACAAAATTTTGGTGTTTGCACCAATTTTAAGACATAAAATACTTCCGCTTGAATTATTCTTGTCTCACTAAGTTAAAGTGAATAAGAGAATATATATCTTCTTGGTCTCGAAGGAAACAAGAGATAACCTAAAGCAAGAAGGTACAAATATTAAAGGGGAACCGGTTCTTGTATCATTTTGTTTTCCTATGACAACAAAAATGGTTTCTTAACTGAAGTAAGAAATTATAGTTAGTGTTTTATTTTTCATCTAGTGGTTCAAACTTGATGGTAACTTCAAGTAGGGCACAATAACTTTATTGTTTAAGCAAGCTTTGTTCTTGAGAAAATAATGAGTTATATTTTGGTGATGTTGTGATATTCTAAGGTCTCCAAATGGGTGAGTCTAGCTTAATTCCATATATTCACTTGGGCACACTCTTTGAGCGGTGGTAGTTAATTCGAGTTGTCATGACAATTTCCATCTAAATTTTGGTCTCCAGAGACATTTGGTCGAAAGTGTAGTGGGACCTTTATGTGGGAAAGTAAAAAATGATAAAAAAAAATTGATGAGTGTGGTGCTCCCTTGGAAAAAGAAAACCCATGACATGCTCTAAATCAAGTAATCCTTTTCTTCCTCGAACTCCATTGGCTTTGATACCAACATAACTCTCTCAAGCAAGTGAAAGAGACTTAAGCAAATTCAATGTTGGTATGAGAGAGAGAGAGGAAGAAAATGGGGAGACAGAACATGAGAGAGGGAGGAGACACCGACACAATGTTTTCACAAAATGTGAGTTAGGGTTCCGGCTCCCATTTCTACCACTTTCTATCAACTTTCATTATAAAAATACCAAGCAAAGTTCTCAAAATTACACTTATTGGACCTACATGGGCACTCTCTACTAAAATGAGCAATAATTTCAGCATTGCCCTTCCATCGCAAGCCCCTAATGTAAAACTCTTCTACCACTAATAGTTTGAAATGTTAAAAAAAATGTTTAAAAACTGAAATAAACAATTGGAATTTTTGAAATAACTTTGTTTCTAACAATACCACCCTAGGTAAGGCCACTAAGGTCATTCAACTTGGGTTCTATGTGACACAAGAGTAACACCAATTGGGAATAGAACCCAATTATAGCAACCACTTGCACAACCATGGCAAAAAATGATCAAATACAATGACTGAGGATTTGCTTGCACAAAACTTTCCTAATACAAATACCAAGCTATACTTTCTTTACAAGGATAACTCATCTAGTGCCTCTTGATTAGGTTGATACAACATTTTGGTACAAAATTAGAAAACACCTCAATTCTAATGTAACATAGAAATGTGATGAGTAGCTCAGGGGAATGCAAATTGATTTGATTTGAAACTTAAGATGAATTTTGCAAACCCACACAATTATTTGAAAATAAAAGGTCTACTAAAAAACATCTAAATAGAATCATGGTGATATCAACCCTCAAATTTCCAAAAAACCAAGGAAGAAGGAAGAAGAAGCAAGAGAAAAGGTGGCACACATGTGGTCCCATGCACATGCAAGGGGGCATAGGAGTTCAAAGGCAAAAGAGAAAAATGATACTCAAGGGCAAAAGTAGAAATAAGGTTAAAAGTCAAGGATAGGAATGAGAGTCCTACCTTCCTTCTTTTGATGGATTCCTAGAATTTCTACTTTCCTTTGTTAAATAGTCTCTAGAAGATAAGATTGTAATTCATTTAGAAGTTCCCTAGATTATTTCTTTTGATTTAGTAATCTCCCTTTGATTGATGTAATTATGGAACCTAATTGATTGAGGAGTTTTTCTAAACATGTAATGGAAAAAGTATAAATAAGAATCTCGATCGAAGGAAAAATCAATCAAGTCTATTCTTCAAGTCTCTCTTTTCTTGTTCTCCTCTCCTTCTCTCCCCTTTTCTCCCACTTAGTCTCTCTCTCTCTTTCTGTCTTTATCTCTATCTCTCTCTTGCCTAGAAGAGCCTTAATTCTTCTTTTGGAAGTGAGAAAATATGACATTGAAGAGGTTCTTATCATATGCATTGAAGTTATGGACTAAAAAATGATTTGTTGAACACTAATTTATGATGTGAAAGTCAAACATCACAAGTTCAACATGAAAGCAACAAGTACAAAGAGGGATTTAAAAAGAACGAAACACTATGCTTTCATAAAAATAAAAGATTTAGAGTTTCTTGTTAGACTATTAAAAATGATTTAACAAATAGAGAATACCAATTCCAATTCCAGTTAAAAGCTTGATAATCAAGAATTCAAGAAATAAAAAGTTCTATTTTGCTTAGCTCATGTAAAGCAACTCAATCATATAACGAATTGGAAGAATCTCGTTGGAATATATAAAATGATTTAACAATCAAAGATAGTAAAAAAAATTAAAAATAATTTTAAACTTTAAACCCTAAATCCAATCTCCTCAGCATAGCTATTCTTCATATTCAAAATGAGGAGAGAAAAAAATTCTTAAACAATAGAGATCCATTGTTCTAAAGTATAATTGTTGGGTTTAGATAAGGACCTTTGCTATTTTTCTTTTATGAAAAACCATAATAAATACTTAAAATTCTTGACTCGAGTTCTTAAAAAATACAAATAGGTCACTTTGGTGAAACTCAAAATCAAATTTTGTCGCATTTTGTAAAGTCATTGTTCGATTGGTCCCAGTACCATTCAAATGGTCACTCTTCTCCTTAGCTTCTATTGATACAAAATTCCAATGGTCTAAATTTAGATAAGCTTTTGTCCAATTTTAGGACTTTTGCGAATAAACTTGAAAAAGTACTTTTAAGAAAAATTATGTTTCTGGCATTTTGGCTTGTCCCTGTCCCTGCCCTGTCAGCTTCTCCGCTTCCTTTTGATGGAAGAGAAAACTTCCACCTTTTGTCTCCACCAAGCAGAAGTTCAACTGCCTATGTGACTATGTATGTCATCTCATTTTTGGGTCATTGCAGTTTAATCGGATTAGGTCACCTTGTCAAGTTGGTGAATCCATCAGTTTTTAAACTTTGGTTTCACGTAAATATATTGAGCATTTAAACTAAGAATTTAGTTCCAAACTAGTTTTTGCTTTTCTATCTAATCTTTTCGATATTATATTCATTTTGGTAAACTCCAAAACAATATGACTTTCAGGGGGTGAGTTCCGATTTCTCGAGGTTATAAAATCGGGGCCCGTTTTTCTCATCTATGCCAATCTTCTAGCGCATTGCTTTGATTACTTCCTCATTCTTCTCTCTGATTCACAGATCGCTACTTCCCTCTTTCTTGTCTTCACAAGGCCTGCCCGAAGTTCTCGCAAGCTTTTCTGGTTCTTCTCTTATGGTTTCTAGTTCTGTTCAAAGCAATTAAAAGTAGTCATTTGTTGTTTCCACGGCTTCCTTTTTCTTCGTTTGTTTGAAATTTATGGTCTTTGCTTCGTTTCTTATATTTTCCCCGGTAGCTGAAGACTAACAAGATGATTGGGACAATGAGCAAGGCTGATAGTTGCTTCTTTGTTGTGCACAACGGATCTGATGGTAATGCAGAATCATAACTGTCTTAGGATCATAGATGGTTTCGAGATGATGATTGCTCCACTGTATTGGACGTATCTCACTGTATAAGAGGGTTCCTTCCAAATTTGTAACGTAAGTCATTCATCATATTTCTTTTAACCATCATGGTGTCATAATATTGTATTTTGCTACATAAGAGGGTTACTTTGAAATTATGTAAGGTCATTCACCGGGTTATATTTCCTCTGTGCAACATACTCTTTCATTCTGTTTTGTCAGCGAACCATATCATAAAAGTTGATGTCTCTGTTAGGAGTATATAGTTGTGCAACGTAAATCTGGTTTCTTGTATTTTCCCCATCTGCTGTGTAAAATTTTCTGTCACAAAAAGGGTAAAGAACTATAGAAATCTAAAATGGGTTCAGGTAACAATCTTTACTGATTATGTGCATGCTAAATTTTTCTCTCTTTGCTAAAAAGGAGTAGGATAGGAATTAGACAGGGGGGGTGTTTTGCAGGGGAGGGAAGAAGAAGACAGAAGAAGGAAAGAGCGAGAAGGGAAAGAGAGATCAAAGTTATTATTATTATTATTTTTGAGAAAAAGATCAAAGTTATTATTAAAAAATTTTGTTCATAGTTTTTAAGTTTAACATGAATCATTTTCTGTTCCATTAGTTGTTCCTAGTTGTTTTGAAACTGATTTTATGGGTGAGACTATAGAATTAATCTCGTAAACTGCCCTTTGCATTAGATGTTTGGTTTATATTGAAATTTTTTGTTTACATGAGACCTAACTTCTTTACTATAGATAGCATTTTAACTGAATTCTGAAATTTTGATAGAACTAGTGCTTTTGTTTGATTGGTCATGGGATCTGAGCAACACGAATTAGGTTCTCATGGTTGGGATTTCTTTATTCAATCTTGCTAAGGGAAAGATATTTATACTTTCTACTTTCTAGTTTCTATTTGACGTTGTCAAGAAGAGGTGGCTGATTTTTTATTATCTTATTTCTACATAGGATGATGAAAAGGACACAATGGAGCATGGAAAAGTTTTAAGCACCGTCTTTTGTTCAAAAGTTAATTTCTACCAATTAAGATTTGTAGACAAAATTTTTGGTATTGTTTTTTTATTAGTAAATTTGTTATGATAGATGAGAAAAATTCATAGCATTTTGTGAGACTGATTTTCGAAGGCATAGAACCAACATGCTAGTTTTGCTCTTACCTTTTCTAATTTTTTCTTCTTAATGGGTTAATGTGTTAATGTAGTTGAAAATTTAAAAGTTGCATGTTATCTTTTCAATCCTACTATCTATTGGATTCAGTTCATGTAACTAATAAAAGGAATGCAACTTTGCAGATCTTCAATGTATTAAATGACATATTTATTCTCTTCAAAAAGTAAATAATGCTTTCCCTACTTGATGATGTGGAGAGTGTGTTATCTAATGTTTCCATATTTGTGCGTTAGAGGGGCTATAATGGTTAGTGAATGAGGACTTCCATAAAACTTACAATGGTTTTGTTCCTGAATGGCTCTTTCAACTTGGTTCTTTGTTTCTCTAATCTCACTTATTTTCTTTTTCTTCTCATTCTCTTTTGCATAGGCGCAAGCTCTAGAATCTCATTCATTTTTGTTATAAACAAGATAGAAAGAGGAAAAAAAGAAAATGGGGACTTTAGGAGCGATGTTCAAGCATCCAGAGGACATTTATTCGCTTGTGAAGTTGAAATTGGCAGCAAGAAAAGCTGTGAAGCAGATCCATCCAGAACTGCATTGGGTTTTCTGCTATAACATGCTTCAGAAGGTTTCTCGAAGCTTTGCTCTCGTCATTCAGCAGCTCTGTCCTCAGCTTCGTGATGCGGTAATTCATTCATCAGTCTTACTTTGGAAACTGATAATTTCTATAACCGTTTCCTTTTATTTCCTGTTTCAAAAGAAATGATGGATGCTGCTGTATGCTTTATTGCTGTTATTCTCTTCTTGTTTGAAATTAGGTGATGAATTGTTTTTGTGAATGTGAGATGTTAGCTTACTTCTTTTGTTGATTCTATCTCAAAATATTTCAGTACAAAATCTTGTATTGTCATGTATTTTTCTCTTTGACATAGGTGTCTACTAGTAATTTTGATTGGATTTGTGCCTTCAATTTTTTTCTTAATAATCACGTTCAAAATGGTAGATATTCTTTAAGTGTACTTGTGATAATATTGTAAAAGAGCTGGAACATGAGTAGAGGGAAAAAGATTACCTTTGCAAAATATTGGAAAAAGGAAAAACAGAAGGAAAAAAAACATATTGGCCAATGATACATGTAGCTAATAGTTATACATTAAAAAATATACCTGGTCACAAACTTCATTATTCTATGCAAAATTCTTAATGATGATATGTTTTCTTCTGGGTTTGGTTTGCATTCATGTAGTTGGAGTCTTTAGTGTCATAAACTTCTCAACCAACAATCGATAAATGCACTATTATTTATTAGTTGAAGTAAAAAAAGAATAAAAGCTAATAAAGTAATACCAGGTTATTAAACCATCAATTGTATGAAAGTAGGTTAATGTTGGTAGAGGCAGCCATAGAATCTGGACAGAACCTGCTAACAAACAGTGTTTTGAGAATAACCTTGTTGAATTTATGGAAAAGAGAAATACTTTACTGACTTGTTGTAATTTGAGTACAATGAGCCTCTATTTATAATAAAATAACAAGTAGAATCTGATTACAATTAAACTACCCTTGTCCCAGTTACACCCAAAGTCTAACAATTAAAGATAAGTCCTAATACAATTAAACAACTCAACATAACTAAAACACCTTTAACTGAGACTCTTCTGTGAGACCTTCTTTGTTGAGACTCCTGTAAGACTCCATATTAATTCTGGCTCTGTGAGACTTCTTACTGTGGTAGTCATGTGAGACTCTTCTATACTTGCTCTTCAACAAACCTGGTATCATCTTGTTTACTTCTTATTCATTTCCTTTAGAGATGACCATGGTTTGGATGAATAAATGGATAAGCTGAGGTAGCATTTTATAATGATACCATCTTGTTTATTTCTTATTCATTTCCTTTAGAAGTTTCAACTCTAGCCTTTTTGTTCATCTCTAGACTTACAGGAAATTGCATAATGCTTCATTTATCAGGCAGGATTGTGTCTTCTTCATTGGTCATGAAATCCTCCATAATATAAATTCTGATTAGGAGACAAGGTTTTATTGAATGAGGATATATTTGACAAATTTCAAAGTAAGCAAACTATTAGTGGACTAAAAATACCATCCCATCCATTCAATTCTTAAAAAAGAAAAGAAAAAAAAAATCCAATCCATCTCAAACTAATACTATTATCTGTATGTTGCAAAAACCAAAAATAAAACTTGTGGCCATTAGTGAAGTAGGACCTCTGGCTCACAAATGAACATTATCTCATAGTCTTTGGGATCGACTTGCAGAATGAAATGTTAAAACTTGTAACTCTAAGTTGTCAAGGATAAAATGTTTGGTCTTTGAGACACTTCTCAAGGAGTAAGACTCATATAGGAAGTTCCTCTGTACGTTACTGAAGGAAACAAGCTCCAAATGGACACTCATTGAATTGTTTTTAGCATGTAAATTGCTATAGACATAATAAGAATAGCCCTTAGCATGTAATTTGCTGAAGGTGAATCTTTAACGTTGTCACTACTACCTACAGTCAGTGACGGAACTATAATCTTCTGGCAGGTCTTAGTGTGTACTAATCTGTCCAACTTGCAAGCATGGAAAACTGAACTTTTAGCCAGGACTAAATGACTTAATATGGAAATCAAGTCACTGAAAAGCACATTCTCTTGGCTAGTGGGAGTTGCTGTATTGGTAAATCCCATGCCATGCTGTAACATTTGTCTTTAAATTAATAGGGATTGACAATTTTATTGCTTTCAATCAGCTGCTTTATTGTTTTCCATGAGTAATGGATCTTGACTACAGTTGCCTCTGCGGCCAGTTTGATAATATGTTGATAGGCTATACTGTACTGTACGTGGTAACAAGGCCAAGACTCCTAAGTGGCCTGTATCCTCTCCACTTGTTACTTTCACTTTATGTCTAGAAGGTGAATGAACCTAAAGATTGCTATTAATGTAAATAAATTATGAAGAATGAGGACAAATAAAATGCTGAAGTCATGAATTTCATCATCACTGGAACATTGGCTTGATTATGTTGGTGTTGCTGTATGAATCTTTTTATCCATTTGATCACCTATAAGCCTGAGACATTGGTAGATTGATTATCTTATTCTTGTCTATCAGTGACACCTGTAGGTGTCTTCTAATGGGTCCGTTCCTCAATGGGTCTTTCCAGATTGTTTCCAGTCATTTCATATCTACATTGTCATCTTTGTCATTGCCCAAAATTCTGCACTGACATAAATGTATGGAATGTAAATAAAACAATGTGAAGTTTGAAGTACTTTCTCAGGTACTTCTGAGATTGGTCAACTTTCATCTGCCTAATTTTTTTAAGTGAGTTTGATTAATTTTAACAATCATTCTTCATATAAGTAATACGTGATGGAATGTAATGTCCTAAACATTATCGACAAAGATAATTATGAACAAGGTAGAAAAAGGAATCAAGTGAAGAGTAAGCTTGCATTTGGTAAAGATTAAGTGTACTCTTTTGGTTGCTCATTTGAGCTCCTTTATCCTTGCTATGGATTTTGTGAAAATGAGTGAAAGTGAGATTTTGAGAGAGAGATTGAGGGAGAGAAGAAAGAGAGAAGAGAGCCACAAGAAACTGCTCTCCTTGGGGGTCATGCACGACCCCAAGTTCTTCTTATTCAATTAACGGTTAATTAATTACAGAATTACCCCTAATCAGTTACACTTTACATAATCCCTTATATCTCATTATTGATCAACTCAAATGACATCAAATTTGAACTACAAATAAAGTTAGACTTGCTGAACAATAAAATGTCATCTTCAGAAATTATAGCCAAGGTAAAATAACCAAAATACCCTTCTACTGATTTTCTAACACTCCCCCTCAAGCTGGAGTGTATGTATCCATGAGATTCAACTTGTCACAAAAAGATTTAAATTCACGTCTCCCTAAAGATTAGGTAAATGCTTCTGCCACTTGATCGCCAGATCTAACATACGGAGTGACAACTTCTCTCTTCATCATAGCATCACGAATAAAGTGACAATCGACTTTAATATGCTTGGTTCTTTTATGGAACACTGGATTTCCAACAATAAATATGGCTACCTGGTAATCACAGTACCTAGTCATAGGTTCATCTTTCTATAGGTAAAAAAAGAAATAGGTCAAACTCTCTAACCACAGATCTCACCCACATCAATTTATTGACCGTATGAGTCATAACTCTATACTCAGCTTCGGCATTTGACCTGGCTACAACATTTTGTTTTTACTCTTCCAACTAACAAGGTTGCCTCTCAATAATACACAGTATCCTGTGATAGATTTTCTATCAAGTTTTGACCCGCATAATTAGCATTAGAGAAGGCTTCTATTTTCAAGTGATCTTGAAATAAAAAACAATCCCTTACTAGGTAACCCTTTTAAGTACCTTAGTATTCTCTGTGTAGCCTTCAGATGAACTTGCTGTGGGCATTCCATAAATTGGCTAATGACACTCACAACAAATGAGATGTTAGGACGTGTGTCTATAGCATAGATAAGCTGACTGACCAAGTGACGATAAATTGTCTTATCATTAAGCTCTTCGCTTTGTTCATTATAAAGTTCATGCCCAACTTCCATAGGAGTTTTTGCTGGTTTAGCTCCCAACAAGCCATATTCTTGCAACATGTCTGTGACATACTTTCTTTGAGTTAGTACAAAACCCGCTTTGCTTTTGGCCACTTTCAGTGCCTAAAAAATACTTCAGGTTTCCTAGATCTTTTGTTTGAAGATGTTTGGCCAAATGTATTTTAACCTCCTCAATGCATTTCTCGTCACTACCAGACAAGATAATATCATCAATGTATACAAGCAAGACCACTATACCAGGTTGACGCTTCATGGTGAAAAGGGAGCGATCACAGTGACTTCGAGAGAAGCCAATAGACATAACTAATTGATTAAATTTCTCAAACCACGCTCGATGACTTTGTTTGAGACCATATATGACCTTCTTGAGCCTACACACTTCACTTATTTCCCCCTGAGCAATGTATCCTGGAGGTTGCTCCATACTGTACGTTTCCATACAAGAAGGCATTCTTTATATCTAGCTGGGATAATGATCATCCTTGATTTACAACAACAAAAAATAAAATTCGTACAATGGATAGCCTTGCGACCTGGGAGAAAGTTTCAAACACGTTAACACCATAAGTTTGTGTGTAGCCTTGCCTTGTACCTCTTTATGGAGCCATCTACTTTGTATTTAACCGTGTACACCTAACGACATCTAACCGCTGTAGAACCAGGTGGCAAATCACATAAAACCCATGTGCCTCTATCAAGAAGTGCCTCTATTTCAAAATCAATGGCTTCCTTCCATTGAGGAGATGACAAAGCATCCTGCACAAAAGGAGTAGTGCAAGAAGATAGTGATAGAACAAAGTGTTTATACCGATTGGACAAGGAATTAAAAGAAACAAAGTGAGATACCTAGTACATTTGTGCATACCTTTTCGAAAAGCAATGGGAAGGTGTAAGTTACTCACCTTAGGATCAGCAGGCAAGGAGGATTCAAGTGCTGACATGAAAGGAGGATATGAGATTTGATGTGTAGGTACACCTCATCTCTGATATACCTGTAAAGGTCTCCCTGTAGTGGCATTAGATGGAGGAATAAGAACATCCTCTACCACCAGAGGAACGATAGTATCTGGACTTGTAAGACATGCAAATTCATCTATAGAAACCGATGAGTAGAATGGAGTATGATCAAAGAATGTAATATTGGCAGATTCAAATGTCTTTCTAGTAAATGGACAAAAGCAATACCCTTATGAGTATGAGAATATCCCAAGAAAATACATTTTACAGCACGAGCAAATAATTTATCTCTTCCATGACCAAGAATATGTGCAAAACAAACACATCCAAATACTTGAGGAGACAATGAAAACAATGTGTCTGATGGTATCAATACCTGTAAAGGTATTTATCTTCCTAGAACAAAAGAAGACATCCTGTTTATGAGGAAACAAGCAATAAGAATCGCATCTCCTCAATAAGATTTTGGAACATTCATGTGGAACATCATAGTGCATGCAACTTCTAACAAATGACGGTTCTTACGCTCAACCACTCTATTCTATTGTGGAGTAAACACACATGAGGACTAATGTATAATTCTTTTACTCTGACAGAATAAATCAATGTTCTAATCCATAAATTCCAAATCATTGTCAGTGTGAAGTACATGAAGAGAAGTATCAAATTGTGTCTTTATTTTATTAAAGAAAAGTTGAAACAGGGTGCGATCATACCAGCACTAATGCACCGGATCCTATCAGGACTTACTTTGTGGAAAAAGGATGAGTGAGAGCTAGCGTGAGAGCGGGAGTGAGGGCGAGCGTGGGGGGGCCAATGAGGCACGACAACAAGATGGAAAAGAGGAGAAAGAGGAGCATGAGAAAGAGGCACTATGTGATAGTGCATTACGCATCGATGGCTTAGGGAGCGAAAGCGGGGCACTACGAGATAGTGCACTCCAAATCGACGATGTTGCATCTCAAGATACTATGAAGCGGAACTACGTAGATCATACGAAAGGCGAAAACGAAACGAAGAGCATTGCGACGCGAGCGGAGGATGAGGAGCATAGCAAGACGAATTCAGGTCATAGGCCGAAGCGTAGAGAGGAACAAAATACAATGATTCGAAACGGAAAGCATTAGGATGCCACTCTGCAGAGTCTTCCAGAGCTCTCAAATCGGCCAGATGAGTTCTCCAAAAATATCGGGATAAACCCACTCCTCCCGAAATCCCATCCACTATTAAAGAAAACCCCCCGACCAAAACAGCCCAACGCCCCTCATTGCAAGCAGCTCACCGCCCTCCTCTCCCAATTCCTTTCTCATCATCTCCCACACTCCGCCAACAACCATGAACCCAAGTTCCTCAAACCATGCCTCCTGTTATGGAAAAGCTAACACTGCCCCCATCACCTACTCCAGGCATAAGCCAAAACAAGCAAAATCGCCAGACACCCCCCCACCCCACTCGCTCAGAATACTTCAAGGACTTTCCGCACCTCACCCGAGAGGAGAGGTGTCGGAATATGCAAGTGTGGATCATAAAGAACTCGACCAGCAAAGTCCCCCCTGAAAAACTCATAAAGATGATGGAATACTGTTGGGACTTCTCCAAGTACTACAATGGCCTTTTCTGCTACACGGTGGAGGATACTCGTAAGCACTTCGACCTATGAAAGTTCTAGCTTGGAACGTCCGTGGAATCAACTCGTCCTCCAAGCGAGACATTATCAAGGCCACCTTTTTTGAATGTAAGCCTAATGTAGTTATATTATCAGAAACTAAACTACAGTCTTTTGACCGCTCCATTGCTAGTAGTATCTAGTTTAGTCCTGACCCCGAGTGGGTTCAAATTGATGCTATCGGGCACTCGGGGGGCATCATTGTAATCTGGAACCCAAACTTAGTAGAAGCAATCTCTTCAGAATACGGTCTCTTTTCCGTCTGCGTCCGTTTCCGAGATAGAACCTTGGGGTCGGAATGGGCCATAGCGGGGATCTATGGGCCTTCGGGAAATGGAGACAGGTCCCCCTTTTGGGGTGAAATCCTTCTTAAAGTTCAACAGTGGAATGTTCCCTGGCTTTTAGCTGGGGATTTTAATGCCACCCTCCGGTGCTCGGAAAAAAAACCCAGCGCAAAACGGATTACATCCACCATGGAGCCTTTTGTGACCTAATCAGCAGCGTTGAACTCATTGAAATCCCTCTCGCTGGGAAGAAATTTACTTGGTCCAATGGTCAAAACCCCCTTGTCCTTTCCAAATTAGACCGTTTTTGGCTAATATCAACTGGTTGTCTCTTTTCCCCAATACTGCTGGCCAAGTTCTTAACAAAGTTGGATCGGATCACTGGCCTATTCTTATTAACTCTCATCCCCCAAATTGGGGGTTCTCTCAGTTCCGATTCGAAAACTCTTGGCTTCTCAAGGACTCCTTCCCTCACATCAAAACATGGTGGGAAGCTCTCCCACATCACACAAACCCGGGATGGGCATTCCACTGCAAGCTCAAAGCTCTCAAATCAGCTATAAAACCTTGGGCCTGCTTGCTTCATGGAGCTAGAAATCAAAAAGCTTCCATCCGCCACAGATTATCAGAACTTGACTTCTTGGAAGAACAAAGAGCTCTTGCTCCTGCTGAACTCATCTCCTAGTCTTACTCATGATCTTTCAAGATTCTTAGCCAGTGAAACCACTCACTGGAAGCAATGCTCCAGATTTAGATGGCTATCTACTGGAGATGGGAACACCAAATTCTTTCATGCTATTGCATCCGGAAGAAAAAGATCTAACCGTATTTCTTCCCTTATCATAAATGGGGAGGAAAATACTGCTAGTATCTCTATTGCTATCGAGTTTGTTAAGTTTTTTTCAGGTCTTTATGCAGAAGAATGTTTTGATCGTCCTGTGCTAGATCAGATCAATTTCCTTCAGATCTCGGAATCTGATGCCTCTCATCTTGAGCAGCCTTTCTCCCCTAAAGAAATTGATGCAGCTGTCCTTGGTATGCCTAGAGATAGGGCCCCGGTCCCAGATGGGTTCAATGGAGAATTCTACCTTCAATTTTGGGACACTATCAGAAATGATTTCCATAACTTCGTGAACAACTTTCACCAAGTAGGGATCACCCACAACTCTATTAGAGCCTCTTTCATTGCCCTTGTCCCAAAAAATTCCGGTTCGGTCCAGGCAAAGGATTTCAGACCCATCAGCCTCACAACTAGTTCATACAAAGTCCTTGCCCGTATCCTAGCCAAGCGCCCCAATTCTGTTCTCCCCAAAGTCATCAGTCCTAGTCAAAGTGGTTTTATTACTGGTAGGAATATCCTCGACTCGTCTATGGCAGCTCATGAGATTCTCCACTCTTTTAAGAAATCACACACACCAAGAGTTGTCATAAAGCTGGACTTTGAAAAAGCCTTTGATAGAGTCAACTGGAAATTATTGGACCACATCCTCATTCAAATGGGTTTTCCTACACGTTGGAGATTTTATATGAGAAGTTGCATAACTAATGTCTCCTACTCTGTTCTGATTAATGGTAAGCCTTCTGGTTACTTCAAAGGCTCCAGAGGACTTAGGCAAGGGGACCTTTGTCCCCTCTTCTCTTTACGCTCGTTGGAGAGCAACTTGCTGCTATGACTCAATTGGCTAAATCATCTGGATGGCTAAATCCTATTTCTCCTAACCCTGCCCTTGATATAAGCCTCCTTCAATATGCAGACGATTCTATTTTCTTATGCGATGGCACTTTCAGTCAAGTTCAAAACTTAAGTGCTTTACTTAGTATATTTGAATTTTCGTCAGGGCAAAAAATCAATTGGGAAAAATCCTCTATTTCTGGTTACAATATTGAACCTGGTCTCTTATGGCTAATTATCTTGGTTGCCATATAGAGTCATCCTCTGGAACTTATTTGGGACTGCCATTGACCCCGAGTCTCCCCTCTTAAGGCTTCTTGGCACCCTGTTATTGAGCGCTTGGAAGGGAGACTTGCCACCTGGCGGGGGAAATTTCTTTCAAAACTGGCAAATTAACTCTCATCAAATAATGCTTGCAAGGAATACCTAACTATTACCTGTCTATGTTCTGTCGCCCAACATCAATCAGAAATAGAATTGATCTCCTTAAGAGGCGTTTCCTATGGGGAGGGCGAAATGGGGAAAAAAATACCACTTGGTTAAATGGGAGGAGCTTTGTAAGCCGAAAGCAGTTGGGGGTTTGGGAATTAGAGATACTTCTCTCACTAACTCTGCTCTGCTGATGAAGTGGATTTGGAAGTACAACATGGATTGGCATTTGATTTGGAATGCTTTTATCAAAGAAAAAGCAAGGCTCCCCTCTGGCTGGTGGACGTATTCATGCCCTCTCGCCTGCCTGGTGGAAAATTGCTCAACTCCTGCCTAAATTCAAAACGGCCACAAAATGCTACATCTGCAATGGAAATTATTCGAAATTCTAGACTGATTGGTGGGTGGGCCAGTCTCCCCTCAGAAGTAATTCCCAGAAATCTTCTCTCTCTCTCTAATAATTCAGAGATCAATATCTCGGACAATTGATCTAATAATGGGAGCTGGAACCTTAATCTTAGAAGAAACCTTTCTAACACTGAAGCCATCCTGGCATCCCAGCTCCTTCTCGCTCTCCCGCTCAGACATCCAAACTCTTCCCAAGATACCCTGATCTGGACCCTTGCTCTAAGGGAAATTTCTCTACCTCTTCGGCCTATTCATTCTTAGGCAACTTACCAATCCAACCAAATCACCCCGCTGCATGTGCCTGGGACCTGCTTATCCCTCCATGTGCCAAGTTTTTTGTTTGGTCTGCATGCAAAAACAAGATTTTGACCTCAGATGCTTTAATCCGACGGGGTACTCCTGTCCTGGACCCACTTTGCCCATTTTGCGCAAATGCTCCAGAAACAGCCTCCCATGTTCTCCTGACGTGCCAATTTGCCTATCGAGTTTGGACATCCTTCTTAAGCAGGATTGGTCTTCAATTCTGTACCCCTGGAAACATTGTTGGCACTATCATCTCCCTTACCGGCGCAAAAGCTCCCAAAGCTAGGAAAAATGATGTTATCTTGCTGTGTGGGGCATATTATTTGGGCTCTTTGGAAGGAACGCAACATAAGGAAATTCAGCCTCAAGTCTTTGCCTATTGAGGTGTTGACTGATCAAATATCCGGCCAGGTTTCTATCTAGCTCTTAAACAAAAAAGAATTCAAAACATTCAGTAACACCAACTTCAGAGGAAACTGGATATCTATTGCTCAGATGATCCTCCCTCGCCGACCTCATGCTATGGCTTCATGGACTTCGCCTCCTCCTGGTTTCATAAAACTCAACTTTGATGGCAGTGCATTAGGTTGCCCTGGTCCTGCAGGATTTGGTGGGGTTATCCACAATGGAAATAGTGATCTACTTTATTCGTATGCAGGTCCCCTTGGCATAGCTGACTCTACTATTGCAGAAATTGCAGGCCTTCTTAATGGGCTCAAGGCTTTCACTACCCACCTCTCTGGCCCCCTTCTGATCGAAGGTGACTCGAAAGTTATCATCAATTGATGTGCTAACCATGATTACCCCCTGTGGCGGCATTGGGACGTGTTCAATGAAATTTGTAATTTATTTTCTGATTTAAGCTGTAATTGGATCCAAATTCCATGTTCTGCTAATCATTTAGCGGATTCTCAAGCTAAGGTGGGTGTTTCTCTCCAACATTTGTTGTGGAGTCAGGCCCCCAAAGTTAGGTTTGTTCCTCTCCTTTGTTTATCAATATACGCACTTTTATCAAAAAAATAAAAAAGAAAAAGTTGAAACATATTGAGTACTTCAAATTTCTCCTGTAAGAGATACACCCAAGTACAATGACTAAAGTCATCAATGAAAAACAAAAAATACTTACTATACAGGACAAAGACCCCAAACGTCAAAATGCACTATGTCAATTAAGCGACGGCTTCTAGATTGACTGAGAGGAAAATGTGTCCGGTGATGCTTGCCAAGTTGACATGGCTCACACTGAAATGAAATACTGGTATGAAATGTGGGAAAAAGCTGAACTACTTGTGCAGAGGAGGGATGACCTAACTGAAGATGCCATTGTAAAGGTGTATCTTCAGAGTGTAATGCCTGTAATGAGTGCTGTGAGTGACTCTCCAAATAGTTCAGTCCATCTCTCTCACATGTGGAACCAATCGTCTTCCTCGTCGCGAGATCTTGGAAAACACAATGAGAAGGGTAAAAAGTAATTCAACAATTCATTACTCTTGTGAGTTGACTAATGGACAATAGATTCAAAGAAAATTTGGGAACAAACAGCACAAACTGGGGTGACAAAAAGATGACGGAAATAATGTACTCATTCCTTGAACTGAGGATATGGATCCATCAACCAAGGTAACATGTTTAATCGTAGTAGACTCTTTTTTTTTTTTTTTGAGGAAAAGTGTGAAATATATTACTGAAAGAGAGAGAGAGATACAAACTTAACTAAACAAGACCTTCCTCCACAACAAGATGTTGGAAAAAAACATTTGATTTAGCCTGATCATGCACTAAGTGATTAGCAAATCTAGGAATATGATTCCATATACATTGCAATTGAGAAGTTAAAATACATACATCATCAAAAAGATTCCAGTGACGCCAAGGTGGTTTACATTTCTTAGTACCCCAACTGTTACTGACTTGAGAATCGCCTTCAACATATAACGGTCCTACTATCCTTTGATGGAACAGTTTGAGGCCATTAAATAATCTTGATAACTATGCCGTAGTAGAGTTTGAAATCCCAATAGGTCCAAAAAAAGAAAGGAGGAGATTTCCTTTATCATCGTGAATAACCCCACCATAGCTAGCTGGTCCCGGACAACCCAATGCACTTCTGTCAAAATTTAGTTTAAAGTATCCGGCCGAGGGGGGGGGGGGGGGGGGGGAGACCAAGTCTTCATTATTGGAGGTCGAGGGGGATAAGACATTTTTGCAACCAGATTCCAATTTTCTCATAAGTTGATTCCTTCAAGGTTTTTAAATTCTTTTCTCATACGAATCCATGATGTAACTTGCCCAATAACATGATTGCTAAGAATGTTATCAGGAAGAAATTTTTTATTAAACCTTCGATTATTCCGCTCTTTCCAAAGGGCCCAGATGATGTGACCAACACAGCAAGAGATTAAAAGCTTTCCAAGTTTTGGGAGATTAGCCTTTGTAATTGTATGAATAGTTTCTGTGAGGTTTTGAGAAGAGCAGTATTCTAGGCCAATTTTGCTGATGAGAGTAGTCCACACCGAGTGAGCATAATTACACAACAATAGTATATGATCCGCAGTTTCAGTGGAGACAAAGCAGAACGGGCACATAGGATCGGCGACCTGAGTTCCGCGGCGCATTAACGAGTCCAATGTCAATATTTTATTTTGGCAAGCCATCCAAATAAGGAATTTTGCTCTTGGAGGGGCGTGTAAGGTCCACACAATTGCAGATAAGGGACCAGATTGAGCAAGGGGGGGGGGGGGGGGGGGGGGTGAGAAGAGTTTTATATGCAGCTGAGGTAGAGAACGTACCATTGGGACAAGGAGTCCATATCAGAGTATCAGGAGCTTTTCTGACACGAACCGCAGATAATCTCGTAATAAGATCAGCAACTTCAAGAATTTCTGTTTCTGTTAAAGCTCTACGGAGATTTAGGTTCCAGTTACAAGAGTTCTACCCGACCGTTGAAGTATAATCCTCATTGTTCTTTGCAAGAGAGAAGATTTGACAAAAGCTAGAGTTTAGGCTAGCCTGGCCAATCCACCAATCCGTCCAGAATTTTGTCCTACTACCAGATCCAATATAGCACTTGACGGATTTTTTGAAAACAGGAAGCAGGGCAGCTATTTTTTTCCAAACAGGAGAGCCTGTTATACCTTCCTCCTGCAGTCCACCATCCGGAGAATTTGTTTGCTTTACCGGCCTCTATATTTCGCCAGATCAGAGACGGGAACATATTGAATTTCTAGAGCCACTTCAGAAGTAGAGCTGAGTTTGTTGTTGCAGTGTCATGAATCGCAAGACCACTCTCAGCAAAAGGCTTACATACTATTTTTTCCCCATTTTGCCCTCCCCATAAAAATTTTCTTTTTAGAAACTCGATTCTTTTGCTGACAGAGACAGGATAGTGGTACAGGGATAAAAAGTAAGATGGAATACCATGTAAACAGGACTTGATCAGAATGAGTTTACCAGCTTTAGACAAGAATTTCCCTTTCCAGGAAGAGAGCCTACCTTCCAGCCACTCAATGACTAGGTGCCAAGCAGATTTTGAGGGCAAGGCAGAGGATAAAGGGAGACCCTAATAAGTACCCAGAGTGGAATCAACTGTACATCCCAGATAATTTGCCTTGGAGCTGAGAACCAGGGGGTCAATATTAAAACCCAAAATGGAAGATTTAGCCCAACTTACCTTTTGTCCAGAGGACAACTCAAAAAGATTTAGCAGGGCTTTCAAGTGCGAGATTTGAGAGAAGGAGCCTTCTCCGAAAAAAATAGTATCATCAACATATTGCAGTAAAGGAATGTCTTGGCCAGAATCTGTTGAGATAGGATTGAGCCAGCCGGTTCTTTTGGCAAATTCGACCATAGAAGCAAGATGCTCCCCCAAGAGAGTGAATAGGAAAGGGGACAGTGGGTCCCCTTGTCTTATTCCTTTCGTGGCTTTGAAATAACCGCAAGGAGTCCCATTTACTAAAACATAAAAATATGGGGAGGAGATACAACTTCTCATCCAAAATTTCCACCGCGTCCCGAAACCCATTCTATCGAACAAGTAATCAATTAGTTTCCAGTTTACTCGGTCAAAGGCCTTCTCAAATTCGATTTTAAGAACGAATCTTGGTCTGTTCGATTTTTTTAAGGTGTCAAGAAGCTCATGGGCAGCCATGGCAGAGTCTAGAATGTTTCTATCTTTGATAAATGCACTTTGGTAGGGGCTAATAATATTGGAGAGGTGGGGCCAGAGGCAGTTAGCTAGCAAACGAGCAATGATTTTATAGTAGCTTGTGGTGAGGCTGATAGGTCTAAAATCTTGGGGAAGAGTGGCAGCAGATTTTTTTGGGATTAGGGCAATAAAAGAAGCTCCAACTACCTTGTGAGTGATGCCGACTTGATGGAAATTTCGAACAAATTTGTAAACTTCCGGTTTAATGGTATCCCAAAACTTATGATAAAACTCACCATTAAACCCGTCCGGTCCAGATGCTTTGTCCTTCGGGAGCCTCATCGCTGCCAGTTCAATTTCTTCATTGCTGAAGGCCTTTCTAGATCTGTTGCCTCAGACAAGGAGATCCTCGAGTAGTCGAGTTGAGGCAACTTCGGTAAGTTGAAACGCTCTTCGGAATACAACTCTGAGAAAAACTTCACAAAGATGTTGGAGATGGAGGGGCTATCCGTAATCACTTGGTCTCCATGACAGAGGGAAGTGATACGGTTAACCCTCCTCCTGGCCGAGGCTATAGCATGGAAAAACTTCATATTTCCATCCCCTTCGGCCATCCAGCGGAATCTTGCCCGCTGTTTCCAATGGATAGGTTCGCACCAAAGCAGACAAGAGAGCTTAGAATTTAATTGACATCTAAGATTTAACTGAAGGGAAGAAATGGACCTTTGTTCTTCGAGTAGATCGAGCTTTGATATACGACGACGAACTAAATCCTTCTGAGAAGCAGCAGCAGCACGGTAGGACATAGACCACGATCGAATCTTCATCTTTAGAGCTTTCAATTTTAGGGCAAGATTCCAACCAGGGTTTGGGTGATGATTCAGTTCTTCCCACCAGACCGGGATGGAAGAGTTGAAAGCTTCCAACAGGGTCCAGGAGTTTTCAAACCGGAAGGGAGAAGGCCCCCAAGAGGGGGGGGGGGGGGGGGGAGGAAAGGTGTTGAGTTGAATAGTAGACTCCTTTAACTTAAAGAATAATGAAGACATACCTGACATATGAGTAGTGGCACCTGAATCAAGAACCCAGGTAGAGGAAAGATGCACATGTAGAGCTGACGAACCTGAGCTAGCCAGAGTAGCTGTAGGAGTGGAAGTTGGAGCCATAGATGCCGACGTAGAAGCAACAGTCAATTGTGCCATACGCTGGACTACCTGTTGTATCTCATTTGATGCTCTAGGTGCAATATGCACTGCGGGCCTAGTAGGTGTCTCTGTGGTATCATGAGTAAGAGAATTTGCCATGTGGGCTTGCCAAATTTAGCCCAACAGTTATCAGAAAAGTGGTTGGTCTGTCCATAATGGATATACTTTCTATCCTGCCTACTATCACCACGGCCTCGACCTTTGCCTTGACTGTCTCTTCCTCTGCCTCTTGTACTATTACCTATACCTTTAAAAGTTTGTGTGGATCCCAGAGTGTTCATGGCAGACATAAGGACATCTGTAACATCTTTTCCTCTTGCAAAATAATGGCAGTTTATGTGCACAGAACTTTGCTATATGCAGTAAAGAGAGATTGAACATCCTTGGAAGCTAGAAGCTGTGCTCGAACAACATCAAATTCTGGTCCTAGTCCATCCAAATTTTTTGCAATGTGTACTTGTCCATACTGCTTTCGTGTTTCCCTCTCATTAGTAGTAAAAGGGTGAAAAACATAAATCTTCAGCAATATTCCAATTAATTCACTATGATACTCTGTGACAGATGACCTCATTTGACGCTGAACATCTTGACATATAACTCATATACCCTTGAAAAATTACTGTTTTGAGTGGTCAAGTTCCTCTTCAGGTTTTAAAACCCAATTGTAAATTATTTGGTGTGGTTCCTTATATTTTTGGATGTACTTGTTTTGTTCATATGCTTGGAACTTCGGTCGATAAGTTTTCACCTCGGTCTGTCAAATGTGTGTTTTTGGGATATTCTCTTCGACGAAAAGGGTACATTTGTTATGATCCTAGTCGACGGAAAACATGTGTCAGCAGATGTGATCTTCTTTGAACGTACTCCATATTTTTCATCATCTAATGAGCTTCTTGTATCACTCGAATCTCCTTCAGACAGTCCTGTTCTTGTTGTAGTTTTGGATGTACCAGTGTCATTGAGTTCTTCATTGCCTCTTCGTGTTTACAACCGTCACTCTCGTACTTTTGTAGTGCTTCCAACAGTTATCTCTACAAAGCTCTCTTCTCATAATCCACCAACTTCCTCATTGCCTGCAGATCCTGTTGTCTCTGTTTTGGACCTGCCTATTAGTCTACGAAAAGGTAAACGATCTGGTACTTCTCATCCGATATACAAATATGTGTCACTTGATTTTTCGTCCCCATCCTTCAAGTCCTTTGCTATGTCATTGTTTACTTCTCATATACCTTGTTTAGTACAGGAAGCCTTGTGCTCTCTAGAATGGAAACAAGCTATGGATAATGAGATGAATGCTTTGGTGTCTCGAGGAATATGACATCTATGTGATCCACCTACAGGAGCTGTTATTGTGGGGTGTCGTTGAGTTTATACTATCAAATATAATGCTGATGACTATTGAATGGTACAAAGCTCGGCTGGTAGCGAAAGGGTATATGCAAACTTTTGGAGTTGATGTCGTTGAGACATTCTCTCCTGTGGCCCTACTTTCTTCGGTATGTATCTTAATATCTATGGCTGTTAATAAGGGTTGGCCTCTCTTTCAACTCGATGTGAAGAATGCCTTTTTATATGGTGATCTACATGATGAAGTGTATATGGGGCAACCTCTTGGGTATGTTGCTCAAGGGGAGTCAGAAAAGGTGTGTAAGCTGCAGAAAGCTATTTATGGACTTAAACAGAGTCCACGGGCCTGGTTGAAAAGTTTAGTGATGTGGTACTACAATTTGGGTTCTATAGGAGTCATTGTGATTATTCTATGTTCCTACTTAAAAGGAAGATTGGTATGGTGGTTTTGGTTGTCTATGTAGATGACATTGTGTTATCTGGTGATGATCTTGATGGTATTACAGAAGTTAAACAATATCTGGCCACACAATTTGGGCTCTCTCAAGTATTTCCTTGGCATTGAAGTCGCTTGTAGCAAGCGAGGTATTGTTCTTTTTGAGAGAAAATATATATTGGATATATTACAGGAGTATGGTTTATTAGGTGCTAAACCCATAGATACACTCATGGAAGTTAATCATAATCTACATGACACCCAGGGTCCTACAGTTCAGGATAAAACTCAATACCGACGGTTAGTAGGTAAACTGATCTATGCTACAGTTACCAAGCCGGATATTTCATTTGCTGTGAGAGTTGTGAGGCAGTTCATGGAAAATCCTCAAAAAGTCCATTTAGAAGCTGCTCAAAGGATTTTGAAGTACTTGAAGGGTACACCTGGAAAAGGTCTTCTATATACTCATAATGGGAAAATTGATGTACTTGGGTATTTTGATGCCGATTATGCTGGGTGTAAGATGAATAAGTGTTCTACATTAGGCTACTTTGTTTTGTTGGAGGCAACTTGATAAGTTGGAAAAGTAAGAAACAGACAGTTGTGGCTAGGTCCAGTGCAGAGGCTGAGTATCCAGCAATGACTTATATAGTTAGTGAGCTTATGTGAATTAATTCTGTGCTTCTTGAGTTTGTTTTTATGTTACCTGACCTTATAGTTATGAATTATGATATCCAGACAGCTATTTTTATTGCTAGCAACCCTGTATTCCATGAGAGAACGAAACATATAAAGTTTGTCTGTCACTTCATTAGAGATGCAATTATGCAGGGGAAGGTGGTAACTCCTTATGTAAAGTCTTCAAACCAGGTCGGAGTTTTGGGGAGACATGAACATGTATTTTTTAGTGATAAGCTGGGATTGTTTGATATCTACTCTGCTGCTTGAGGGGGAGTGTCAAAAAACAAGTTCATGGGTATTTTGGTCATTTCTTATTGTTAAGGAAAAAGTTGGCTAGTCATTTTGGGATGGGCTTTAGACCCAACTTCACATGGTATCAGAGCAGGTACTCATATGTGGGCTTACACCTAAATTTATCCACTTGTAGAGCCACAAAAGATGGCTTACACCTAAAATTATCCACTTGTAGAGCCACAAACGATGGCTTACACCTAAAATTATCCACTTGTAAAGCCACAAAAGATGGCTTACACGTGAGGGGGAGTGTTAAGGAAAAAGTCCCACATGGATTACTGAGTACAAAGATTTTGAGTTTATTACTTGGGAAAGAGGTTTCCTAAGTTGGCTAGTCATTTTGGGATGGGCCTTGGATCCAACTTCATTCTTATATTTTCAATATTACATTTTTCTTTTATAGTATGGCTATTAGATAGAGAGTGTCTTATTTTATCTCTAGTTAAATTTTCATTCAATTTAGACATGTATTTTAGGAGATATGTAATTTTGAGTATTGAGGAACATTTTTGTCCTTTTGTAAATTTTCACTTAAACCCTGATTATAAAGAAGCAGGAAAGGGCCTTTCAGGCTCGGATTCCAAGGCAGCAAAGCTGTCCCTCTTCCAGAAATCCATTTTTTCTTCTATTTCCTCCCTAAATCATCTATTTTTCAGAGTATGATAATTTCTACTTCTGATTGATTAATTTGAAATTTGTTCTAAAAAAGGAGATTTATGTATTTGATGTTTTGTAAGATCAATGTGAAAGAAGTCCTATTTGTGAATCCATAATCTCTGGACTCTGAAGTATGCTTGTGAGGATTGTAACCAATCTATATTTTATATCTTAGCAAATAAGTCAAATCTAAATTTTATGTTTGATTCCATTACATTGTCAAAATTTATTCTAAAGATACTATTATGGTAGATTTTGTGATTTATTTTATTGCCTTCTCTTCAACAAATGTATTTTTCAGGTGGTAAATCTATTAATAATACTCTTCTGAGATTTTTGTTGGCATCTGGCTTCTACAAATTGCATAACAGTCATAAAACATCAGTTTTGCCTTTAATTGCTTCAATCATCCCAAGTTCCTCATGAAGATTTTTGAAGACTTTATGCTACTTGTGGAGACGCGCATGCTGACTACAATATCAGTTCTTTCTGGCTGGAGAATTAATTTGCTATGAACTGAGCCCACTTCTTCTCTTTTGTAGGTCTGTGTGTTTTATTTGGTTCTGAGAGCCCTGGATACTGTAGGTAAGTTCCCACTCTTTTTGTTCCCTTTCCTTCCTGATTTTTAATTCGTGATAGGTTTTCATCTGCTTCCCTAGTTTCATTGCCATTTGACATTTATGATTTTTTGAGTTATATTAATTTTCTTCTTACCTTCATCCTTTTATTTTATTTTTGTTAGAAGTCAGGGGTATTTCAGTCATCAAACAATTGGTAAATCCAGATATAGAGGAGTTAAAATTGTCCAGAACGTAGTAGGTATTTAAAAGGGCCAAAGATGTAATTTTTATTTTTTCTGCCCTCTTTTATACTGCTGCACACATTCACTTATGAGGGGCATTTCGATCCCTATGTAGTTTTCACTCGAGTGACATTATAAAAGGCTGCACATCGCAGCTTGTCTCTTCCGTCTTCTCTTTCTTATTTCTTTTTCTTTCTTTTATTTTTCTTTAAATTTCCAACTTTTCATGGTATCAAAGCAATCCGATTCATTGAGGGAGGTCTAAAGCCTGCAATTTTCTCTTCTTGTAGTCTGGGACCTCTATTCCTGACCCTATTGTTTTACTTTGTTTGCTGATAGAACTCCAAGGTTAGTGCTTTATCCTCTTTCTGTGCTTAACCTAAGGGTTAATGGCTTGTGTTGCTGTCTAAAGCAATTATTAAGCAATTATTAAGTGTATTTTTGATCCTGTAAGGATTGAATGAAGTGTTGAAGAGTGGTCCGGAAGACCTGTGCCTGCATCACTCATTCTGGTGCACTAGTGTATCTGTGCAGACTTAATTAGGTACATGTATGCCTTTAATTGTTGGTTAATTGCAGTAATTGATACTTGAGGACTGTAGAGTACTAAATTTAGGTTTTCTCCTAGTTGACTTTTTGAATTGTGGGGCCTCTATGCACACTATTTCGTGCTTGATAAGGACTGATTGAAGGTCGATTGGTGTGGAATTGTTTCCTGCTATCGTTACTTGTACATTTGCTGTATTTTGGGTACATCTATGGCTAATATTGGAGAGGTAATTTCCTGAGAACAATGATTATATTTAAAATTACATCTGTTAAGTTAAATGGATCTAACTATTTGAATTGGTCAAGAACTGTTAAAACATTCCTGATTGAAAAGTGGAAGGCAAAATATATTCAAGAGGATCATCCTGATCTTAGGATTGGGGTTTGGGAGGCTGAAGATCTTCTAATTCAGACCTGGATGCTGAATTGTATGCAAACATCATGTGAGTGATCAAGTAATAAGTTGTGATAAAACGAAGGCCATGGAAAACTCTTGAATCTATCTTTGCTTACTAAAGCAGTTTGTCCCATGTTTATGAGTTATAATGAATTTTTTTAGTACGAGTAAAGGTGAAAAGATCGTTGCAGAATATTTCACAAAAATGCGTGGAGTATTTTGGAAATTGTAGAGTTTCATCCCTTCACTACAGATCCTATAAATTTGCAAGAGGACTTATCTAGGTTGCTCGATTCTTGGATGGTTTGGGGCCTGGTTATGATGCTTTACTAGCGTAGTTGTTAGTTGATGACAATGTTCCCACACTCAAGAAAGCTTGTAATAGAGTTGTTCGAGCTAAAAGTGCTATTGTGGCCAAAGGGATTAGAGATACTATGCTGGCTCGCTTCCTGGATGGTTTGGGGCCAGGCTAAAAGTGCTAATGTTCCCACAGCATTCGGATGTTGTTGCCCTTCATCTATCCTCAGCCCCCACCAGATCTAAGTTGTCTAGAGGGAGAGGGGGAGGTTGAGGACATGATTGTGATAGTGGTAGTCGTGGGGACATAAGGTGTGTGCACTGTTATCGATCCAATCATAGTTTTGATAAGCTCTCGGATAAATTAGGCAAACCAGCATTTGACCAACTCCAAGTTTTCGGGGTTTGACCCTATTCCTGCCAGCTTACTACTACGTGGGCAATCCGTCATTGCGGTCCTCACGGTCTCCAGAGGGCCCCAAGCCGTTCCTATTAACCGTTGCGGCTCCATGGCTGCTTCAGCAAAGTAGAGTACAGCTCCGTTTCGTTTTCTACCTCGGAGCGTAGCCGAATAATTCCAAGTCTCTAGCTTCTGTCCTATTTGGCACTATTTCGATACTATTTTCTTTTTTACGAGTGAACAGTAGACATGAATAGTAATGATGAATAGTAAAAATGAACAGTACTTTTGAATAGTAACTTTGGAACAGTAAAAACAAACACTGTGGAGATCATATATAAATGCGGAACATGAACAGTGATAACAACAACAGTGGAGATCATGGAAGTGAGCAAGGGTCAACTGGTAATTCTTGGAATGAAAATTCAGAAGTTGCGTCAATGCTTAGAGCAACTTACAACTGCTCCTACATCAGCTAATGCAACTTTGGCAACATCAGGTATATTTGCACTTCATGTATCCTCTTTAGTCATTATAGGTTATTGATTCCAGGGCATCAACCCACATGTTAGGTATGTGTTCTCTGTTTCCGAGTTATCCTCTACTTTCTTCTTGTAACTTTGTGAAATGAGCAGATGATTCTTCCTCGTCTGTTATAGGGGAAGGTGTAGTTCACCTACATCTTAGCTCCCTTTGGCTTTTGTGTTATATGTTCCAAAGCTTCTTGGAAATTTGTTATGTGAAAATCAACCAAATCCCTTAAATTGTTCTCTTTCATTCTTCCCTTTCCGTTGCGTATCTCAGGATTCTGGGCGTGAGAACGAGGGACTTTATTACTTAGATGCTGCTCCAAACAATCAATTTGTTGCACTTAAGGTTGTCACCGTTAGTCCCTTCTTGTGGCATTTACAGTTGGGCTATCCATCTCCATTGAAGCTTGGTCATTTTATTCCTCTCTTGCCTTCAAATTTATCATTTGAGTGTTGAGAGTGCCAACTTGGAAAGCACCACAAAATTTCATTTCCATTGAGTAGAAGTTGAAGTTCAAGTGCGTTTAGTTAGTACATTCTAATGTTTGGGGTCCATGTCGGACTTCCAATTTATTTGGTTTTCAATAGTTTTTACCCATCATAGATGATTATAGTAGTGTTGTGGGTGTACCTTCTTCTGGATAAGTCAAAAGTTTTTGATGCATTTGTTCAAATTTTCAATGAAATAAGAACTCGACCATTCAAATAATGGTTTTGAGTTTATGAATCAAAGGTTTTCATCATTTTGTGTTTTACATGGAATTATTCATCAATCTTCATGTATTTATGTCCACAACAAAAGGGCTTGTAGAATATAAAAACTGATATCTTCTAAAATTGGCACATACTCTTGTATTCCAGATGAATGTTCCTTAGTCTTTTTGAGGAGATGCAGTCTTGACATCTTGTTATTTGATTAACTGAATGCCCATCTTTGGTCTTGAGAGGAGAGTACCCATGCAAGTACTTAAACCAATTTGCGCATTGTGTAAAGTAAAACCTCGGGTGTTTGGTTTAGTATTCTTTGTCCGCTCGGTTGGTTCCAGTAATGATAAGCTGCCCCTCGTTCTACTCAGTGTGTTTTTCTTTGTTATCTTTCCACTCAGAAGGGATATTGGTATTATGAACCCAAGAAACAAGTAGGTTTAAATTTTAGATGATGTCTACTTTTTTGAAAGTACTCCTTATTTTTCTCCTTCTTTTGAGTCCCTCTATACCTATTGAGTTTCCTTTGCCCCTTCAAGTCGTGGATAGCCCTATCATATCTTCCACTTCTCCAAATAAACCATTGTAGGTATATCAATGCAGGAAAGATGCATATGAAGCAATCTAACTGAAAGAAAATAAGAAGAAATAAGGTTGAAGAGAGAGAATAAGAGGGAGATAAAGTGGAGAAGAGTAAATTGAGAAAGAAACTGAGATGGGGGACCTGCACGTCCCCCAACTTCTATTTATAGCTTAGGGTTGAGTGGTTGAGTGGTGTTAAGTTGGGTTTGTTAAAGTTGGGTCCAAAGCCCATCTCAAAATTACTAGCCAACGTAGGAAACCTCTTTCCCAACTAATAAACTCAAGATCTTCACTGATCCATGTGGGATTATTTCTTAACACTCCCCTCACGTGTAGACTCTCTTTTATGGCTCTACAAGTGGATAATTTAACAAGTGCAATTTACAACATTACCCCTACTTTAAGTGAAAACCCTAATTATCCGTATCTCCTATTTTCTGTGTCCCATTTACATGAAATTTGGTTCATAGACATAGTTTGACTTGTAGAACAAGATTACATTAAGAAATATAAATAACAACTAGGTAAAATAACCAAAATGCCCCTATTCTTGTTTTTTCAGCATTCGCCCTCAAGCAGGAGAGTATATGTCGAACAATCCCAGTTTGCAGCAAAAGTTCAGGAATTCACGTTTTCCCAGTGCTTTAGGTCGGATATCACCGAGTTGATCACCAAACCGAACATATGAAGTAGTACCTCATTCCTCATTACTGCATCTCGAATGAAGTGACAATCTACCTTTATCTGTTTTGTTCTTTCACGAAAGACTGGATTGTTTGCAATGAAGATTATTGCCTGGTTATCACAATACATAGTCATAGGACATAGGATCCTTCTGCTCAAGGCCAAATTCCTAGACAACAGATTTTTTCCACATTAGTTCATTGACAGTGTGGGGTATTGCTCTATATTCAGCTTCTGTATTTGACCGACCAACAACATTCTGCTTTTTACTTTTTGTTGATTTCTAGGGTTAACACATAAACACAAGAGATCTCAAGGGAAAGAGAGAAGAGAGGAACTCTAACTCTTAGGAGAGAGGAAAGAAGTAACCAAGGGAGAGAAAGAAGAGGAAAAGAGAGAGGTATAAGGATGAATTTGAGCCAAGAGGAAGAGGCTTGAATGCTCTACCCCATGCCTTATAGTTGTGGAAAAGTGTTAACAATGACTACAATGCCCTTAGGGCTACATTATTCAAAAAGAAATAAACATAAGAGGACATACTCCAGTTTGCATAATTACAACTCTATGCCATCTCTATGAAACTTCTTCTCCTTATTTGCTAGCCATGCCACCTGCACACGTGGGTGTCTTTTAACAATTTTTTAGCTGATTAGATTTCCTCCAAAAAATACACTATGTAGTGGTTGATTTTTTGTCAAGCTAGGCGCTTGCATAGTCAGCATCAAAGAGAACCTCAATCCTCAAGTGATTATTAGGTTTGAAAAGGAAACCTCTTCTTTGTGTTCCCTTCTAGATATCTCAAGATTCTTTGTGCGGCCTCTAGGTGAATCTTACGTGGATGCTCCATGAATTGGCTCACTACACTCACTACAAATGAAATATCCAGTCTAGTAACTATAACATAGATGAGTTTGCCTACTAGCCTTTGATACATTGTTTTATCTTTTAGTTCTGGGCTTTGATCATCATGAAGATCAAGTCCTACCTCCATTGGTGTATCCGTAGGTTTAGCCCCCAAAAGACCATATTCTTGAAGCATTTCCTCTGAGTCAGTGTTGTTCCTTCCTTGTTTCTCTCTACCTCAATACCTAGAAAATATTTCAACTGACCCATGTCCTTAGTTTGATAGTGATTTCCCAAATGGGATTGAACTGTTTCAATACCTGATCTGTCACACCCAAATAGGATGATATCATCTATGTATATCAGTAAGATAATAATTCCAGATGGTTGTTTCAGAATAAATAATGAGTGATTACAATGGTTTCTACGAAATCCTATGGATATAACCACTTGACTAAAATTTTTAAACCAAGTTCACAAACTCAGTTTTAAACCATAAAGAGCCTTTTTATGTGTCTTCCCTTGAGCAACATACCATGGAGGTTGCTCCCTATAGGCTTCTTCCTCAAGGTCACCATATAAGAAGACATTTTTTATAACTAGTTGGAAAAGTGACCAACTTTTATGAATTGCAACAAATATAAGTATACGAACAGAGGACAAGTGAGCAACTGGAGAAAAAGTCTAAAGAACATCCACTCCAAATGTCTATGTATACTCTTTGGCAACAAGCCAAGTCTTATACCATTCAATTGATCCATCTGATTTATATTTAATAGTATAAACCCATCAACACCCAACTACAACAACTCCTGGAGGTAAGTCACATAACTCCCAAGCCCCTCTATCAGTTAATGCTTCCATCTCAACATCCATGACATTCTTCCAATGAGGTTGCAAAAAGGCCTCTTGCACTGAAGAAGGAATAGTGCAAGTGGAGATGGACAAAGCAAACTTATGATAGTTATCAGACAAGGAAGCAAAGGAGACAAAATGAGATAAAGGATGGCGAGTACCTTTACGAATACCTTTATGAAGAGCAATAGGAAGGTGCAAATCACTTACCTCAGGATCAGGAGACAATGAAGAATCATGGTCGGATGTGAGGAGGGGGTCTGGTTCAGAATGAGATGGTTGCTGTCGGTGCTGGTATACGTGCATGGGTTTTTTAGTAGGAGCATCTCATAAGGCTGGAGCATATTCATCAACGGGAAGTGGAATAACCGGACTAGGTACAGAGGGTTTAGGTGGAACCGACTCAGATTTAGAAGATTTAGAAAATGAAACATCCTCAAAGAAGGTAACATCAACAGATACAAATGTTTTTCTCATAGATGGACAGTAACATTTGTACCCTTTCTGTGTTTGAGAATATCTCAAAAATACACACGTGATAGACCCTGGGGACAACTTATCCTTTGACTGATCATATACATGTGCAAAACATACACAAAGGTGCAGTAGGTAAAACAATCTGAATAGGAATATTGCCATCAAGAGTAGAAGACTGAATATATTCACGCTTCTGCTAAAAAAATAAAATCTGAATAGGAATCTTGCCATCAAAAGTAGAAGACTGAATTCTATATATCAGAAAGCATGCAGTAAGAACAACATCACCCCAATAAGTCTTAGGTGCATTCATGTGAATCAGCATAGTGCGAGCGACCTCCATTAAATGAAGATTCTTGCGCTCAACAACTCCATTTTGTTGCGGATGAACACACAAGAAGTCTGTTGAATGATTCCTTGTGATTGACAAAAAAGGGTCGAATTTAAGATTCATAAACTCAAGACCATTGTCTATATGCAAGATAGGGGTAGAAGTTGTAAATTGATTCTTTATTTCATTATAAAATAGTTGAAATACATCAAAAGCTTCATATTTTTCTCGCATGAGATAAATCCAAGTACATCTACTGAAATCATCAATAAAGGAAATAAAATACCTATGACCAAACTGATTAGTCAAATGACAAGGACCCCAGACATCTGAGTGGACAAGCTCAAAAGGTTCACTTATCTTATGAGATGAAATAGGAAAAGAGCTTTGGTGATGCTTGCCCAGTTGACATGACTCGCATTGAAAAGTAATACTAGAAGGAAGATCTGGAACTACTTGAATTAGTTTTGCTAGAGATGGATGACCAAGTCTGAGATGCCACTGAAGAGGTGAATCAGCTGTGTAGTGCATGTAAAAGTACTGTTTGGGTTTTGTCTGTCTAGATAGTATAGTCCCCCTCTCTCACGAATGGAATTGATCATCTTCCTCGTCACGAGATCTTGAAAGACACAATGAGTAGGGTAAAAAGTTAGAGAACAATTTATAGACTTACCCACTTAATTGACATACAACATATTTAAAGGAAATTTTGGAACTAACAATACAGATTGAGGGGAAACATTTTCCACTGCCTGTACTGATGAAACTGACCCATCAACAAGATTAACATGTTTAACGAGAATATACTCTTTTAAGTCAGAAAATAGTAGGTAACACAACCATGAGCTTCTTAACTCTAAGATGTGTCTGGTTTCATAGTTCAATGAAAAGAACTTGAAACTTCATGTTTTGTAAACTACCAGTAATGAGTATAAGAAAAGAAAACAACTGAGAAATAATTATTCTTAGCCAAAAGAAAGAGAGAGAAAGTTGCTCCAGCAACGTCGGGGGTGAGGATAGAGCATGAGAGAGAAGCGAGATTCTTTTGCGAGAGTGGCGCGAGCAGCGTAAACGAGAATGAGAGAAGGGAAAAAAACACTGTCCAAAAGCGTGGGAATCGTCATCATCGGTTCGAGCTTGGGTGTTGCTTGAGGCAAGGGACTCTGTGAAGAGCATATTTGTGTGACTAGACAAAACCAACATGAAAAAGAAAACTGAGATGAATCAAAGTGGGGACCAGGTGGTCTTCGACGCTAGTGACAAGCGAAGACAAAAGAGCGTACCAGCTTCAACACATCGACTGGAGGAGGTAGGTGGGGATATTACCTTTACTCAAAAAACTTGCTCTGGGAAGGCCCCTTTTTGCATCGGCTGCAAAAAGGACCCTTCGGCGGTCCTCATCACCAGCAACAACAGTAACAAAGACGTCGAAAATGGAGGAAACACTGAAGAAGAGCCCTCAGAAGGTTGGATGATGATACAACAAAACCGAAAACGTAAGAGGCATTTCTTGACGGTCGATGGTCATCCTCTCATTTGGAGACTCGGAGTTCTCCTTGAGGCGGCTCCTTGACAAAAATGTGCTTCGATCCGTATCACAATACGAAACGGATCGAAGCGTGCTTTCATCTCTGTCCCAGAGACGACAGGGAATTATTTCCTCCAAAATTTCGATGCCATCACCACTGAAGGTGCGTCCTCTCCTCGGCCCAAGGAATTCTGATCAAGCTCTATATCCTTCTCCCTCTCTGTTTACCGTGGAACCAGAGAATGTAAAATCATTCAAAGCAGGGGAGACCAAATCATGGCGAGGATATATATATATATATATATTCCAGAGAAATCAGGTTTTTCTTTCAATTGGAGCATTTTCCGAAACTCTCTACCATCCTTCTTCCAGGAAAAATACTTGAGCCCTTCAAAAAAAGCCCCTTCTTCATCGATACCCCTTAAAATTACAGACCAAAATTTCCCCCCTCTTCCGAAAATTGGGCCAACTCCCCAACTTCTCGAAAATAAGAGACTGGTCCTCGACCTCCCCCGCTTGCCTCTACAGTGAATGGTTCTCCTTTCTTGGAATCCCAGCAGAGCTTTGGTTGTAAAAGGCTCTAAACCGGATGGCCTGAAACTTCGGAGAACCAATCAAATGGGCAGTGGAAACCACTAGCCGTGCCAGGTTAGACATTGCAAAGGTTTTCATAGCCCCTTCATCCCACTGGACAGAGGATTCCATGGCGAACTCGCTGGATTGGTCCCCCCGTCCCCCCCAATGGTAGGTCAACCTCCATCCCCCCTGCTCAACTAAGTCATTGCTCGACTGAGTCAAATCACCTAGCCAACAACAAACCTAGGCCCACCCGACTTGGCCAGATCGTCCCCAAATTTGAACTCAAATTCAAATCCTTGACAATCCCCCTGGCTAGAAAAACTGACACCTCGAAATTCAAAATCCCCCATTCCCCCCATAACCGCCATCATCACCTTGAAAACCCACATTACTTAGTCAAAAGCCACCGTCCTTTCTGACTCGGATGGAGGAACTTCATCCCCGTCAAAAATATCAAATTTATTTGTGGTTCAGAGTCCATGATGGAAGAACTTTATCCCAGTCAAAAATATCAAATTTATTTGTGGTTGGGAGTCCATGACATAGGAACTTCATCTCATAAAAAATATCCAATTTTTGTGATTGGGAGTCCATGACGGAGGAACATCATCCCCGTAAAAAATATCAAAATTATTTGTGGTTGGGAGTCCATGAGGGAGGAACTTCATCCCCATAAAAAATATCAATTTTTTGTGGATGGAAGTCCATGACGTTCATCCCCGTAAGAAATATTAAATTTTGGTGGTTGGAAGTCCATGATGGAGAAATTTATTATTATATTTATGTTACTTCCCCCCATTAATATCATATATTACTCTCCCAGTTGAGAGTCGTTGTCTTGTGGAGGGACACGGTGGTGGAGGTGGACACTTTAGAGCAATGTCTTAGCGGCTAGGAGTGATTTACTCTCACTGATATTATACCAGCTTGGCCTCATGAACGAGAGCACCATCGTGAGGGGGAGTGTTGGAAGATGAAGGCACATTATACAAAAAAAATTTTATGCATCATTTGCAGCTAGCCGGGAGTTCATACTGTTCTCTCACCCCCAGCTTGAGGGGGAGTGTTGGAAGACAGGGCCCAAGCTCACACGACCAAGGAAGACCCACATATCAAAGTGTATTAGAAGATGGGCCCGGGCCCATAAGAACAAGGAAGACCCATGGATCCAAGAGAAATAGAAGACGGGCTCAAGGCCTACAAATCAAGGAGAAGGCCCATAGGCCCACATATAGTGATGACAGAATGGTAAATAAAGGACCATCTCATAGAGATGGCATTGATGTAATTATGTTAAAGTTCCAGGGTTAAAACCCTATACCCTAAACCCTAAGTTTAGGGGTATTATTGTAATATTGTACTTTCATAAATCTATAAATAGAGCTTCAGGGGGAGGGTTAGGAATAATCAATTCCATAACCCTTCTTCCTCCTATTTTCTCCCAAAGGGTTTGTTTCCCTTTTTCTCCATGAGCTAAATTCATGGAGTCCTGAAAATCAAAATCTTGTACTTAAAGAGCTTCCAAGGACAACCACATAGCTGTGGCAATGTCAAAGTTCATAACTTGGCTTCTGATATTAGATTCCATGTTATTGACAAGCCAAGTCATCACTTGACTATCTTCAACCTCCCAATAATCATCCTGAGGAACAAAAGGATCATCTCTAATAAATTTTAACTTTTTCGTGCCCGTAAAGTACATTCTAATAGATTTAGACCAAGTAAGGTAATTATCACCATTAAACTTATCAGAGGTGATAATAATAATATCTTTACCATCAGGATTATATGACTCCTTTGCTGGAGTGTAAACCTCACCAGAGTCAGCCATATCAGATATATAAGAATACCAAACAGATCAAATAAACCTTCCAAAAAGTTTCAAATCAACCAGCTCAAGTAGGTCCCACAACGTAAAATCACAATTAGGGCAGATATAAGATGTGCGCAGATCAAACAATCCAAAAAATCCAACAAGGGGATCAAATTCAGAAGATAAAGTGCACCGGAACCTGCACTAGGGCTGATGTATAGCTTGAAACAAAGTCCAGGACTTAGTTTGATAAATTTAGTAAAGTTGTTACAGCTTTTGATTTTTTGTATAGAGTCATTGCGATCATTACTTATTTGTTTTACATCGAATAGCTAGATTTGTGGTACTTGTTGTGTATGTAGATGGTATTGTGTTGTCCAAAGGTGATATTTAGGGAATTGAAGAAGTAATGGATATCTTAAGACACATTGTCAGACCAAGGATCTTGGTGTTTTGAAGTATTTTATGGGAATTGAAATTGCTAAGAGTAAGGAAGGTGTAGTATTTTCTCGAAGAAAATATGTTACTAATATGTTGCATGAGTATAAGTTATTAAAAGTTAAACCTATGGAGACACCTATAGAAAGTGGCTAAAATTTGTTTGAGGAAGAGAATCTTACTGAGGGACATGACCATGTATAGAAAGATTAGTTGGGCAATTGATCTATACAACAATGAGCAGACTAGATATTTCTTTTCCCATGAGTGTAGTGAGTCAATTCACGAAAAATATCCTCAAGATTTATCTGGAAGCTTCTCAGAGAATATTGAGTTATTTGAAGGGAGCCCTTGGAAAGAACTATTTTATCCTGTGAACACTTGTGAACACTTAAAGGTTGAAGGGTACTCAGATGTAGACTATGGAAGATCCAAAAGGATAAGAAATCTATTACATGGTTTTGTATGTTTGTTGGAGGAAATCTCATCTGTTGGAAGAGCAAAAAATAAAATGTTGTAGCTTGTTCAAGTTCTGAGGCAGAGTATCGTGCTATAGCCCGTGTAAGTGAGCTTATGTTGGTAAACTCAGTGTGCAAAGAGTTGAGATTAGCCTTTGAAGATCTAATGGTGCTGAAGTGTGATAATGAAGCAATCATTTTTTTTTTTTTTTTTTTGAAGTAACCCTGTTTTCCATGAAAGAATTAAACATATAGGGGTAGATCTTTATTTTATCTGAGATGTAATGATGAGGAAGGTAGTTACTCTATATGTGAGGAACACAAAACAGATCGGAGATGTATTCACCAATGAGATTTCAATAATTTTTGTACTAAATTGGGGTTAATTGACATATATGCCCTAACTTTAGTAAGAGCGTAGAAGTCAAGGGTATTTCATCATTATATAGTTGATTAATTTAGAGATGGAGGAGTTGATTGATGTGGAAAAACGTGATTTTAAGGATTTAGACGGTGAAATTGGGGAAGAAAGTGGGGATTCAGAGAAGGAAAAGAGGAAATGAGAAGAAGAAAGAAAAGAGTAGAGAGGGAGCAGAGAACAAGGAAAACAGAGAATTATCTTAATTCATCAATAATCTCCCACTAATCCAATTACAGTCCTTTAAAAAAGAAACAAAACTGAAATTTAAAAAAAGAGATAAATCACTATTTGATAAATCTCATTAAATCAGAAGAAAAGAGATGAATTAGTATTTGATAAATCTCATAAAATCAGGAGAAATAAAAATAAAAAAAAAAATAAAAATTACAAAAATATGGGGGTGGTGGGGCTTTACGTCTCCGAGTGTAGACTCGTGTGACTGGTGGCACACTGGTGTCCCCACCAACTTTCTTGGGGTAGGCAAATCTTTATCCCGTCGAGTGTAGCTCTTGGAGGCTCTGATAAAACAAATTCGGATCTAATTGTTGTAGTGTTTCATAAGAAATGCAAGTGTTGTCTAAGTTTGGACGCCCTTTCTAACGTACTAAGAAACGTTGAACCGCACTGTTCCTTGTAAAAACCCTTGTTCATCTAAAATAGTATCAATATGATCTTTTTGTGCTGGTGGTAAAGGATGAAAGGAAGGAGGGGCTGTAGGGGTGGGAATGGGTGCTGTATCGGACAAAGTTATAGAGTCAGAAGGGGTCGGACAAAATGGATCGTCAGGAATAGATGGAGGACCTCTGTATGCGATCAAATCTTCAATGTTAAAAGTGAAGCTAATGCCAAATTGAAGTGGCAAATTAACAACATTGGCATTAGTTCCTACTCTTTTCAGCACCTTAAATGGTTCTGCAATATTGGCTTGTAGCTTTCGAGCTTGCTCCGAAGGCAGCCGCTAGGGTCGGATCCAAACCATGACATAGTGACCCTCATTAAATTCTTTAGCATTTTTGTGCATATTAGCATAAGTTTTTGTATTGGCATTATTTGTGTGAATACGTTTATTAATTTCAGCATGTAATTCTTGGACTCAACATGCAAATGAAATAGTGGACTTAGACACCCTAGCATGGGGAGACATTGGTATGAGGTCTAGAGGTTTCATTGGTTGATAGCCATGGACAACTTGAAATGGGCTCATATCTATTGACCTATTCATTGTACTGTTGTATGCAAATTGTGCAGTTGGACGAATTAAGTCCCATGTCCGATGATGGTCACCAACAAGGCATTGAAGTTGGTTCCCTAAACTATGGTTAACGACTTCAGTCTGGCCATTAGTCTGTGGATGGTTTGCAATAGAAAATTTCAATTGTGTACCTAATAAGTGCCACAAAGTTTTCCAAAAGTAGCTTATGAAGCAGACATCCCTGTTAGAAACTATGGTTTGAGGAAGACCGTATAGGTTGACAATCTCATCAAAGAATAGTCGAGCGACTTTGGATGCATTGGAAGTTTTAGTACAAGGGATAAAATGAGCCATCATAGCAAAGTGAGCCACCATAACAACTACGGAGTCATTTTTCCGAAAGGTATGTGGTAGACCTAAGACAAAATCAATGGTAGGGGTGTATGTAACCCAATGTTTTTTTCTTATGTTTACCCAATTGACATGTCCTACCAGTTTTGCGACATCCCTTTTTAAGCTCGGCCCGTAAAATCGGTTTTCCACTTAATTGTTTTATTTCGCCCAAAATGTCCCCTAAGTCCTCCAACATGGAGTTCCCAAGCCAAAAAGTTTCACACTGACGTACGGGGAATGCATAGCTTATCAACTTGAAATAGATCATCCTAGAGGTAGAAGTCATCGATGATGTGCCACTGTCCCTCTCACAATTCAGTGTACACCTTACCAAAGTCAGGACATGAAGTGTAGTCATCTTTGATCTTCTCAAAACTGGTAACTTGCACACTCACAACAGACAATAAGCTAATCTTGCGACTGATGGCATCTGCCACCTTACTCTCACTCTCGGATTGGTGCTTCAAGACAAAAGAGTATGCTTGTAGGTATGCGACCCATCGTCCATGCCTAGAATTAAGTTTCTTTTGTGAATTGAGATATTGAAGGGCCTCGGAGTACAAACAATTTCATGTGGAAGGAGATAATGACAACAATAATGTAAAGCTTGTATAACCGCATATAATTCCATATCATAAGTCAGAGGACTTTTGTTTAGCATTGTTAATTTTTTCACTAAAATATGCGATCAGATGATGCTCTTGACTCAGTACTCTACCTATTCCGATACCTGATGCATCTCATAAAAGGTGCCTCTGTCATACGTTTATTAATTTCTTGGAAATCGTGAGAGGTAGCTTTTGACCACGAGAACTCTCCTTTCTTCATGTAGTCCGTGATGGGCACCATGATGGAATTGAATCCCTTGACAAATCATTAGTAAAAAGTGGCTAAACCATGAAAACTACAAACCTCATGAATGGTAGAAGGTTCCGACCACTCAACAATTACTTTTACTTTTTGGGGATTTGTAGACCAGGCTCAATTCAACCGATCGATCGAATCCGGTTCAACCAGACCCTGGTCATTGTTCTGGTTTTGGGTCTAACCCAATTGACCCGGCTAGGTTAGCCTAGGGTTGTAAATGGGTAACAGACGAAATGGGTGATGGGTATTCTATTACCTGTTTCGTTTGCCATGCCTTTGGTGTGTTACCTTTTTCACCCGAATGTGTAACAATTTATTCCGTATCAATTTTCTTGCCCGTTTAATGGTTAAATGGGTAAGTAAATGGATAATTTAATATATTGTTTTAAAACCACATAAACATGATAATAAATAGCTGATTTGTACAAAAACTATAGAATATTATAAAATAATAAAACTAATAAAACGTCTTTATAATGTTGAAAAAACAATCTATTATCCTCTACTTTCTCCCTTCTTTTAGGCTAGATATATATTATATAAAATCCAATAAATGGGTTGGATGCCGAAAACTGATTATCCATATCCGTTTTGTTGATAAACCAGGTGATGGGTAATTGGATAAATTGATTGAATTCATAAACGAGTAAAATTTTTTCTTTGATATCATTTTATTATTAAACTAGTAAAGTGAGTAAAATTGCCACCCCTAGGTTTGTTGGCTTAATTGGCGAATTGGGTGAAGCGATAGGTTTGCCAGATCATTGCTTGCTATGTTGTAGGGGAGAATTTCCTTGTGCAATAGAGTAGAGCCTGTAGAATGGATGGGAAGTGCATTAAATAGAGTGGAAATATTGATTTCTTTGAGAACAAAACACCCATCCTGCCTGCATGACCTATGTTGAATCTAGGGTGTTCCCATCTTCCTAATGCAAGTAAGTGGTAGATGAGGGAAGCTTCCATTGTTTTTTTTACACTTCCCCAACTCCCATATTTTCTATATAACCCTTACATATTTGGTAGGTATGTGGTGAAGCTTATACTTTTTCAACCTCCTTGGGCGCATTCTTGTCCTTCTTGTGATCCTTTGAACCCCGGTCCTTTAGTGAAAGGCAAAGCTAAGCTCTCACAGTTGCATGATATGAAGCAGTCATTGTGCATAGGGAAACTCATGTATCTTGATTTGCAGGTGTCCAAAAGAGAGTCTAAAGAGGAATCCTTTATGTGGTGGGCTTGTCAATCTTGTTGCTTTGCAGGTTTTGGCAGATTAAAGATGACCATGTCGACGAGGAAGAAGGCAAAGATGATTTGGATTTCTCCTTAAAGTGCAATTGCTTAAGATCTTTGTGAGATTAGAAAGTTCTATTTGTTTTAGGAATGGATATGGTTCCATGTCGACAAAGACTTGAGGATGGTGGGATTTGCGTGACAATGGGTTTTTGGAGAAAGGTTGGATGTTACCCACAAGTAGCCATGGTCGTTTCCAGGGTAGCAATGATGCTTGAAAGAAAAAGATAGAATATAAGAGATACATGGAAGTTGTAATAGGATTTTGGAAGAGGAAAAAACTCTTTTCTTAAGAGTTAAGAAGTTTTTCCTTGTCGACTAAAGATGCCTCTCCCCTCCCCCTGCAAAACCACATTGAAATATTTTTCTTTTTCTTTTTAATTTTTAATATATATATATATATTTACTTTTTGAGCTCTTTCAACTGACATTCAGACCTGATTGAATCAGACCCTGTCACCTCATCAGGTTAGTGATCGGGTCGGTCAGTTTTATAACTTTTATCATAATATCAAATACACAACTAATATTAAAAACCACTAATATAAAAAGTTATTAAAAACTTCCATAATCATATATTAGAGAAGGCAGGAAATTTATAAGAAAGGGAAAAGGGTTTTTATTTTATTTTAATTTTTGTTGAACCTGATTATTCTCCTTGAGTTTGACTTGAAGATCCAGGTACCTGATATCTTCAGGGGAAACTTCCAATGCTTAGATCTACTTTTTCCGGCAAAATTTCGATAAGATTTCTTTATATGTTGTAGATCTGGACCTCAGCTATTCAGATCTGCAAAATAATAAGTTTTAGGGCTTGATTTGGTGAAAAAAATGCTAAAACAACCAGGAAAGATGTCGGGCGTCTTAGCTGAGATGACAAAATTTGTCTCTTCTCACTAATTATTGCATCAACTGTGGTGAAAATGACAAAAATACCCTTCAACTAAATTGCATGCATGACTGACACACTCAATGACTATCTTTCAAGGTTTGCTTCTTCATGTTCCTAAGAGTAGATAGATTTCTCATTAATATTTTGTTGTTGTCTTCTTCATATTCATTTTTGTTATTATTGAGGAAAGCAACAAAAATAAGTCTTGGGACATGTTCTATCTGAAGCTGCCTTTGCTATTATTTGCAGAGGATGATACAAGTATTAGCACCGATATTAAAGTACCGATTCTGCAGTCTTTTCATCAGCACATATATGACCGCGAGTGGCATTTCTCATGTGAGGCTCTTTTTGTATATTCTGGATTACTTCTTCTGCCAACAATTTCCTCTAAGAATCTTTTTCTAGTGAGAATGTTATTTTTAATTATTTTTAGTTGTGTTTATGTTGGGTATGTTTGCAATAACTGAAGGAGTTCATATAAAGCTAGGTGGTGTAGCGCCAAGGCTTTTACTCTGCTGTGGAAATGGTGTCAACAACAATGATTTGCTTCCCTATTTATATAAGATGATGAGTCCACAGCTTAATGCTTTTGTTGAAGTAAAATGGCTACACCTGGAAAATGAATTGTAATTTGTAAATAATGCATGTGGAAAAAATTCATTAGGAACCTTTGTGTCATAAAAAATTGGATGAGTTTAACACCAGTTCAATTGAAGAATTTGAATGTGTTTAGTTCACTTAAAGTTAATCTGGTTTATATTCATACTTGATTACAACATTGGTTCAGTAAGTATGTAGGAGAAGACTTGGATATAAACAATGGAAACTTTAATGTTATGAAGCATCCATTGTTTTCATGTTTATGCAGCAGGATTGTATTGTTTTTTTTAACTTAATTTTATAAATAAAACTTAAAATATGAATCTTTTTGTATTTTCTTATCCCATAGTTTGATCAACTTATGCCATAAATAATCAACAATTTACTTCTTAAGATTGATTCCACTCGTATGACATGTCAAAGCACGATCAATCAGCACATGCAATGGAATGGGTGGTGGTCTTTCTGTTCTTCACCTTTTGTGTGTATTTGTATTGTTTTTGGATCTTACATGTGAATGCTCTTTTAGGTAGGTTACATGTTATTTTGTTTCTTTTGCACTGATTTATCTATTTGTTTACTTTTTTTACATTGTAATGTTTACTATTATTATTCCTGACACATCACTTGTATTTAGGTGGAATAAAGGACTACAAAGTTCTCATGGATCAGTTTCACCATGTTGCTGATGCCTTTCTAGATCTTGGAAGAGGGTAGTTTCTTAGTCCTGTTTTCTTAGTCACTAGAAAAATCATTAGCTATAGTGTTGTTTTATTTATTTATTGAGTTTACTAGTGGTCTTTTTCTATCTTATAGGCTTTCTTGTGGTCTTTTTCTGTATCCACCTCAAATACTAATTAAAGATAGTGATCTAAAAGAGGAAAGAAAGTCGAATATGGTCTTATTAGCTTTTGATTCTTCTAATTGTATATGTATTAAGAAAAAGGAAAAACTTCAGATTCAAAAAGGGTGTCCTGTTCTCCCTATAGTTTTTTTGTAATGTCTTTCATTTATGTTTTCTTTAGTTATCAAGAAGCAATAGAAGACATTACAGAAAGAATGGGAGCAGGGATGGCAAAATTCATTTGCAAAGAGGTTTGTAAACTATTGTAGAAAGTGATTTATGAACATAAATGGGTGCCTATTCTATCCTTTAATGCTATTTTGATTGGTCATTAGTGAATATTACATGTTTTTTCACAAGCTCACATTACATTGTAGGTTGAAACGGTGGATGATTATGATGAGTATTGCCACTATGTAGCAGGGCTTGTTGGCTTAGGACTGTCCAAGTTGTTTTTCACTTGTGAGCTGGAAGATCTAGCTCCTGTTGACCTCTCCAATTCAATGGGATTATTTCTTCAGGTGTTGGCAGCTGGAAAATCTCTTATATACATTGTTCAGTGAGATAATTTCTTATGTACGTTTTCCATCTCTGTGCTGCCAATTGCAGAAAACAAATATTATTCGTGACTATCTAGAAGATATTAATGAGATACCAAAATCTCGCATGTTTTGGCCTCGAGAAATATGGAGTAAATATGCTGACAAACTTGAGGTGTGGTTATTTTTTTTTTCTATTCAAGTTCGTACTTTTTTATTCTATATAACAATGTGGAGTTCGAGATTTTCTTGTGCATTATATGCTGATTGTGTAATCTGACAAAGCCTAAGTTATGATTGTTAAGGAATAGTCCCACATGGATTAGTGAGTACAAAGATCATGAGTTTATTAGTTGGGAAAAGGGTTTCCTAAGTTGGCTAGTCATTTTGGGATGGGACCCAACTTCACATGGTATCAGAGTATGTACTCATTTGAAGGCCTACACCTAAAATTATCTACTTGTAGACCATAAAAGAGGGCCTACACCTAAATTATCCACTTGTAGAGCCACAAAAGAGGACCTCCACGTGAATGGGAGTGTTAAGGAATAGTCTTACATAGATTAGAGTACAAAGATATTAAGTTTATTAGTTGGGAAAGGGGTTTCCTAAGTTGACAAGTCATTATGGGATGGGCCTTCGACCCAACTTCACAATGATCATATAGTTTATTGTGGAATCACTGTCATGATCCTAATATATTGTTGATATAGTGACTCAAAATTGGATTGCTTTTTGAGAATAAAAGATTGAAGAAAGTTATTGTTTCACTGGGAAATAGGGTCTTTAAATTTTCTTTGGGCTGGATAACACTGGTTTGATTACTCATTTAACACTTTAATCACTTTGAATTCTGGCATCATTGGTCTAGTTTTTATGAGATTCTTGAGCTTGTTGGTTGTTTTGTTTGTAATTGTAGTTATATTTCTAGAGCAACAAACTGTTTAGCTGATTCTCTTGCTAAAGAGGGGGTTTCCCTTCAATCCCTCATTGTCACGAACACCCCCCCCCCCCCCCCCCCCCCCCCCCCCCCCCTCTTTTGTGTTGAATTCGACATTATGTTTGGAAGGAGTTAGAAGGGAAGAAAAGAAGAACAAATAGCTTCCACAAAAATGTAGTTATCAGGGAGAAACACCTGTACTGCCATTTTGTATTCACTTAAATGAAAGTAATGGAAAAAAAAAAGCGCCTCCAATCCCCGATATGGAAAGCAATTCAAAAGCTCCTCCCAACATTCAAAGCTGCAACTTCCTTTCACACAGGCAACGGAAGGACCCTCCTCTTTTGGTCGGATGAATGGTGTCGCTCCCGCCCCCTCTCCGTGGATTTCTCGGGGCTCTCTAGAGTGGTGAGGGACCTATCTTGTTCAGTGGCTGATTCTTGGAGAGATCGCTCATGGAGTCTCACGTTTCGCCGGGGACTAAATGATGAAGAAACAACGGCTTGTTGCTCTCCTCTCCAGACTCAGCAGCACTACCATGCGGTTGACAAACTGATATGGCAGCCCAGCATTAATGGCCGATTCACAGTTGCATCCGCCTACTCTCACACTAGAAAACAAGATTACAGCATGCATGAGCACAAGGCAAACCTGGCATGGAAGCTCTCAGCGCCTAGTAAAATCAAATTCTTCGTGTGGACGGCCATCAGGGAACAAATCCTCACCTGTGACAACCTCCATAAAAGAGGTTACACAGCCCCTGATCGCACTTTTCCCCTTTGTGGTGTGTGCGACGAGGCAGTCCAGCATGTTCTCTTACATTGTGACTTTTCTTGGCAAGTGTGGATGAAGATATTTCAGAAGATTGGTCTCCAAATGGGGCTGCATCAGGACCTTTTCGGAACCGTTGAGATGGTTATGGGGATATGCCTTCCTAAGTTGGGCAAGATAATTCTCTGGGCATGCCTTGCGCATGTCCCATGGTGTATATGGCTCGAGCGAAACAACCGGATATTCATCACCAAGGCTAGCAACCTGGATAATATTGCTTCTCAAGCAGTGGGCCTTATCTCAATTTGGCTACATTATGGGAAGGAGTTTGCTTCTCTATCGGGCGTCTCCCTTCGAGAAAATTAGGGTTTGATTGCGCACATGGCGGGCCCCTGTAGGAAACCGGTTATGGCCACATGGCAATGCCTTAGGCTGTCCTGGGCCGGCTGGAGCTGGTGGTGTTTTCAGAGACAGCAGTGGAGACCCTATTCTATCCTATGCAAGGCCGGTGGGTATTGCTGATTCAAATACTGCTGGAGTGTGCTCTTCTATTCGGCCTCCAAATCTTTAAAGAGCAGCTTCATGGCAAGCTGATTAACGGAGGCGACTCAAAGACTGCCATCAGCTGTGTTCAAAAGATAGCTACCCTCCTTGGCGCCACTGGCCAATCACTGATTGTATTGCTGACATTGTGTCATCCATTCATTGTAATTGGAACCTCGTTCCTAGATCAGCCAATTCTTTGGCTGATAAATTGGCTAAATGCGGAACCTCCCAGCAATCTCTCATTGTTTGGGAAGGCTTCCCCTCTTGTAATTTGCTCGTTTGAGTTTTCATAATAAAACTCATCATCATAGTGGCTCAACAGTGCTCGCCAAGATCTATATTCCCGAGGCCACCAACTCGGGATCAATGGCTGACTGATGAGCTTCACCTCCCCTACATACCCAGAATTTTCTACCTCAATCCCAATCCCTGCTTGTTCATTTTGAAACCCAGCAAGAGTCTTCTATGGCCCTTGCTCTCACACCCCACACCCCCTTGGGCATCATTGGGATATCAGAATGGCTCCCCTCAACTCCTTCTAGTCAATTTGGGCAATGGGCTACAGTCCCGGCCTCCCTGCGGAACTATGGCACAATGAGGTTTTCATGAGCATCATCTCGGGGTTTGGCGCCATAATATCTCTGGACCCTCTTACTGAACACTGGCATCATCTCAATGCCTGACTCTGGATCTACATTGAGTTGGCAGATATGGAAGACTTCAGAAATGTGGCTTGAGTCCTGTAGCTAAATCTAGAGATTCTCCACAACCTGTCCGCACATTGAAAGCAGCAACCCCGGTCTCTTCTCCCCAACAAATGTGTCCTAAACCAGCTAGTCTTACAGTTGGCACTGATGCTATTTCACCTGCCTCCTTGATAGTCCCTCCCTCCAGCCTGCCATACCACCTGCCCATCTCAACCCACCTCAGATTTTATCCCAGATAGAATCTATCCCAACCCCCAGATACCTACAGTTGTCATTCACCCTCCCACTTTATCCCTCGAAATAACCACACCCCCTCCACTTTATCCCCCGAAATAACCACACCCCCATTAAAAGCTCCACATGCCTTCCTATAAATCTATCCCACAATCCTCACACCCCTCAAACCACCACTCAGATAATGAACTCCCCCTCTACCACCTCCGAGAAATTTCGACTCCAAAATTCCTTCTCTTCCTCCCCTTGCCACCTACGAGCGCCAGAATAGAGGTTAACCAAGACAACTTCTCCAGGGTGGTCCCAGTGTTACTACTAGATACCCCTGCAATCGGGAGATAGGGGATTTCATCTTTCCAGAGCCGGGTGAAAGAGCTCAGAATTATGTTGCTGCTCTTCAGATAGAACAAAAATTCAACCTAGAAACCTGGGCCCAGATAGTGGAACTTGCCAAGGTGATGGGTACCGTCTACACGGAACCCCTTCGGGGAGATAACCACCTATCTGAGAACAAGAAGAAGACTAGTGATCAATGATCATTCTCTCTTGGAATGTTCGTGGAATTGGATCTGTGCATCGCCGTGCCTCAGTTTGGGACCTCCTTGCCTCTATCAAGGCAAATGTTTCTATTTTTTAAGAAACCAAGGCAGCTTCTCTACCCCTTGGATATATCTGCGAGTTGTGGCCTCTTAAGGAGCTTGGATGGATTTCTATGGATGTGATTGGATCGGCTGGTGGCATTTTGAGGTGCTCGATCGTTGTTGTGACACTTATTCCCTTGGAATCAAGCTGTGAGACAAAGGATCGGGGAACATTTGGTGCCTTGTGGGTGTGTATGGTCCTACTACGCACCATGAGAGACATCTCTTTTGGGATGACCTTTTGAGGACTTGTCAGAGGTGGTCCGTTCCCTTGATGCTTGCGGGGGATTTCAATGTTACCCGTTTCTGCCATGAGAAATCCCCGCCCTCTTTGGAGAATCACTACCTCCATGTGGCTATTTGGAGACTTTATTGGCAGCTGGGATCTTGATGAGGTTACCCTATCTGGGAAGACCTTCACTTGGTCAAATGGTAGACAACCCACTATCCTCTCCAAGCTTGACCGCTTCTTAGCCAACAATGACTAGCTCCAGTTTTACAGCAATGCCACAGACAAAGTTCTCAATTGGGTCGTTTTCGATCATTGGCCGATTTTGGTAGATACCCACTTCGACAGCTGCCCCCCCACCCTTTTTAGATTCAACAATGCTTGGATGGCGGACCCCTCTATCCAGTCCTTCTGGGAGAGGATGGTCGTGGCTGGCCTGAACGGGTGGACTTTCCCAGCCAAGCTCAAGATGCCGAAACCGTTGCTGTGATCTTGGGCCTTTTCATCAGCCGAGAGAGCCTTCGTCCTTTCTCAGATTTCCACTCTTGACTCTAAGGAGAAATCTAGAAACCTCTCTTCCTCGTAAGTAACCCAGAGATATGCCCTCCAAGGGCAAATGTAGTCCTTCGCTCATAGTAAACTCGTGCACTGGAAGCAGCGTGCAAGATTTAAGTGGCTCGTTGAGGGGGATGCCAATACTAAATTCTTCCATGCAGTCGCCTTTGCACAGAGAAGAGCCAACCGCATCACCACACTCAACGTCAATGATGAGATTACCTCGCTTCCTATCATCGATATGGAAATCAATTCAAAAGCTCCTCCCAATATTCAGAGAAGCAACTTCTTTTTGCACGAGCAATGGAAGGGCCCTCCTCTTTCGGTCGGATGAATGGTGCGGCCCCCGCCCCCTCTCCGGGGACTACCCGGGGCTCTCTAGGGTGGTGAGGGACCTCTCTTGCTCAATGGCTGATTCTTAGAGAGATCGCTCATGGAGTCTCACGTTTCGCCGAGGATTAAATGATGAGGAAACTTCAACTTTTTGCTCTCTCCTCTCCAGACTCGGCAGCATTGCTATTCGTGAGCATGCAACTGATAAACTGACATGGAAACCCAACATTAATAGCCGTTTCACAATTGCATCTGCCTACTCTCACATTAGAAAGCAAGATTACAACATGCATGAGCACAAGGCAAACCTGGCATTGAAGCTCTCAGCGCCTAGTAAAATCAAATTCTTGGACAACCATCAGAGAACAGATCCTCACCTCTGACAACCTCCATAAAAGAGGTTACACCAGCCCCCAATCGTACTTGTCCCCTTTGTGGTGTGTGTGACGAGACAGTCTAACATGTTCTCTTACATTGTAATTTTTCTTGGCAAGTTTGGATGAAGATATTTTAGAAGATTGGACTCCAAATGGGGCCACATCAGGACCTTTTCGGCACCTATGAGATGGTTATGGGGATCCACCTTCCTAGGTGGGGCAAGATAATTCTCTTAGTATGCCTTGCGCATGTCCCATGGTGCCTATGGCTCGAGCGAAATAACCAGAGATTCAACTGCAAGGCTAGTACCCCCAGATAATACAACTTCTCAGGCAGTGAGCCTTATCTCAAGTTGGTCACATACTAGGTAGGAGTTTGCCTCTCTATCAGGCGTTTTCCTTCGGGAAAATTGGGGTTTGATCGCGCATATGGTGGGCCCCTACAGGATTCAGGTTATGGCCACCTGGGATCCTCCCCTTTACGACTGCATCAAACTCAATTTTGATGGCAGTGCTTAAGGCTGTCCTGGGCCGGTTGAAGCTGGTGGTGTTTTCAGAGATAGCAGTGGAGACTCTATTCCATCCTATGCTGGGCCGGTGGGTATTGCTGATTCAAATATTGCTGAAGTGAGTGCTCTTCTATTTGGCGTCCAAATCTTTAAAGAGCGGTTTCATGGCAAGCTACTTATCAAAGGAGACTCAAAGACTGTCATCAGCTGGTATTCAAAAGATAGCTCCCTCCCTTGGCGGTACTGGTTAATCACTGATTGTATTGCTGACATTGTGTCATCCATTCATTGTAATTGGAACCTCGTTCCTTGATCAACCAATTCTTTGGCTGATAAATTGGCAAAATTCGGAATTTCGCATCAATCTCTCATTGTTTGGGAAGGCTTTCCCTCTTGTAATTTGCTTGTTTGTGCTCTCTTAATAAAATTCAGCATCATTTAAAAAAAATAAAAAATAAAAATCGTTTGGCTAGATTTCCATCAATATAGGTGCAATACCCAATAGTAGATGCATGATCCACCTTACAACCCACATAATTAGTATCTAAAATCCCTTTAATAGTAAGATATATATATGGTCTATACCATAATCCCTTTTTTTGTGCTTCTTTTAAGTACTTTAAAGACTCGGTAAAAGATATATATATGGTCTATACCATAATCCCTTTTTTTGTGCTTCTTTTAAGTACTTTAAAGACTCGGTACATGGCTTCCAAGTGAACTTGGTTTTTCCATAAATTAACTAATCATACTCAAGACAAATGCAACACCAAGTTTTTTTTTTTTTTTTTGAAATGATGCTGAATTTTATTATGAGAGCTCAAACGAGCTGATTACACGAGGCGAAACCTTCCCAAATAATGAGAGATTGTTGGGAGGTTCCAAATTTTGCCAATTTATCAACCAAAAAATTGGCTGATCTAGGAACGAGGATCCAATTACAATAAATGGATGACACAATGTCAGCAATACAATCAATGATTGGCCAATGGCGCCAAGGAGGGGAGCTTTCTTTTGAACACCAGCTGATGACAACACCAAGTTTATTTACTTCCTCATTAATCAATTTTCCAACCAACCTCCTATACATTATCTAATGATTCCTCCTCGAGCTATCTTCATCATTAAGATCCACACTACTATCCATACTCCATGAGAGTCTCAGTAGGTTTGGCCCCAAGGGATCTGGAAAAATCATGATTTGGGTGAAGGAAGAGGAGAAAATTGAGAAAAAAAAGGACAAAAGAGAAGAACAACTTCCTAAAGATCCTAAATGGTGTCCTTGGGAACTGTGCACGAATTTCCAGACTCCTTAAATAAGTGTTTTGAGTTAAAAATTACAAAAATGCCTCTATACACGTAATAAACCTTAATCTTTTTATATCTTGAAAATTTAACCATTGATATAACTTAACATCCAGAGTAAGATTACCTAAAAAGATTAACCACTGAAGTGGTAAACATTATGCTTTTTACTTCGCCAACAAACCAAGGATGACACAATATTCAAAGGTTGATTTTCTGTCTAGTTTGGACCCTACCTAGTCTGCATTAGAGAAAACCTCTATCTTCATATGATTGTTAAGTCTAAAGGAAAGACCTTTCCTGGTGCTCCTTTCAAATACCTCAAAATTTTTTGTGTAGTTTCCAAGTGTACTTTCCGAGGATGTTTTATAAACTGGCTCACTACACTTACTGCAAAGAAATGTCTGGTCTAGTAATTGTTGCATAAATTAACTTTCCCACTAACCTCCTATACTGTGTTTTGTCATTTAATTCATCATTTTGCTCATCAAGGAGATCATTTTCCACTTCCACTATGGTATCAGCTGGCTTGACTCCCAACAAACCATACTCTTGAAGTATATCTGTGACATACTTACATTGTGTCATCACCACACCTTTGCTTTTCGCCACTTTAATGCCCAGAAAGTATTTCAATGGTCCCAAATCTTTAGTTTGAAAATGTGCAAACAAATGAGACTTGGTATTCTCTATACCAAAAATATCATTCCCAAATAATATAATGTTATCTACATAAACCAAAAGCACGACAGTTCTAGAGGACCTCTTCATCACAAACAAGGAGTGATCACAATGACTCCTCGAGAACTCAATAGATACCACAACCTGGCTGAGTTTTTCAAGCCAAACACATGGATTCTGCTTCAGCCCATAAATCGCCTTCTTAAGTCTGCATACTTTATGTGTCTCCCCATTATCAACATATCATGGAGGTTGTTCCATATATACCTCTTCATCCAAATCACCATATAATAAGGCATTTTTAATGTCCAATTGACATAGGGACCACCCTTGATTCACTGCAACTGAGAGCAAAATACTTACAGACGACAAACGAGCAACAAATGAAAAAATTTAAAACACATCAATACCTAAGGTTCGAGTATTCCCCTTCACAACCAACCAGGCTTTATACCGCTCAATAAAATCGTCTGCATTATACTTGATAGTAAAACCCAGTGGCAACCACCCAGATGGTAGATTTCACATTTGCCAAGTGTCCTGATCTATTAAAGCATCCATTTCAACATCCATAGCTTGCTTTCAACCTCCTGCACCGAATAAGGGATAGTGCAAGTAGAAATGGAAAAAGCAAAATTTTTGTAGGAGTTAGATAAAGACCAAAAGACACAAATTGAGATAACGGATAACGCGTACCTTTACCTTTCCTGACACCCTTCCTGAGTGCAATAGGAAGATGTAGATAATTATCTCCAAGATCTTGAGACAAAGTAGAATCATGGTCCAATGAGAGAGTTGGTGGTGATACTTCTTTCTTTATATACTTGTAATGGTTTCTCGATAGTAACAGCTTGTGCTAGTCCAACGGGCTCATCAATTGGTATAGGGATAACTGGTGCCGGTTCAGGTGAGACAACTTGATCAAAAGGTAAAACACAGAGGAAAAGAACGGTACGTCCTCAAAGAAAGTAATGTTAGCAGATACAAATGTTTTTCTAGTGAACGGGAAGATAACTTATCCTTGGAAGACCCAAATACATGAGCAAAGCAGACACATCCAAACACGCGGGGAGAAATAGCAAATAATGGCGCAGACGACAAAAGAATCTGCATAGGAATTTTTCCTTCTAACACAGACGAGGGATTTTTATTAACCAAGAAATAGGTTGTAAGAACAACATCATCCCAATAAGACTTGGGAACATGCATATGAATCATCATTATCCTAGCTACCTCCAGTAAATTGCGATTCTTACGTTTAGTAACGCCATTTTGTTGAGGGGTAAAGACACACGATGTTTGTTGAATAATTCTCTGCTCTTGACAAAACACCTAGAATTTATGGCTCTTGAACTCGAGGCCATTATCGGTAGGTAAGATACGAAGCGATGCAGCAATTTGATTTTTTATTTCATTGAAGAAAAGTTTGAATGCATCAAAAACCTCAAATTTTTCTTTAAGAAGGTAAATCCAAGTACACCTACTAAAATCATCTATAATGGAAATAAAATACCTATGACCAAATGGCTGGTTTTATGAGATGAAACTGGAAATGAACTTCTGTGATGCTTACCAAGTTGACATGACTCGCACTGAAAAGAAGAACTTGAAGGAAGGTCTAGAAAGACTTGAATCAGTTTTGTTGTAGACGGATGACCTAGCCGCAAGTGTCATTGTAGAGGAGAATATGCGGTATGTAACCCCTGAATGCTATTTTGTCGATGGTTCTCCAGGTAGTATAGCCCATCTCTCTCATGAGCAAAACCAATCGTCTTTCTCATTGCCATATCTTGAAAGACACAATGAGTAGGATAAAAAGTGAGAGAGCAACTCATGGACTTGGCAAACTAACTAACTGACAACAAATTTAAAGGTAACTTAGGAACAAAAAATGCTGACTAAGGAGATGAAAAGGAAGCCGGAGTAACATTGCCTACTCCTTGAACAAGAGAGGTAGAACCATCTGCAAGATTAACATGTTTGACACAAAAACGTTTTTAAATCGAAAAAAATGACAACATACCTGACATGTGTCTGGAGGCTCCCAAGTCAAGAACCCAAGATGGTGACGAGTGAACGTGATAAGCTGCCATAGCTGAGTCAACACTGGTTGAGCTAGGAATTGGGATGGAAGCATGAGCTACAAATATTGAGGTCGAGGCAATAGAGATCTGGGCCATGCACTGAGCAATCTGCACTACTGCTGTATCAATTGTGGCATCTCATCTGGAGCACCCGGTGTAATCAACATAGAAGAATCTACACTCCCACTTCCACTATTAGGAGTTGTAGAATTAGCTATGCAGGGTTCCCAAACATAACCCATCATCTGTCAGAATAATGATTTTTTCTGCCACAATGAACACACTTCCTTTTTGACCTACCATCACCACGTCCTCTATCTCTGCCTGGGCCCTCTCTACCTCTACCTCTAGAGGAATCTATAGGGGCTGATGTAGTGTTGGAAGCATTAAGAGCAATGTCTTCCATTATCTTACCCCCTTTACCTGTTCCAGGTACAATAGTCTTTTCGGTCCTCATAATTCGATTAAAAGTGGTACAGAGAGTAGGAATTTCAGCTGAAGCTAATACTTGGGTTTTAATAGCATCAAATTCAACACCTAAACCATCCATTTTTTTTTGCAACAAGCAACATATGCCAAGACATGTACTATAATATTCTATAATAGTTCGATTTCCTTTTTTGAACCCAAGAAAGTCTATATACAACTCATAAACTCGAGAGAGTTTACTTTCCTTTGCATATAAAGATTATAGAGACAGCTACATAGCCTTTGCTGTCTCACAATTCATCACTTGATTTCTAAGAGTTGAATCAATACTATTGACAATCCATATCATAACCTGATTGTACTCTGCCTCCCAATCATCATCTGGAGGCGTTGTGGGATAATCTCGGATAAACTTCAACTTCTTTCTACCCTTAAGATACATTTTGACATACTTAGCCCAATTAAGACAATTAGACCTTGTCAACTTTTTTGAAGTAATCATGTTGATATCCTTTCCATCAAACCCAAAATTTTCTCTAGCCTAGGTATAAACTTCTCCTGTCTCAATCATAATACTGATATATGATCACACAATAACCAATTTAAGCTTCTAGACAGTTTTTATATTTATAACCAAGGTGGGCCCCACTCACAAAATTAGGGTTAGGGCACAAAAATAGGATATGTGCACTTCAACAATCCAATAACCAGCAATTCACAACTATTTCAACCAATATCATGCAAAAGTAGTAGCAATTAGGGTTGATATCTTGAATTGGGTGATGGCGTAGGCATCTCGCATTGGGTTGGGTGACGCAGTTCTCAAAAAACCCAGTTAGGAACCCAATTAGGGCAATCAAAGTGTATAGAATCCTTCAATAATTCATAAAGACCACTAATCCTAAGGTTATAGTAGAGAAAGGGAGAAAAAAACTTAACTTTGATGAAGTATCATAAATAGTTTTTCTCCTTCCACCAGGTTGGCCTCTTCAAAAATGACAAAAAATTGTAGTAGAATGCTCCCAGCAACGATCTACTACTCTGATACCATGTAAAATCAAGATTTGGATGAAGGAAGAGGAGAAAATTGAGAGAAAAGGGGCAAAAGAGAAGAAAAGCTTTCTGAAGAGCCTGAATGACGTCCTTGAGACATGTGCACGAATTTCCAAACTCCTCAAATAAGTGTTTTGAGTTGCAAATTACAAAAATGCCCCCATACACTTAATGAACCTTAATCTCCTTAACTACACATTCTATGTACATGAAAATTTAACCACTAATATTATTTAATTTGCAGAACAAGATTAGATAATGAAAATTAACCACTGAAGTGGTAAATGACCAAAATACCCCTGGATGGATTTTCTAACGGGATCCATTCTCTTGAAGTATGTTTTTGACACACTTCTTTTCAGACAAGATTATGCCAAACTTACTCTTTGCAACCTCAATTTCAAGAGTAATTTAAGTTCCTCACATCCATGGTATAGAAGAAGTGGTATTTAATATCCACAAATCTTTACTTGTCATTTCTTGATAAAACAATGTCATCAACATTTATGGTTAATGCCACTATTCCAATCTCTTACTTAGTGAGCTATGTACAAATTCAACTACTAGAATCACTTTGTTAAGTTGTTGAACCAAGTTCTGGGGCTTGTTTCACCCCATAAATTGCCTTTGTCAACCTATACACCTTTGTACTCTCAGTTGGAATAACATACCCTAGAAGTTATTGCATAGAAACTTCTTCTTGAAGATCACCATAGAGAAAAGTGTTCTTGATATTAATTTAAATTAGGGCAACCTTGATTCGTTGCAATAAACATAAAGAATATGAATGCCCATAGGGCCACTGGAAAAAAAGGTTTCAAAATAGTCAACTCCATATGTTTGGACGTACTCCTTATCAATCTATTGGGCTTTGTGCCACTAAAAAAAAAAAACCTATTGGGCTTTGTACCTTTCAATAGGTCCATATAGATTTTATGCTTTACAATGTACACATATCGACAACCTACAATTCTTGGATCAGAAGGAGGTTCACATAGCTCCCATGTTTGCCTTGATAACAATGCCCCATTTCTTCATCCATAGAAACATTTCATTTGGGACATTTCAGATCATCCCCCACAAACCTAGGAAGAGAGACTCAAGAAAGTGAAGAAACAAAGGATCTCTATGAGGAAAGAAGATTATCAAGAGATGCATACTTTACTAGAAGGTGACAATTCGAGGCACAAACTCCTTTCCAAAGTAAAATAAGAAAGTCAAGGCCAAACAAATCATGACCTCTTATTGATGGCAATGATCGTGGAAGTGCCATAGAGCCAGAATCACCATTTGTATGGGTTGGATTCTTCTCGACCTCATTTGCACTGCATTGACAGGAAGGAGAGTAGATGAAGGAGGACGTAGATTCACTTGAACAAGCCACTGCAATAGGATTTGAATCACTAAAAACCTGGCAGTAAGGGGAATTCTCAAAAAAAAAAAAAATGTTGCATTTGCAAATATATAGACTTTCTTAGAACTTAGAATATTTGCTCTCTCTAGTGGTTGCTTGGCTAGGCTCCCTTCCTCTTTTTCAAGATATTGGAGCCGCCCTTATCAGATGTTGCTGGTTTCAGATCTCACGCTTTTCCAATTTCAATCCCTTCCCATATTGAGGCTTTGCGTCTCCTTGGATTCCGGTGTAATGAAGCTTGTTGAATAGAAGTTATGGAAGACTCTTACATGACTCTCACACTAAGAAGTCTCACCGAGCCAGAATTAATATGGTAGAGTCTTACAGAAATCTCATAGAAGGTCTCACAGAAGAGTCAGTTTAAAGGTGTTTTAGTTATGTTAGTCTTCTATTTATGTTGAGTTGTTTAATTATGAGGGGACTTATCCTTTAAGTGTTAGACTTTGGGTGTAATTGGGACAAGGATACTTTAATTTTAATTGGACTCTAGCTCTGTTCGACACACCCATACTTTTCCAAAAGAAGAAAGATGGAAGCATGAGGTTATGCATTGACTATTGGGCGTTGAACAAGTTGACGGTAAAGAACAAGTATCCAATTCCCTTCATTGCAGACTTGTTTGATCAACTTCGTCATGGTCGTGTTTTTAGTAAGTTTGAATTGAGGTCGGGCTACTATCAAGTTCAAATCACCGATTGAGATGAGAAGAAGATCATATGTGTAATGAGGTATGGTTCATTTGTGTTTCTAGTCATGCCGTTTGGTTTGACGAATGCACCGACTACTTTTTGTGCTCTTATGAACAAACTCTTCTAGCCTTTTATGGATCAATTTGTAGTCATCTATTTGGACGACTTTGTGGTGTATAGTAGGGACATGGAGGAGCATTTGCATCACTTAAGGAAGGTGTTCGAGGTGTTGTGAAAGAACTCTCTTTTCATCAAAAGAGAAAAATACTCATTTGCCCTATCTGAGGTGTCCTTTTTGGGACATTGGACAAGATATGGATGGACAAGAAGAAGGTGCAAGCAATTGCTGATTGGTGCCTTCCAACCACAGTATTGGAGTTGTGGAGCTTCTTTGGGCTCGTGAACTACTACCGAAGATTCATTAAGGGATTTTCAGCCTTAGTGACTCCATTGACGAATCTTTTGAAGAAGAAACAACAATGGCATTGGTTGAGCAAATGCCAAAAAGAGTACGAGTCCCTCAAAGATGCAGTCACCAAAGAACCAGTCTTGCAGCTAACTGATTTTAGTAAGCCTTTTGAAGTAGCTACTGATGCCTTTAACTTTGCAATTGGTGGTGTTTTAGAACAGGACAAACATCTTATCAATTTCGAGAATTGAAAGCTTAATGAGACAGAGCAACGCTATACCGTTGGAGAATGGGAAATGACGGCCATAGTGCATTGTTTATGCACTTGGCAAAACTTCTTGTTGGGGTCGAGGTTTGGTGGTGTTTTAGAACAGGACAAACATCTTATCGCTTTTGAGAATTGAAAGCTTAATGAGACAGAGCAACGCTATACCGTTGGAGAATGGGAAATGATGGCCATAGTGCAATGTTTACGCACTTGGCGAAACTTCTTGTTGGGGTCGAGGTTTGTAGTGAAGACAGACAACAACGTAGCATCTAGCTACTTCCTTGCTCAAAAGAAGCTTAGCCCAAAGCAAGCTTGATGGCAAGACTTCTTGGCGGAATTCGATATGCAGCTCAAGTACAAATCTGACGCTAACAACAATGTGGTCGACGCTTTATGCTACAAACCTAATTAGCTACACTTAAACTCGAAGCTCTTGCTTCTCTCTGCCAAGTTCATACAACATTGATCGGTCGCATCAAGGTGGGTCTTAGGCAAGACTCACAAGCTCACAATTTGTTGGAGGCTGCCGCTCTTGGAGTTGTGTGTCAATTTTGGTTGAATGAGGGCTTCTTGTGCACAAAAAGGGGGACGACTTTTTGTTCCCAAATACGATGGCCTTCGACATGAGTTGTTGCAGGAATGTCATGACACCAAATGGGCTGGACATCCGGGACAAAAGCGAACACTTGCTCTATTAAAAGGTAATTACTATTTGCTTGGAATGGAGCAAGATGTGGAGGACTATGTTTGTACTTGTCTTATTTGCTAGCAAGATAAGTTGGAAATGCAAAAACTAGGGGGTTTGCTCAAGCTCCTACCTATTCCAAAAAGACTGTGGTAGTCCGTTTCTATGGACTTTATTTCTAGACTCAGAAAAGCTGAAGGCCTTGGTTCCATTATGGCGGCAGAGGACCTATTTTCGAAGTATGGTACGTTTGTGGCTGTATTGGGTGATTGTATGGTGGCGGCAAAAAATTTCATGGCCAATGTGGTGATACATTGGGGAGTGTTGAGAACAATTGTAAGTGATCGAGATCCTCGATTTTCACAAGAAAGTTCCGGACCGAACTCTTCAAAATTCTTGGAACTACCCTTAACTTTTCTACAAGTTTCCATCCCCAAACCGACAAGGTAGACGAAACGGATCAATGCCATATTGGAGGAGTATTTACGACATTTTGTTAATGCTAATCAAAAGAACTGGTTGAAGCTATTTGATGTGGTTTAATTCTCATACAACTTGTAGAAAAGTAAATCCACCAGCCATAGCCCATTCGAGTTGGTGACCAGACAACAACTGCTCATGCCACATAGCATACTTCCGAGCAAGTCTGGGAGGAGCCCAACAGCCTTGCAACTCGGAAAAAGATGGAATGATATTGATCTTGCTCGTGCTTTTTTACATAAAGCAACAAAGAGGATGAAGAAATATAACGATCAGAAGAGATGCCCCTTGGAGTTCAAAGTCGGGGACCTTGTGCTTGTGAAAATCCACTCTGAGCAGTTCCATCTGACTATCACCAGCAACCAATAGGTTGATCTTCGACTATGAACAAAGAACAAAGGCTTGATAAAGAAGTATAAATGACCTTTTCCTATCATCAGAAGGGTCGGCAACATTGCATATCGACTGCAATTACTTGCTTGCCTGCGCATCCACAATGTATTTCATGTAAGTAACTTGAAACCTTATAATGAAAATCCCTTGGGTCCCTCAAGCTCTATCGGACTTTGAGCTCCCATAGATGTGCCACTACTTTTCCTCACAAGGTGGACTACATCATCACTGATTGGGAGGTACGATGTCAGGGCATGCCTCATTATAAGGAATATTTGGTGAAATGGTGAGGCTTACCGGAGAGTGAGGCCACGTTGTAGGCAGATGCTGAACTATGGCAATTCGAAGAGGAGGTTGCAGCTTATTTGCAGAGCAGCGCGACTAGGACGTCTACGTTATGATTTTGGGAGCATGATATGCTGCTGGAAGTGCCACGGACGGACATGTGCACGACTGGGCCAAATATGGGTGCACTAGAAATACCGTCAAAAAGGGCTTCACAAACAGGTATTAGGAAAAAAAGAAGAAGAAGAGAGTATGTAAAGACTTTACCAGGGCCTATCAACCACCCTCTGATACCATGTTGAGTTGGACATCAAGTTTGGAACGGATTAGAAGAGAAGAGAGAGAAGGAGGAAGAGGAGACAACTACTGCAGAAGGTTAGGCAGTTGCTAGGGAGAAACATGACCCCTGCCCGCCCTTTTATATTTACTTAAGTGAAATTGATAAAAGACTATTTTGCCTCTCTCTGATGTACACTGAGCACATCATTATGAAGCAGCATAAACATAAACCTAAGGCCAGTAACTTAAAGTTAATATTCTATAAGAGAAGGGAATTTGGGCTTAACTACCCATAAGAAATTTTTCCAAAATACCCTTGATTTAAAACTCTCAACATCTTGCATTCAGAATCACGCGTAAGATGCATGTAAGTCCTTAACTTGACACTAAATTATACATGAGTGACTAGACTAAAATTAACCATCAACAGATATGTTTTAACCGAGCCACTTATTTCACTTGTTTGGCTTTTTTGTTGGAGATTTTGAAGGTCCAATGTTGAAATTTTGGTAGTCTTATTTCATGTATAGAAAGCTGAATTGTATCCAGTTTCTTTGTAGACCAGTGTTATAAAGCTCATAGGTTTTTTATTTAAGTGATTTTCTCTGGCTCAATGGACATATCCTTAATTAGTTTTATGTTTTATGTGTTTTAAGCTTCTTTTTGTACTAAAAACCTTATTAACAAAGTTGTCTACTGGTGGCTTGGAGTAGCTGGACAAGTTGATTTTCTGCATCTATCTCTGTTTTCCTTTTCTTCCTCTATCTTCTTTCTCCTCTTCTTCTTATTTCTTAGGCTACAATTTTTACTATAAATCTAATTCAGGGCTTCAAATATGAGGAAAATACTGCCAAAGCTTTGGAGTGCTTGAACGAAATGGTCACTAATGCATTAACACATGGGGAGGATTGCCTAAAGTACTTGTCTGCATTGAGAGATCCATTTGTCTTTCGATTTTGCGCTATTCCTCAGGTATGAGAAATTGTAGAAGTTTGTTGCTAGTAAATTATATGTATTGTTTATAAGTTATTTCAAGTTTAACTTTATTTTCTGTTTTTACTTAGAAAGTGTTTTCTTATATAAAGTAGATCCCAGGGTTTAAGGATTGCATATATATGATTATAATTTTGGATATCATTAAAGTTATAAATGGAAGAGATGGGTCTCTAAACCCTAACTTCTCCAATAATTTTCTCCTGCAAATTTCATGTGGTATTAGAGCAAGTCGTCTGTCTTGTTGGGTCTGTTTTTACCTTGTTTAGTTTATACCTATCATATTGTTCACGTCACAGGCTAGTTATTCATTTCTGCAAGCTTGAATGTGAGGGGGAGTATTAGTGGGAATAGTTCCACATAAATAAGTGTTAAGAAAGATCCTATAGTTATTAGTTGGAAAACGACCTCTTAACTTCAGTTAGTAATTTTAGCATGGATTTGGACCCAACTTTATTCGTTGACAAATTATTGTATAGAATTTTTAATTATTTAGTTAATCATTAAACTATTATGTATTTAATAATTTCAATCATTTATAGTTGCTTCTCATAAAAATTGATTGGAATAAAATCGCTACTTAAACCATGATTTTATAATGTAAAGTTATAAAACGAACTTAGTCATTGACCCAACCAGGTGATCTGGTTAGTTGAACCCGGGTCACTAAGTTTTGACCAACGGTTGACCTGAAGATGACGTCATATGAAAGGGTAGCTATCTTTTTATTGAAAGCCTTTGGATAGGGTGAGAGCCATCTTCCCTGATTTGCAAGGAAGGGGTGGGCGTGGGGTGGGGCTTTGCTCCCCTCTCCACAATTTGAGAAGGGTGGGGATCCTCCTCCATAACTGATAAAAAGGGGGAGGAGAAGGGCAACAGCCCCCTTCTCCTTCCTTGTCTAATGGCATTGGGAGTGGAGCCCCCACCCTTTTTGCCATGGATGGTTTGGAGCTGCCAAGGAAAGTAGGAGCTCCTTTGTTGGAGCTGAAAAAGAGGGGAGGGAAATAGTTGCCCCCCCCCCCCCCCTCCCATGGATTTTTGTTGTGGAAGAGAATTCCTCATATGGCAAATGACTCGGTGACTATGGCGGTTCCACCAGTTCATTTGTTGAATTGACAAACCTGACTTCGTCAACTAGGTTTTAAGCCATTTCTAGATCTTGAAAGTTATTACTCTGATGAAGCAATAGGTCTGGCTGAACCAATCGGTGCAGTCTGGATTTTATAACACTATTATAATTATTTCATTTCTATAACATAATCATGTATGAATTCATTATTTTATTTATTAAGCAATTTATTTAGAAATTTTAAATTCATTGGCCAAAAGTTATTTTGAAGTAAATTATGTAATCATGGGGTTAACCTATACTTGTTGAGAGATGTGGGGTTTAGGGGCATTATTGTGATGTCTATTTTGTTTTAAGGTTGACACATATGTAAGGGTAGTTTTGTTACTTAAAGTGTAATTAGGTGTTAAGCTATGAGGGCTATGTGATGCATATGTAGGGTATTTTTGTCACCTAAAATGACTCATAGATTAGTGAGTACAAGGATCTTAAGTTTATTAGTTGGGAAAGAGACTTCCTAAGTTGGCTAGTCATTTTGGGATAAGCGTTTGACCCAACTTCACATGGTATCAGAGCAGGTACTCGTATGTGGCCTCCACCCAAATTATCCATATGTAAAGCCACAAAAGATGACCTACACGTGATGAGGAGTGTTAAGGAATAGTTCCACATAGATTAGTGAGTTCAAATATCATAAGTTTATTAGTTAGGAAAAAAGGTTTCCTAAGTTGGCTAGTCATTTTGGGATAGGTGTTTGACCCAACTTCACAAGTTGTTAAGCTATGAGGGTTTTGTAAGTCTTTTGATTGTTATCTGTAATACTTAAGTAAGAAGGGTTGATCTTTTATCTTAATCCCTGATTATTGAAAGTAATGACAGCCTCTATTTGCTACTGAACTTGGTGTTTCTGCTCTACATGCTATTAGAGCAAGTTTTGAACGAAACAGGTGCACTCTAAGTACCTCTCTTCTTTTCTCCCTCTTTGAAAGACCTGTAGCAACACTCTAGGTTCCTTGTTTGACTGTGGTAGGGATAGTTGACACACATCCCAAGATCACTAAAAAAGAACCCTTTTTAGGGCAATCAAGGCGTGAGGAATCCTTTAAAGGATGATAAAACAAGTAACCCTAGGGTTAAGGCAGAAGAAAAAGGAGAAAAATTGAATTTTTACCAACCAGTCGTCGAGGAGATTTAAAAAACCCTGTTTTTGTGAAGTCATCCTGATAAAAGAAGAGGTTTTTCTAGCTAAGATTCACTCCCAGCAACAATCACTGCTCTGATACCATGTAAAAAGTGTGAAAACCTAGAGAGAGAGAGAGAGAGAGAGAAGAGGAGAGAAAGGAAGAAGAGAAAAAAGGGGGCAAAGCTCTGTATGAGTTGCTTAGGGGATTGTGCACGACCCCCAATGCTATTTATTAGGTTTAAATCATAAATTACAGAAATGACATTACACAGAAAACACTTATTCCCTTTCCCATTCTACTCTGCCTATTAATATAAAAAATTGTACATCGACTAAATCCAACATGCTGAACAAGATAGTACCATAATATAAAATATCTCGGCCTGCGGTTATTTTAAGGGATCCAGGGGGATCAGATAGGGAGACCCCCTTTCCCCTTTGCTCTTCAATGCGGTAGCGGAATACCTATCATCTTTGATCTATTCGGCCAAAAATCTGGGTTGGCTCCTCCCCACGACGGACTGTGCAGCCTTTGACGTGCCGATCCTTTAGTTTGCAAATGATACAATTTGCTTTGGGGTTGGTACTATGGATCAGATTCAAAAATTGCATGCTGTATTGGGACTATTTGAATTGGCTTCTAGTCAGAATATTAACTGGAAGAAAACCACCCTCCTAGGCTACCATATCGACTCACCGGTGCTTCAGGGTATGGCCAACTATTTGGGGTGCTCAGTGGAAAATTTGCCAGCTACATATCTTGGACTACCACTCTTTGACTCTCGGCCTTCGGTGACGCGCTAGTCCACCCTCATTGAGAAAATTGAGAAGAGGCTAACTACTTGGAGGGGCAAGCTTTTATCTACTACTGGGCGGCTCACTCTCCTCAAGTCTTGTTTGGCAGGATTGCCAAACTATTTACTATCATTCATGCACTGTCCGGCCTCTGTTTGCAATAGGATTGATGCCATCCGTCGGCGTTTCCTCTGGAGAGCATCAGAGGACACCTTCAGATATCATTTGGTGAGTTGGAAGGATATTTGCATACCCCGCAATCGGGGTGGTTTAGGCATTCGGCATACGAAGGAGATGAACAAAGCCCTTTTGCTCAAATGGATTTGGAACTTCAATATCAAGCATAACAGCCTATGGGGCGACATGGTCAGATTCTATCTTCAACCTTCGGGTGCCTGGTGGAGGGAGGATGGCGCTAATCGCCTCCTATCCCCGGTATGGAAAGCAATTCAAAAGCTCCTCCAAATATTCAAAGTTGCAACTTCCTTTCACACAGGCAACGGAAGGACCCTCCTCTTTTGGTCGGATGAATGGTGTGGCCCCCGCCCCCTCTCCGAGGATTTCCCGAGGCTCTCTAAGGTGGTGAGGGACCTCTCTTGCTCAGTGGTTGATTCTTGGAGAGATCGCTCATGGAGTCTCATGTTTCGCCGGGGACTAAATGATGAGGAAACAACGGCTTTTTGCTCTCTCCTCTCCAGACTTAGCAGCACTACTATTCGTGAGCATGCGGTTGATAAACTGATATGGCAGCCCAGCATTAATGGCCGATTCACAGTTGCATCCGCCTACCCTCACATTAGAAAACAAGATTACAACATGCATGAGCACAAGGCAAACCTGACATGGAAGCTCTCAGCGCCTAGTAAAATCAAATTCTTCGTATGGACGGCCATCAGGGAACAGATCCTCACCTCTGACAACCTCCATAAAAGAGGTTACACAACCCCTGATCGCACTTGTCCCCTTTGTGGTGTGTGCGACGAGTCAGTCCAGCATGTTCTCTTACATTGTGACTTTTCTTGGCAAGTGTGGATGAAGATATTTCAGAAGATTGGTCTCCAAATGGGGTTCATCAGGACCTTTTCGGAACCGTTGAGATGGTTATGGGGATATGCCTTCCTAAGTTGGGCAAGATAATTCTCTTGGCATGCCTTGCGCATGTCCCATGGTGTATATGGCTCGAGCGAAACAACCGGAGATTCATCTCCAAGGCTAGCAACCTGGATAATATTGCTTCTCAGGCAGTGGGCCTTATCTCAAGTTGACTACATTCTAGGAAGGAGTTTGCTTCTCTGTCGGGCGTCTCCCTTCGAGAAAATTGGGGTTTGATTGCGCACATGGCGGGCCCCTGTAGGAAACCGGTTATGGCCACCTGGGATCCTCTCCCTTACGACTGCACCAAACTCAATTTTGATGGCAGTGCTTTAGGTTGTCCTGGGCCGGCTGGAGCTGGTGGTGTTTTCAGAGACGGCAGTGGAGACCCTATTCTATCCTATGCAGGACCGGTGGGTATTGTTGATTCAAATATTGCTGAAGTGTGCTCTTCTATTCGGCCTCCAAATCTTTAAAGAGCGGCTTCATGGCAAGCTGATTATCGAAGGCGACTCAAAGACTGCCATCAGCTGGAGTTCAAAAGATAGCTACCCTCCTTGGCGCCACTGGCCAATCACTGATTGTATTGCTGACATTGTGTCATCCATTCATTGTAATTGGAACCTCGTTCCTAGATCAGCCAATTCTTTGGATGATAAATTGGCTAAATTCGGAACCTCCCTGCAATCTCTCATTGTTTGGGAAGGCTTCCCCTCTTGTAATCTGCTCATTTGAGCTCTTATAATAAAATTCAGCATCATTTAAAATATATATATAAAAAATATCTAATTATGTAAAATGAGCAAAATACCCTTGAGGTGGTTTTCTTAGAATGGTTAACTCTCCATGAATTAATTTTCTCTGAGAGGATTTGCATTGAGTGCCTAAACTTTCAGAACTTTTATTCTGTCTAAAGGTCTCATATAAGTTCTTATCTAAGGTTTGGTCATCTACCTTTTAAATAAGGTTGATATTATGCACTTCAGACTCCGGCGTGTGAAGATTGTTAAAGAGGAAGAAGAAGATTATAAAAAATAAAGTTCTTGTGCAAGTTCATGATCCTTCAATTGGTTGAAGAAAAGCTTCAATCAAATGACAAATGACCAGATTAGCTTCAATCAATTGACAAAAGACCAGATTAGCTTCAACCTATAGAAGCTCACCATAAATTGATCGATAGAGTCTCATATTGTCCTCAATCGATTGACAGTTATCCTTTTTTTTTGTTTTTATAAAGATGAGAGTTTTAATATAGAGAGAGTGAGGGGGATACAACAAAGGCTAGCAACACTCCCTCAACAGAGAAGGATTGAAGGGAGGCACCTACTTAGCCAAAGAATCTGCCAAAGAGTTGCAAAGCAGGGGACATGAGTCCAGGTACACTGTAAAGGGGGGACAATGTCAACAATCTGGTGGTAAACCGGCTAGTGTCGCCAAGGTGACTTGTTGCTGGAACACCATCTGATAACAATTTGAGAATTGCCTCAACAAAGAGGGGCCCATAGAGGGGGTCCCGGAAGATTGTAAGTCCTTGAGGAGAGCAAGGAGTTCAGCCAATGTGGAATCAACAATGCCCATTGGGCCCGCATTGGAGACGAGAGTAGCACCCATCGAATCACGGAAGATTCCTCCAAACCCCACACCCGGACAATCGTGCGTGCTACAATCAAAGTTGAGCTTGATGATGTCAGGAGGAGGGGGTTTCGAAGGAATGTTATCAGGTGGGCTGAAAGGGACAGACAAATTGGCAAGAGTGCACCTATTGTGGCGGAGAGAGAACCCCATAAAACTGGCAAACTCTTTTCTGGTACGAATCCAAGTGGAAATTTGACCAACAAGGATATAACTGAGCTCATCGGGGCTTCTAAATTTAAGTTGAATCTCTTGTTCCCGCATTACTTCTAAAGGGTGGGCAAGGCAGACCGAGAGAAGAATTCTTCCGAGAGTAGGGAGCTGCACACCAAGGAGAGAAGGACAAAATTAATGATAATTTTGTGGCGAAACTTCTCTCACTTTTCGTATGTGTTATTTACATGCTATTATTTTCCTTCCTAGTGCTAGTAAACTATTTATGTTTTGGCTTCCTCTTCTTACGTTTTTAGCAGTGTGTAGTGATCTGATGTCCATGCGAAGTTCTCCTTTTCATATTTGGAGATGTTTATAGTTGTGCCATTTTTCGTTTGTATCAGATCATGGCTATTGGAACTCTGGCTCTATGCTACAATAATGTTCAGGTTTTCAGAGGAGTTGTAAAAATGAGGCGTGGTAAGATGACTTTCTTTAGGCATTTTTTTCTTTGTTGCAACAGTCGAAGACATGCTATGTAGAGTTCAGCTTTGGTTTTTTATTTGTTCAGTAATTATTTGATTATCATGTTCTTGTTACTATTAGTTTTCTATTTCATCCTTCTTTGTCCAGGTCTTACCGCTAAAATTATTGACCGTACAAGAACAATGTCTGATGTGTATGGTGCTTTCTATGATTTTTCTTGCATTCTGCAATCCAAGGTGACTCTTTCTTAACCTTATTCTTTGACTTCTCTTTTCTAGTGCATTTATGTTGGCATCAAAGTTAAAAGGTCAAAGCTGAAACATGGACCTTGATCAATGGTGATAAAACAGTCTACAAGACAATTGGATTTTGAATAAATTTAGCAAACAAAACAAAGAAAAATCGAGTAGACAAAATTCAAGCAAGAGGTGCCAGAGTAAGAATTCCAACAGCTAATTTAGGAAAGATCTTACTAACTATAGGCTTTCTATTATAGCTATTAAAAAAAATCATAAGCTTTCTAACTTTGGACTTTCTTAAGACACAACAAAAAAAGATATGTGAAGTCTATTAACTATTCGCTGTCCATAATTTTACTCTCCTAAAGAAAGGCAATTGTTGTTGCCAAAGAGTTGCAGTGCTGATTTTCCATTTGCTGACTTCCGAAAAACAGGCAGATACTAAAAGTAAGATTTCTGAGCTGTGTTCTCTTTCCTTGGGTAAGTTTTCCACAAAATATATCTTGTACAAGCTTTCCATCAATCTCCCTATGCTGGAATTGAGATGTAAGTCTCATTTTCCTCCAAACCTTTTTTTTTTTTTGAATGGCAAAAAATATTAATAAAAGAAGCCAAACAGGCAAAGAAAGGGGAAGTTACCCCCAACAAACAAAAGGGTAAAAGAAACAGGGTAACGGGTAATCAGGTAAATAAATGGATAAAAAAATATTCTTATAAAATTATTATAGAAATCATAGTATTCATATAAACAAGAACCATTAATAAAAAATAAATTTAATGTATATAAAGATTGAAGAAAATGGGGTGGGGACATCCCTCTTCTCCCTTTATAGCAATATTTTTCTTCCTAATCTTTATAAAAGAGAGTGGTAAAAGGGGGGTGGGGCCTTTCCCCATATGTTTACCTAATCAGGAAAACTCCCATTCCTTTTTATTTTCTTTCCAAACAGCCATGTGAGGGAGGAGGGAAGGTCCTGCCTCCCTTTTCTTCTTGATCTTTGTTTTAGATATTTGAAAGAAAAGGACGGGCAGTGCCTCCCCATGTTAGCTGGAGTGTTTAACAAAGGGTGATACCAACCTCCCTCTTTAAACTTTATATAAAAATATAGAAATTAAATTAATTTTTTTCTAAAATTTGCTCAAGTTGTAGAATGATAGTCAACAAGGAAGATAATGAGATTGGTTAGAGGTTGGGGACAGAGTAGTAGGGTTTTTTAAGCTTTTATACTATTAAATTAAAATTATAATATTATCTTTAAATATTTTCTGGTAATTAGGTAATCAGGTTTGGAATGACCATTATCCATATCCTTTCCATTTAATCAAAGGTAAACTGGTAAATGGGTAAAATTACCCAAATCTTTATTTGCGTAAGGATTTTATTCCATATTCATTTGTAAGTGGCCGAACAGACTGTAAATTAGGTAAATAGATAAAATTGCCTTTCCTATCTACAAAGTGCTTGGGTCATATCATTCTTAATGAACTCCCTTCATAAAATTCAGCACGAAATCCACTTGGACTCAGGGCTCCAAATTTCTTTCTCAGGAGTCTACCCTCAAGAATGGAAGCCTGAAAAGCATCTCATCATTATAAAGGTGAGAGAAGATATTAGTAAGTTTTGGATCAATGAGGGCTGGGTCCATCTCCTGCTGGCCAGTGATACTCAAGGAACTAATGGCATTAGCACTTTCATTGTGAGAAGCAACTACATGGAAGAAAGCTGTATTACCATCCCCTTCTTTAACCCACTGAAACAGTCTTGGTGTTTCCAATAAATTCCCTCCTATGTAACAAGACTCTTATAACTAAGCCTGACATTAGCATGTGTATCAAATTCCTGCTAAGTGTAGCGTTTTCTTCTTTCTTGTCCATCATGGAGGAGATTATCCATCTTTGCCTATGAAGTCCTCAAAATTTGTACTGATTTTAGCTTTTAAAGCTTTGAGCTTTATAGAAAATACCCTGGAAGGATTCCACCATTGAAGGAGAAGAGATTTAAAAGCCCTATCATGGAACCAGGCTTCAAATCTGAAAGGTGAGGGGCCCTAGCTGAGATCACAGCAGTTGAGAAGGAGAGGATTGTGATCAGATGTTGGTTTTGCCAGGTGGTGGCAGGTGGAATTTGGAAATCGAGAGAGCCAATTTTGAAGTTGCCAAAAATTTGTCCGGTTTGCAAAGATCGGGGGAGGTCTGCTAACGAACCAAGTGAATTGGGAGCTGAGCAAGGTAATCGACTGGGCTACAGTCATCGAATAGAGTTGCAAAACTCTTCATAGATTGAATTATAGTAGGGGCAGGAGGAAAATTTTCATGACAGAATCGTATAGCTTTAAGTCCCCACCAACAAGCCATGAGGCATCCTTAGAAGTGATACAACTCTGGGTTTCTTTCCAGAAAGAAGCCCTATGTTGATATCAAGTGGGGCCATACAGCCCACTGAATGCCCATTCATCCGTACCATCCGTTGGATTCAGCTCAAGACAAATAGAGCACGAGCCTTTCACCACTTCAGAGATAGAGAACACTCTCCCAGCCCAGGCAAGGAAGAGACACCCAGCAGTGCCTCAGCCCAATGAGGTCTCAACCAAAATTTCTTCTGTATAAAAAATCAGATACCAACAGAGTGGACAAACTTTCAGTCCTGTCCTGGTCTCCTCTAAAAGAATCAGATGCAGCTTATTTTGGGCAATTGAGTTGTGGAGAAATCCCAAGAGCACTTTGAATTCCATTGAGAGCTTCAACTGAGCATTGATCCCCAATCTTGTTCTTATTATCATCAATACTTATTCCAAATAAAGGAGAATGAGTGGGAGGGAGAGAACTGAGAATAGCGAGCTGGGAAAGAAATTTCAATCGATGGAAATTTCTTTCCCAGTTAATAAATTCAAGATATTTGTACTCACTAATCATGTGGGACTAATCCTTAACACCCCCCCACCCCCCTCATGTGTAGGCCCTCTTTTATGGCTCTACAAGTAGATAATTTAGGTGTGTGCCCCCTTTTGTGGCTCTACAAGTGGATAATTTAGGTGTATGCTTTCTTTTGTGGCTCTACAAGTGGATAATTTTTAGTTGTAAGCCCTTTTTTGTGGTTCTACAAGTGGATACTTTAGGTGCAGGAGTACCTACTCTGATACCATGTAAAGTTGGGTCCCAGACTCATCCCAAAATGACTAGCCAATTAGGAAACCTCTTTCCCATCTAATAAACTCAAAATATTTGTACTCACTAATCCATGTGGAACTATTCCTTAACAAGTTCACTCAAACATGTTGATTTTGAGCACATCTTTACCACTGCTCTTTCTCCTCAAACTAAACCAATCATTGAAACCGAGGAATGGTCATCATCACTGCCAACGGGACCTCACAAGCACTATCTTCGAATCCATGGCATCCCAATGGAGTTTTGGGGAACTGATATTTTTCATGCCCTAACCACTTTTGAAAGATGATAGATGTTGACCTAGAAGCCAACCAAATTGTTAAATTGGGTCCAAAGCCTATCCCAAAATGACTAGTCACCTTAGGAAACCTCTTTTCCAACTAATAAGCTTAAGATTTTTGTACTCACTAATCCATATGGTACTATTCCTTAACACTCCCCCTCACGTGTAGGCACGTGGATAATTTGAGTGGAAGTCCTCACGTGTAAGCACGTGGATAATTTGGGTGAAGGCCCACATACGAGTACTTGCTCTGATATGGGTCCAAACTTCTTTTCCAACTAATAAACTCAAGATCTTTATACTCACTACTCCACGTGGGATTATTCCTTAACACAAATGAGCAGATTGAATTTCACCAGAATACAAATTGCCTCAAACAAAGATGTTTGGTTCTCCACAAGACCCAATTTAGAAGTCTTTTCATCATCAAAATCTTGATGGAGAAAAATGACTCCAATTTCGTGAGGAGATGAAGGCAGACAGAGATTACTGACAAAGGAAGAACACAATGAGTGGGGATTAAGTTGAATCGGCACACCACTTAGACTGCCTTGTCTCAGACTCGGCCTTACTTAGCGAAGTATGCTCCTTTGTTTCTTGGAGACATTAATGCAAGACAACCCTCACCCTTCCTCCAAAACTTGCAAAACCAAGCCGACACTACTCCTTGATGAGCCAGCTGTTGATTTTCAGGCTTCCATAGATGATAACTTTAGGAAAAAGAGAGAAAGAAGAAGAGAGAAGAGAAAGAGAGGATAGGAATTTAGGGTTTTGGACTTGTCCAAACCCTCCCCCATAAGATATATTTATAAGCATCAAAACTACCAATTTTACGAGTATACCCTTCACCATAATAAGAGTGAAGAAGAGACAAGAAATTAAACTAATTACATTAGTGCCATCCTAATTACATCATATATTCCAACACCAACTGCCCTTGTCCTTGTCCCTCTTGACATTCATGTCACTCACCCTCTCCCTGACATCACTACCCCCATGTACCCTAACCTACAAGTTGACATTCCCAACTACTTCTCAAACACATACTAATAGGCTCAACTACTTGACCTTGCACCCATACAAGATCACATAACACCTAGCTTCCACCTAACCCCTCCATGTTAGACCAGCTATAAACGATTGTAGAAGAAGATATTAGCATGGGCAACTAGTATGGAAGAATGTATTGTGGAAGAAGGTATTAGTATGGGCAACTAGTATTGGAAGATGGGCCACTTAAGCCCAAGGCATTGAAATCCAAAATCAAAGCTTGGGCAACTTAGTATAAAGCCACCTTCACTCGACGAATCTCTCAAACCCCAAATTCACACCCTGAACATTGTGGAAGAAGGTAGACCTCTAAATGATTTTGACCTTTCTCTTTGTGTCTCATCTTCCAATTTGCTTCAAAACGTAATTCACTATGACCATGTTTACTTGATGCAAAGGGCCAGATATAGCTGGTCTACCGAGGTTGATAGCAACACCAAATTTTGTCATGCCATCGCTGATCAAATAGGATTAATTCTCTCATAATCAATGGGGAATTAACCTTCAACCGGGCAGCAATAACTGATAATATTGTGAGTTATTTTTCAGATCTCTATACAGAGGAATTCATCGGCTGTCCTCAGCCCACATGGCAACCTCTATTGAGACTCCCTCCCTCTCTCGCTGACTTCATTGAATGACCTTTCACTGAGGAAGTCGCTATAAAATTGTCATGCCGATAGATAAGGGCCCTCACCTTGATGGTTTTAACGGGGATTCTTTAGAATGAGGTGGAGTTTCCTTAAAAAGACATTACCAAGATGTTGAATGATTTCCAAGCCCAATGGGTTAACATTTAGAAGCTTTAGAGCCTCTTTTGTGGCTCTAATTCCAAAATCCACCACAGCTGAAATTTGAAAGGACTTCCTGTTATGATCCCGGATCTGACACGGCGATTTGTAGGAGGAAGAAGAGAAAGACGAAAATCAAGCCAAAGTGAAGCTTGAAAACCCTAGGATCTTTGAGGAGAACGTACACTCCTGAGCTCGTTGAGGAGAACTGAAAACCCTTGTTTATGTTCCTTCTCATTACTCTTAGCCCTTAAATAGGGTTCACCCTTACAAGGTTTAAGATAAAATATTACAAAAATGCCCCTATAGATAAAATAGTACAAAAATACCCCTGTGGCCTATTAATCCTTTAACTGAAATAAAATAAAGTAAATTAAAGAAAAACAATTAATTAGACTGTAAATAAAATAATAATGTTATTGCATGCATAACATTACACCCCCCCCCCCGGGAGAAAGAGCTTGTCCTCAAGCTCGAAGGTAGGGTCTGCTTGCCGACGTTTCCACCTGGTCCCAAGTAGCATCCGCGGTATCTGGGTCAGCCTTCTGGACGACAAAACTGGAACATTCTACCAGAGTTGCAATTTATTTATTTATTTATTTTTTTGCCAACACTGCCAGCATCATTTGCAGTAGCATACCCCAATACGGATAAGCAACCAAACAACAAGTTGAACTATCACCTGCTCCAAACTGGCAACTTCTGCTTTGATATTAAACAGCCCTTGTGTGATCTGCCCAACCAAAGTATGTTGGAGGTCTGACTTGTCGAAGTTGGTGAAAAGATTACCCAGGGATGTAGATAAATTTGTGCTCCATTTGTAGACAAAGCATTCATCATACTGTTCATTATCATGTTGATCACAAGTTTCCCAAATAGAAAGCAGGAACAGCGCCTTCACCGCAGCAGGAATTGCAACAGGTAAACCTATGCCCATTACAGAATGGTCTACCCCAACAACAGCTAAATTCCTGGATACACCAAGAATTGGTAATACTGTTTGCTCTGCAACATTTTTTTCCACAAAAATCACAACATTATGTCGACAGACATGCTCCACCGAGATCACAACATAGAATGCTTGCAGCCTGCAAACCCACTTGCCACCATGGGCTGGAAAACCACCAGCATCGTCGAAGTATCCATGACGATCCAAACCCAGAACTACAGCTGTCAAAGACCAAAAAAATTTCTGGAGCATCTGCTCAATTACAGCCAAACAGCTATCAAGATTTCCAGAATTAACCACACCTTTTTCATTCTGCACTGCCACTGGTTTCAGCACTGGTTGCTGGCTGGCTAGCAGCAATATTTTTTGCACTGCAACAGCAGCACTGTGTCCTTGGCTGTCTAGCAGCAATGTTTTCTGGACTGCCACAGCAGCACTGTTTCCTTGGCTGTCTGGCAGCACTGTGTTCTGCACTGGCATCGCAGACATCATTTGGTGGAAGAACCCACTAGTCTCTCCAATCTTTCTCACTTCGACCGCCCAATAATTTCCAGTGAGTAGAACAGTCCCCTTTTCAACATAACCTCTGATTATATAATTCCAGAACTCCCCCTCTATTGTAGGCATTTCAACCAGTATAGGATGAGCCCACTGCAAGAGATTGGGTATCTGAACTGTGGGCAGATCGACCTTCAATTCTGCTGGAACAATACTGCTGGAACAGAGTTCAGTGCTGAAAAAAAATTTGACTGTATTCCTTCCACATTTTGCATATACCGCCATCAACATTACCCCATTATCCTGGTTGGCAGCATCTAGTGCGCCACCAGCAGCACCCAGATTTGCCACCGATGAAAGAAAGTCCTTACTCTCAGTTTGCAATATCTGCTGTTTTGCACCTTTCTGGACTGCAACAGCAATAACAATTTAAATTTCAGCACTGATTTCTGCAGTGCCACAGCAGCAGCACAAAAAAATTTGTGGAAGAACCCAAGTGCTGCAAAACCAGCAGCTTCCTCCTGTCTCCTCTCCACATCCATAGGTGAAGGAAATGCTGTGTCACCAACAGGCTCTTGTGCAACTGGAGGACCCAAGTTTGCTACTGTTGACATTAAGTCAGTTGTTCCAAAAAGAAGAAGAACACCCGCTGCAGCAAAATCCTTTCTTTCAGGTTGCATTTGCTGATGTGTGGAACCTTTCTTCACTGCAACAGCAGCACCACCACCGAACAGCAGAAGTGGTATATCATTTTGAAAAATGTGGGCCAGACTATTTTGTGCACTGTTTTCTGCACTGTCGAAACAGCTCTGTATAATCCAGCAATGCATTGGATTGAGCTGGAACAATAGGTGGAACTGCTGCAAAATCCATGGGCTGGTGCAGGCTGTCCTAGTTTTTCTGTTAAACTTGGTGCAGTTGCCTGCATAACCTGCTGAGACAGATTCGTTGTCTGAGATCCATCAGGTTCATTCCAGCTCCATCAGTTTCATTAATACTAGCATAACCTCCAATAAGAAGAGATGCCATGAAAGAACTAACAAGATGAATTCTTTCTGTTGAATTATATACATCTGGTTGCCTTTCAAATATCTTCCTGATTTGTGGACCTGTGAATTTTGCATATGCACTAGACTTGGTAAGTGGAGACAATGCTAACGCACCCCCAACAGTTCTCTCCATCTCTCGGCACTGTGAAGTGGTACTTCTGTCCATCCATATAGGTGACTCTTTGGTGTAAAAAAATCACTCAACTGGGTTAAAAGAACCATTTCTGGGTTTAATGAACTCAATGTAGTGGAACTTCCTTTCTTCCAATAAACACTGCCATGCTACTGGCCTAAATATGGACCTATCAGTTTTCTAGTTTCCAACATGTGTTCACAGATCTGAACAGCAGTAAACACTGCAGCATGTCCCTGATTCTCGTGAGATATAGATGCACCCTGTGATTCATTTTCATTTTCTACATATTTCAGGTGCTGCTCATCTGCATCACTTCTAACAGGTTTTATTTTTTTTCTGTTGAGCCCATTTCTCACAGCAGCAGCAAATTTAAAAATTGGAAATGTCTCTCTTGTCCAACCCAAGATTGCTACAGCAGCAGAAATTTGAAATTTAGTCAGACTGTTCAATCCAGCTACAGAAAAATAAGGCATCCCCAAAGAATAATTTCATCTCCAGAACTCCCACCTGGTTGACGAATTTTGACAAACAGTGACCGAGCAGCATACATATCATTCAAAAAATTAAACACAACGTTTTGAAATGGACTGTTACTGCTGGAAAAAAGACCAGAAACAGCCACACTGTTGCTGTGTTCACCCACAACAATAGAATGCGTCCCATAAAAAGTGATATAATTCAAGGACAAGATCATTCCCGGCACACCCAAAAAAGTTTTATCTCCATTTTTTTCCACGTTGTCTACCTTCTCATGTTCAAAACTCCCACCAAAGTGAAAAATTTCTACGAACAGAGCCCGAGCAGCATACATGGGACCCAACAATTGAAGCACAATGTTTTCAATTTGACCAAGAACAGACACACAGGTACTGTTCGCATCAACAGAAAAACAAATCACCCCAATAAATTTTTTTAGTATTCCTGGAATTCCTAAAAAATTCCCATCTCTCAATTCAGACACTATAACCTGAATTCCGTAAAAAATGGACTGTTTCTCTACTTCACGGAATAGAAAACCACCAGGCCAAAAATTCGAGCAGCGTCGCTGTTGCTCAGTCCCTTGGAACCCCTTGACCCCCATGGAAGAATCGTTTAGACATACCAATTGAGGGTGTTTCAGAAACTTACCCCAAAAGCGTTGAAGTTGGTTCCCCGCTGGGCTGCCGAGAGCGAGATTGAGAGGGAGAGTCCGGAAGCCACAGCCCACCGGACCCTTTTCCGACGGAGCCGCACCTTTCCGATGGCGAACTGCACCCCTTTAGGGCTTCTCCGTTTGTAGATTTTCCGAGACAGAGGGATCTCGGATTTCTTGCATCTCCTGTTCTGGGAGACGTTTTGCGTCCCGTGAGAAGGGTTTTTTTTAAGTTGAATGCAAATCTGCCCTTACCGATGAGGTGTTTGCAATATAAGCCTTCGATTTTGGATTTCTAGCGGCTCGGGACTGCTGCACCGGCTTGGCCTGCTCGGAGATTGTCAAATTTTCTGACCCTTGGCCTTTCTGCCCGTCCGAGACAGAGTCTCGAGCAAGTTTAGGTTGTCTGACCTTTTCTGGGGCAGCGAGATGCCTCTCAATTGTAGAAATTTTAATGGAAGTTCTACGCATTCCATCCAGCAAAGCATCTTCCCATGCTACCAATCATGCACGTATTTCTTCCAATAGATCGTGCACGGCAATCCATTTCTCTTGGGACGAAGAATCGCTCATTGTGTTCCCGCTCTGATACCAGTTGTTATGGTCCCAGATCTAACACGGCAATTCGTAGGGAGGAAGAAGAGAAAGACGAAAATCAAGCCAAAGGGAAGCTTGAAAACCCTAGGTTCTTTGATGAGAAACGCTAAATCAATGCTTGTCCTTCTCAATTACTCTTACCCCTTAAATAGGGTTCACCCTTACAAGGTTTAAGATAAAATATTACAAAAATACCCCTATAGATAAAATATTACAAAAATACCCCTTGTGGCCTATTAATCCTTTAACTGAAATAAAATAAAGTAAATTAAAAAAAAATTAATTAGATTGTAAATAATGTTATTGCATGCATAACACTTCTGACCGATTAATCTTATCAGTGGGCCCTGAAAAATTCTCTTGGGAATCCTTGCTACTCGTCTCAATAGGGTCCTCTAGTAGCTAATCAGCTTGAATCAGATGGCATTTGTTAAGGAGAGAAGAAACATGGCCATTCACCATGGCCAGAGTGCTTTTATTAAGGGAAAAAACATTCTTGATTTAGCCATGGCATATCATGAACTTAGTCATCATTTTAAGGTCCAAAAGCTCCCCAGATTCATCCTCAAGTTTGACTTCGAAAAGGCATTTGACAGAGTTAACTGGAAGTTTCTGGACACCCTCCCGGGGAAGATGGGATTCGGAGAAAAATGGCGCTTCTGGATCCAAAGCTGCATCTCCTCTGCAAGCTACTCCATCCTTCTCAATGGCACAGTTTGCGGGTATTTTCAGGGAACCAGAGGAATCAGACAGGGAGACCCCCTCTCCTCCCTGCTCTTCAATGTGGTGGCAGAATACCTATCCTCCTTGATCTACTCAGCCAAGAACATGGGATGGCTCCTACCCACGACTGATTGCACAACCTTTGATATTCCGATTCTCCAATTTGCAGATGATACTATTTGCTTCGGGGTTGGTACTATGGTTCAGATCAGAAAATTACGTGTTGTGCTAGGATTATTTGAATTGGCTTCTGGTGATAGCATAAACTGGGGAAAAACCACTCTCCTTGGCTATCATATTGATCTAGTTGGACTTCGGAATATGGCGGACTATCTGGGATGCTCTGTGGGAAATATGCCAGCTACGTATCTTGGGCTCCCACTTTTTGATGCTCGGCCTTCGGCGTCACTATGGTCCCCCCTCATTGAGAAATTTGAAAAGAGGCTAGCCACTTGGAGGGGTAAACTCCTATCAACAGCGGGTCATCTCACTCTTCTCAAGTCTTGTCTGGTGGGGCTTCCAAATTATCTGTTATCATTTATGCACTGTTTGACCTCCGTTTGCTCCAAAATTGATGCCATCTATCGACGATTTCTGTGGAGGGGTTCAGAAGATACCTTTAGATACCATCTGGTCAGTTGAAAAGATATTTGCATGCCCCATAATAGGGGAGGATTAGGCATCCGGCCTACAAAAGAAATTAACAGAGCTCTTATGCTCAAATGGATTTGGAATTTCAACAACAAGTACAACAGTTTATGGAAGAACATGGTAAAATTCTACCTTCAGTTTTCGGGTGCATGGTGGAGAGAGGGTGGCGCTACTCGCCTCCTATCCTTGATATGGAAATCAGTTTTCAAGCTCCTTCCAATATTCAGAGATGCTACCACATTTCACACGGGCAACGGAAGGACCCTTCTCTTCTGGTCAGATGAATGGTGTGGGCCCCGATCTCTCTCAGAGGACTTTCTGGGGCTGCATAGGGTGGCAAACAATCTCTCTTGCTCTGTGGCTGATTAATGGAGTGATCACTCGTGGAGTCTTCAGTTTCTTCTGGGATTAAATGATGAGGAATCGTTGGCTTTTTGTTCTCTCCTTACTAAACTCAGTAGTACTATTATTCGGGAGCACTCAGTTGATAAGATAATTTGGAAGCCCAGTAACAATGGTCGATTCACTGTCACTTCGGCTTACTCTCATACCAGAAAGCAAGACTTTAGTCCTCATGAGCACAAGGCAAATCTGGCTTGGAAACTCTCAACGCCAAGCAAAATCAAGTTCTTCGTGTGGTCAGCCATCAACGAACAGATTCTTACTTCAGACAACCTTCACAGAAGAGGCTTCACTGCCCCTGATCTTTCTTGTCCCCTTTGCAGTGAGTGTGAAGAGACAGTTCAACTTGTTCTCTTACACTGAATTTTCGTGGCAAGTTTGGATGAAGATATTTCAGAAAATCGGGCTCCAACTGGGGTTACATCAGGACCTCTTTGGCACCATTGAGATGGTTCGAGGGATTCTCCTTCCTCAGCTGGGCAAGTTAATTCTTTCAGCCTGTCTTGCGTATGTTTCATGGTACATTTGGCTCGAGGGAAACAACCGAAGATTCAACTCCTAAGCTAGTACCTCAGACAACACGGCTTCTCATGCCGTCGGCCTCATCTCGAGCTGGCTTCATACAAAGAAGGATTTTGCCACTCTTTCAGGGGTTTCCCTTCGGGAAAATCGGAATTTGATCGCTCACATGTTTGGCCCTAGCAGAGCTCCTACAATGACTATCTGGGATTCTCCCCCTTGTGACTGCATAAAACTGAATTTTGATGGTAGTGCTGTTGGATGTCCTGGTCCAGCAGGAGTAGGTGGTATATTCAGAGATCACAATGGAGACCCCATTCTTTCTTATGCTGGTCCAATGGGCATTGCCGATTCTAATACTGTTGAAGTTAGTGTTCTACTGTTCGGCCTCCAAATCTTCAGAGATCGTCTCCATGGCAAGTTAATCATTGAAAGCGACTTGAAAGACGGTTATTAGTTGGTGTTCCAAAGACAGCCTCCCCCCTTGGCGCCACTGGCCCATCACTGATAGTATTGCTGACATTGTATCTTCTTTGCATTGTAATTGGAATCTCATTCCTAGATCAGCCAACTCTTTGGCTGATAAATTGGCTAAATTCGGAACTTCCCAGCAATCTTTCATTGTATGGGAAGGATTCCCTCCTTTGTAATTTACTCTTTTGAGCTTTTGTCTTAATAAAAATCAGCATCATTTCAAAAAAAAGGAGAGAAGAATACTGGATTCTGCCATGACAGTCCATGAAATCACAGATACTTGCAGGTGCAATGAGCCCAAACAGATTGTCAAAATTGATTTTGATAAAGCCTTTGATAGGGTGAGCTGGCAGCACCTTGATCATGTAATGGAGCAGCAGGGTTTTGGTCTCAAATGGCACGGTTGGATCCAAATCTTCAAATGGCTAGGGAGATTGGTTGGTTGCAGCATGCATCCTCCATCCTAGCCTTAGACATCCCCATCACTCAGTTTGCTAACGATAAAAGATAATTGTCATTAATGGCTCATGAAACCAGATCCTCAACCTTAAGGCCACATTGGCTATCTTCAAGATTGTATGGGGTCAGATAGTAAGTTAACAGAAATCCAGCATCTTTGCTTCAACATTGAGGCCACCAGCCTTTGAAGATTTGGCAGCTATCTTGGGATGTCAAGTTGGTTCTCTCCTGGCCAACTACCTCGGACTACCGTTCTTCACCATTAGACTGGACAAAGTTCATTGGAACTCCGTCTTGGATAGAATGGAGAAGAGGCTTTCTCCCTGGAAAGGAAGACATTTATCTAAGGAGGGCAGACTCGCTCTCATTAAATCCTCTCTCAGCAGCATTCTCTCCTATTACCTCTCCTTTCTTCACTGTCCAATCAGTGTTGATGCTGATAATCGAGAAGCTAATGAGAACTTTCCTATGGAGAGGAGCTGATTCTGGTTTCAAACACCAGCTGGTCAAGTGGAGTGATGTGGTCAAGGGTAAGAGAGATGGTATCCGGCTCATCAAACTGGTAAATCAGATTTTCCTGTCCAAATGGTGTTGGAAAATCAATTGCTGCAAGGAAAATACTTGGATCACCGCACAAGGGCAGAATCCCTACTTGTTGGTGATTCGGTAACTGTAACTTCCAGCGTCTCGCTCCCATCTGGAAGTGTATTGCTTGCCTTTTCCCTTTGATTTGTGATGCTTGGTGTTTCAAAGTGGCTAAGGGTGATTCAGTCAGGTTTCGACAATATAATTGGATTGATCAGCAATCTCTCATGGAGCTATTTCGCAGCATCTGTAGGCTAGCTCAGTTACTGCACAGATCTGTTGCTTATGCTATCTCGGGAGGTTATGGTTCCAATATCTTTTGGGACATGGGGATCTAGAGAGGCCTTCAATGATTTTGAAGCATCTAAGTCATTGAGGTTCCTTCACTGCCTCAATGAGGCTTATTTACCGAGGCATCTTGATGACTCTCACATTTGAGCTCCAGCATCTGATAGTGAATTCTGTGGCAAGTCGCTTCATGCTTCTAAAAGTGTCCGACCTCTACCCCTGACTCCGCCCCAGCTGCTTGGTCTCTTTCTGCTCTCTCAAGGTTAAAGTCCTTTATTTGGAGCTCGCTGCACAGTAAAATCCTTGCATTGGATAATTTTTTTAAGAGGCACATCCTCCATTGTCTCTCTTGCTGGTTATGTGGGGATGTTGATGGCTCCATGAGCCATGTATTAGTCCACTGCTCTTTCACGTGACGGATCTGGACTTTTTTTTCAGCCTTTTTGGCATCAGCTTCTGTGTTCCGGAGTCCTAGAATGTCCTCCTCTCTTAGCACTTCTCACTTCCGCTAAGCTTATACTCAAAGCCTGTGTGGCCTTTATGCCCTGGTCCGTTTCGCTGGAAAGGAACCAGTGCCACTTCTGTGAAAAGTTCTCCACTCTGAGTTCAGTTTCTCTCTGCACCCTCAACTGCATCGTTGCTTGGTTCTCTAGCGCATTTTCAGCGCCTTGAAACCGGTTATATCAGGAGCAAAGGAGCTTAGATTGCCTCCCCTTCAGAGCCCAATCTTGTTTGAATTCAGTATTGGCTTCATCCTCCCTCGGGCCACATCAAGCTCAACTGAACCCGGGTCCTACTGGCTTTGGTGGTATTTTCAGAGGTAGCTTGGGAGATTTCCTTTTCTTCTATGTTGGTCCTTTGGGTACTGCTGACGCTTCCTTTGCCAAACTATCAACCTCCTTTCATGGGCTCAGGATCTTCAACTCTCGCTTTCAGGGTAGATTGATTGTTGAAGGAGGTTCCCTCATCGTCATCAATTGGTGTCTTTGGCATTTTTTTTTTTTTTTTGAAAGTATGGACCTGGTGTCCAATGTATCTTCTTGGTTTCATGTTTTGAGATCACCCAACAGTTTGGTTGACTCCCTTGCTAGAGAAGGAGCCTCGCTCTAATTCCTCATTGTCAGGGACACTCCCCCTCAAACTTTGTAGTTTTTTGGCCTTGTGCTTTAATTAAAACACTTTTTTCTTCAAAAAAAAAAAAAACTGATTCCAAATGCTGCAGCGAAATTCACAACCTTTTGCTATGAAATATATTAATTCCATTAGAATACTCCCTTTTTGTACTTTCCTTGCCGTTTACGGTTGGTTGTTAGGGTTTCCTTTAGTTGATTCATTCACTAACTGATCATGGTATCATTTTCTTCCATCTGCCTGACTGATTGATGACAACGTTTGGGTCAACTTTCCTCCTCAGGAGGAAGTCCTAATGATCAGGGGATCTTTAGCGCTGCTCTATAACATTAGATTCTTTTTCTGCAGGTTCAATTTGCTGATGTTGATTAATGGCAGTCTCTAGAGGGTTATCCACTGAGTGGTAATGACATTAAATCATTAATGGCTCAGTCAAATCGAGTCCTTATGCGAGTTGTCACTCAGCTCTCATCACCTATCTTCTCTGGCATTGACCACTTGAGAATGATGTAAACTATGAGTGAATGTCGAAGCAGTGATTGTGCACCTACATTCCATTGCCTCGATTGGGAGTGAGAAGAAAGTATCATCTGATTTTGGGATGATTTGAACCAAGGCCCAGTCAAATCGTTGATTTGGGATCAATATCAATAGTCTCCCCTCTAACTCCCCCTATTTTTTCAAGGACTTCTTGGTCCCAGATCTGGATCAACAGGCCCTTGATTGAAACAGATTTCTTCTCTTTTTCTCACCTTTGGGTTTCAAGTTGCTAGAGTTTGCAAAACTCTACCTCTATTTTAAGACCCCTCAGCTAGTATATGATGTTTTCCCTCCATAGTTCGAGCTGGTACAACTATGTACATGGCTCCGTGAAGGAGATCACTTTGGATAAGTTCCCGTGTAGCTTTTCCATGGCTTCTAAATTCTCCATTGACCAGTTATGTCCAATTGTCTTCCCAACCAAACATTTTTTTGGTCTTGAATTTGTTGTTCTAAAAGATTCGGTTCAATAAGCAAAGTTTCCTCTTCTATGTTCAGGTGTGATATCTTCTCCAATGAAGAAAATCATCCTCATAACAGCAATCGACCACCTTCCTTGGGGCTAGAGGAGGGAAAGGACGACCACAACAGCCACCTTGTTCTTTGGCAGAAGAGTTTGCTCCAATACAGAAAGAGCATGCAGAAGCTTCAGCTAGTCTAATCCAGACTCCCCTTTTTTGGTACGAGGATGTAGATGATCATTCTTTGATCATGGGATTCAAGCTTGCATACCTGTATCCCCTGCTGTCGCTGAATTCAAAATTCCAAGATGGATTGTCCTGTCCAGAGCTCTCTTCAGTAGTTGTCTTCTATTGTTTCATCCAGTGCGATCAACAAGACAAAGAGATAACTGTGGCCGTTGCAGGATCTGATAATTATTTTGATCACCAAGGAGTCACCCGCGTCACTCTTCACTTTGGAACATGAACTGTGCCTCGTCATTCCTATCGGTTCAGCCCCACGGCAGACCCTTACCAGCAGTGTCCTATGTGATCCAAAGAGTCCAATTACTCCTCAATCCCCAGTCAAGTCCCTCCCCATGCCCATCACAATCTCGCAATTCATCATTTGCTCGCCTCAAGCTCTTCCTCTCTCTTCCTTGATGTCTACAAAATAGGGAATCTCATCTTCCTCCAAACTGTCCGTGGATATAAAATATGATCCTTGACATTGAAAACATCATTAATGGGAATATGACCAAGAAGCTTCAACATTTAGACAAAGTTTCTTCATATTGTCCTTTTTTTTATATATAGTTTAGCTTGTTATATTTTCCACTTGGAAACTGGTCTTTATCAGTCACCAACTTCAGTAGTAACTATCCTTCATTGCTTGTCAGTTGGCTTTTTTTTTAATTCTTTTATATCGGTTATGATGCTTCTAATATCTCATGGTCTTCAAATTGAATTTTTGAAGATAAAACATTATATCTGTAACCTTATATATTACCAGCATGTGGTTGAGGAGCTACAAGAGCAATTCCGTTTCTTAGGATCATCTGCAATCAAGATCTTGGTAAATTTCCAAGAATGCAATTAACAACTTCCATCTAAATTTTCTGTGTCATAGAAATTACTTGAATTTAGTACCGTACCCAACAATTTCCATAAACTGCTGTCAGATGTAATTGATTTCTGTCACCCCATGTGAACCTGCTGTCACCAAAGAACAAGCTCTCTGAAGTATTGTAGGCTTCAAGCAATGAAATATGTTATCTTAGGGAATACCACAAGGAAAATTGAGTCCATTGATCTGTATTTTTTGAAAATCTACAAGAAACTACATGCTCAAATCTGTCTGAGGTACTTCAGATATGGGTAAAAAGGTAAGCAAAGTGCTGCATTACCTTTTCCCAGTTAGTTCTAGTAAAAGTACCAAGTTGTTTGAATTAGTCCACTATGGGGTTCATGTCGGGTTCCTAACCCTATTGGTTTTAAGTATTTTGTGTTATTCATTGATGATTTCAGTAGAGACTCTTGGGTGTATATCCTACAGGAAATGTCCGAAGTATTTGATCTATTCCTCAAATTTTCCAATGAAATAAAAAATCAATTTGGTGCATGTGTTCATGTATTTCGTACTGACAATGGTTTGGAATATCTTAACCATAAATTTTCAGTATTTTGTGATTCTCATGGTATTGCCCATCAAACATCCTGCCCTTATACACCACAACAAAATGGGGTGGGTAAACGTAAAAATAGACATCTTCTTGAGGTTACAAGGACACTATTATTGCATATGAATATTCCTAAATCTTTTTGGGGAGATGCACTTTTAACTTCGTGCTACTTGGTTAATCGTATGCCCTCAACTGTTGTGAATGGTCAAGTTCCACTTCAGGTTTTAAAACCCAATTGTAAATTGTTTGGTGTGGTTCCTTGTATTTTTGGATGTACCTGTTTTGTTCATATGCTTGGAACTTCAGTTGATAAGTTGTTACCTCGGTCTGTCAAATGTGTTTTTTTGGGATATTCTCATCAATAAAAAGGGTACAAATGTTATGATCCTATTCGATGGAAAACATATGTGTCAAACGATGTGACCTTTTTTTAACATACTCCATATTTTTCATCATCTACTGAGCTTCCTATATCACCTGAATCTCCTTCAGACTATCTTGTTCCTATTGCAGTTTTGGATGTACTAGCGTCATCGAGTTCTTCATTGCCTCTTCGTGTTTACAGCCGTCGCTCTCGTACTCCTGCAGTGCCTCCAGCAGTTACCTCTACAAAGCTCTCTTCTCACGATCCACCAACTTCCTCATTGCCTGTAGATCCTGTTGTCTCTGATTTGGACCTGCCTATTAGTCTACGAAAAGGTAAACGGTCTTGTATTTCTGATCCGATATCCAAATATGTGTCACTTGATTTTTTGTCCCCATCCTTCAAGTCCTTTGCTATGTCATTGTCTACTTCTCATATACCTTGTTCAGTATAGGAAGCCTTGTGCTCTCTAGAATGGAAACAAGCTATGGATGATGAGATGAGTGTTTTGGTGTCTCGAGGAACATGGAATCTATGTGATCCACCTACAGGAGCAGCTATTGTGCGGTGTCGTTGGGTTTATACTATCAAATATAATGTTGATAGCTCTATTGAAAGGTACAAAGCTCGGCTGGTAGCGAAAGGGTATACGTAGACTTTTGGAGTTGATGTCTTTGAGACATTCTCTCCTGTGGCCCGACTTACTTCGGTTCGTATCTTAATATATGTGGTTGTTAATAAGGGTTGGCCTCGCTTTCAACTCGATGTGAAGAATGCCTTTTTATATGGTGATCTACATGAGGGAGTGTATATGGAGCAACCTCTTGGGTATGTTGCTCAGGGGGAGACAGAAAGGTGTGTAAGCTGCAGAAGGCTATTTATGGATTTAAACAGAGTCCACTAGCCTGGTTTGAAAAGTTTAGTGATGTGGTACTACAATTTGGGTTCTATAGGAGTCATTGTGATCATTCTATGTTCCTACTTAAAAGGAAGACCGGTATGGTGGTTTTGGTTGTCTATGTAGATGACATTGTGTTATCTGGTGATGATCTTGATGGTATTACAGAAGTTAAACAATATCTGGCCACACATTTTCAGGCAATGGATTTGGGCTCTCTCAAGTACTTCCTTAGCATTGAAGTTGCTCGTAGCAAGCGAGGTATTGTTCTTTCTCAGAGAAAATATATATTGGATATGTTACAGGAGTATGGTTTATTAGGTGCTAAACCTATATACAACCCCATGGAAGTTAATCATAATCTACATGACACCCAGGGTCTTACACTCAAGGATAAAACTCAATACCGACGGTTAGTAGGTAAACTGATTTATGCTACAGTTACCAGGCCGGATATTTCATTTGTTGTGGGAGTTGTGAGCCAATTCATGGAAAATCCTCAAAAAATCCATTTAGAAGCTGCTCAGAGGATTTTGAAGTACTTGATGGGTGCACCTGGAAAAGGTCTTCTGTATACTCATAATGGGAAAATTGATGTACTTGGGTGCTCTGATACCATGTTTAAGTTGTCTAGTCATTTTAGGATGGGCCTTGGACCCAACTTAACAGTAGCATTACCTTTTGAAACCTGATTAGTGTGGCCCTTTCCAACTTCGTGAAATACTTTATCTTCTTGGGCCAGAAATAACAATTAAAGATCAATTTCAAAATTTTGACCTAAGAAGATGTCCCTCTGCAAATCTTGCAAAATCAACAATTTCAAGTAACGCTTAGGAATGCACAGCTTTGTACATTCTAATAAGTAGCTGTAATACTATTGGTTGTGATTTTTAGTACCCGAAGTAACATTATTCAGAATAGGACCAAGTTATTGATAGTTCGCTCAATGGTGTTTAAAATGTGAAAACCCAAGACTTTGATTTGCAAGTAGTGAGTAAAACTTTCTTAGGCTTAATGCATATGTTACTGTGTTCTTAGATCCCGATTTTTGCTCCAACATAAAGGTAAACTCTTGAAGATAGATAGCCCATTTGAAATATCAAAGTGGTTATTGGAAGGGTTTAAACTGGCGGAAGGGTCTGATGATGATGATGAACAGATTGGAAGAAGGAAACAAACAATAATGTATGTATAGGGTCACTGATTAGTCATAAATCAAATCAGGTTGTTCCTACATTAGAACACTGATATTTTCTTGGTCAGTGTGAGTGTATTTTGAGCCATTTCTGTATCAGAAGTGTTGACATTTTTATATTTATAATAAGTTCCAATACATTCGTTTCAAAATTTTGATATTTTCTTGGTCAGTGTGAGTGTATTGTATGGCTGTTCTATTGATCTAGACACAGTGGTTAAGGTGTTCTGGTTGGCAATATTTTTTCATTAATTAACTAATTAAATTTTATTAAAATTATATTGTGGAATTTCTTGTCTCATTGGAATTGAATACTCTGGAGCTTGTTCAACCAAAGATGAATGTGTGAGAATACTTGGTGGTGGCTGCAGATTGATGCCAACGATCCTCATGCAACACAAACCAGGGACCAAGTGGAAAAAATCCAGAAAGCATGCCGGACGTCTGGGATGCTAAGTAGAAGGTCTATCACAATTTATTGCTCTCATGCAGTACTTCAATTTTACTCTTTTTATGCTTTTACTTCGGTTTATCACTAAAGTATTGTTGGGTCAGGTTAGAGTGCATGATGACCTTGCGCTTAAACATATTCAAGACCTATGTAGTGGCTTCATTATGCTATTTCAATTTGTCTGATGGAATGCTTTTTTGGGTTTTGTAGGAAATATTATATTGATGAGGGCAAAGTGGCATACAATTCAATAATGGTGAGTCTGTCTTATGCAGTTTCTTCTTTGTGTTGTATCCTGACTAATTATTGATAGCATGAATGCAGATGATCGTGATAATCCTTCTGCTAGCAATCCTTTTTGGGTTCATTTCTACCAAATGATTTGCCTCTTTCACCTTGTGGTATGTTGGTTTTACTTCATCCTGCTTAAAACCTAATTCAACTAAATAATCAGATATATTACTATTGATCATATTGCTTGATAATGAATGGACCTGTAGTCTTCCTAATGAATCCTATACCAATGGGATTATTGGGTTTTCTGAATAGTTTTAAGAGGGAGAGACTTCATATTATAATAGACTGTGACAAGAGTTGCCCTAGAGCATGTCATCTCCCCCCTCCCCTCTATTCAAAACCAAAAAAATTTATGCTCACCAAATCTTTTAAAAGTTATTAATCCTTAAATTCTGCAGGTAATGTATGTACTATTGTGCAGAACGGTAAGGGATGAAGTTTTAGGAACCATCGAAGTGGCACTCTCTTAAAATGCTGTATTGATGAATATTTCTACCCTTGTGCACAAGAACTTTATCTATCAATTTATTTCTTTCTATCCAGGAAAGTATTGTATTTAGGAAGTTAAGGAGTAGCTCTGTGGCTTGTGCTAAATTTTGTCTGAGTGGATCAATCGGAAGTTGCTTTATATCCCACTTGTGCTGAAAGACTGCAAGCAATGAAGAGGATCCATGCACCATTTGTTTTGGCTGGGTATTAGTTGGTTTGGTTGCACACCTGAGATGCCTTTACTTATTTTTTCTTGTATCTTTGGGAATAAACAAATTCAAAAGTTTGATATTTAACGATTATTCTACTCTTTCATTGATATCTACATAGAGTCAAGGAGTCGAAGTCCCATTTGTTTCCTTCAAGGGAAAAGACATTGAATGATGATTTTGCACCAGGAAAGTGTAGTTTCTTATTTGTATACTTTAAAGTGCAATGCTAACTCTTATATGGAGTATAACTGTTGGGAGGTACACTTTCAATGTTTCTCTATTATCAATTCCTTTATTAAATTTCATTATATTCACCAGTAAGAATGTAACTCTAAGCTGATAAGGGCTCTTATTTCTGACTACTCGCTATATGGCCCTCTGCTTTTATTTCTTCTTTGCTGGTTGTATTAAAATGTGCTCAGTCTGTGTTTCAACTTACAGCCATTAATACACTGTTCATTTTGAAAATGTGCTGTTGCAACGTTTAATATGAAGAACTTTTAAAAAACTGTTAAGGTGACGCGGCACAAGTTTCATCCAAGGATGGGTGTTTTGGATTTCTGAAACATAGTTAAAAAGCTTAAATGCTTGAATGATACAACAAAATGTAGTCAATTTATATAGGGTGTGTGTGTTGAAACAATATATATATATATATATATATCTATATTTTTTTTTTATTTAATTTATAAGGGCTTGTTTTGTCTCACCTGTTGGAGTTATGATCTAAGATAGATTAGGGTTCTTACTATTTGATTTCTAGTAAAAGAAAGTAGAATGACATGTGATTTATAGAACAGCCACACAAGATACGTTCTTGGTGTTTCTTTCTCACAAACCAAGCTCGAGCTGGTATTTTTCTGTGGCTTCTTGAAGTGCTGAAGCTTCTCTTGACACCCCTTTGACTCAAGAAGAAGTTTCTTACATGAGTTCATTGCAACTCATTGATCTTCATTGCTTGTCTACCTGAAAGATTTGTAGTAGCAGTCGAGAAAAAAGAACACAACAGTAATTAGATTCAAACTTTTCTTCTTGAATTGGCAGAATTTTAGTCGAGTTTGAACTCTTCCTCTCGAGCAATGCTTGCTAATATTAGTGTTCTTGCTGCATAAGGGCACCCACACGAAGACTTTGGATAGATGTGTGCCTCTGAAAGGAGTCCAATTTGCTAAAGAACACAAGGTCAAGAGACCTGCATGTGTCTCTTCGTTTGGTGCTCTAGGGTTCAACATACCTGAGCTATTTTTTTGAGTCTTTCTTGATAAAGGACTCTTAGTGTTGATAAGTTGAGTGGAAACACGATCAAGAACTTATCTACTCGAGGTTCTTTAATTGCGGAAAGGATTGATTCATCTCGATTAATACCGTCCTTAGTTGGTACTTGGTGAATTCTATCTTCTCGAGTTTACTTGATATTTTTTATTAAGTACAACTTATCCTAAGAGATAATTGCTTACTTGTGTTACATCTAAAGAATCTTATTTTTGGGCCAAGTTGAGGATATTTATAAGATACTCATAGCGGAAGAGAATTCCTCGACTATGTTTGGTAAAAGTGAGTCAAATTTTTGAGCTGGTTTCAAATTAGTTAAGTGGTTTCTTATTGCTCGAGACCTATTTGATCATCTGATCAAGCCTCCTCTAGGCATAACTGAAGAGGATATTATGCATAAAAGTGGTTTAAAGAGGATACCCTTGTTATTGGTTGGTTGGTTAATAGTATGAAAGAGAGCATAACAATTAATGTGGTCCACCTAGAAACAACAAAACTTGTTTGGGACGTGTGCAAAACTCTTGTACTGATAGTTTATAAAAGTTGTATGATGTCTTTCAGATAATGTACAATACTAGATAGGAGTAGAATTTGTATGATTATTTTGCTAGATTCAGAGGTTTTATGGAAGAATGGAAAATTGCCAAGCTATACTCCACTAACATTGTAGTTCAAGAAAAACAACTTGAAGCATTGGTGGCTTCCGTGTGCCTTGCAAATATTAAACTATATCTTGAGGTGGTTAAAACTCAAATTCTTAGCTCAATTGTCTTGCCATTATTTGATGATAAGTGTGCCACACTACTCCAAATTCCAAATACATCATTCAGTCATGTATTCCTAGAATAGGGGAGGCAATGCAAATGTTAAAGGTCGATGAAGGAATAGTAAATGTGGCAGAGAAAGAGATGGTAGGACTATTCAAGGTTCCCAAAGAACAAAAGGTCTGAGTCAAATGTGTACTAATTGTGGAGGACTTAATCATCTTGTTGATAGTTATTAAAAAATACATGGAAGACCAAAATGGGTCATCATTAATCAAGCTTCTACAATTAAAACAAATAAAAATGAAGGGAATGTTGAGTCTTCAAAAGGCAAAGAAATCTTAATTGATGAAGGTTTTGAGTTACTTCATGTTGAATTTAGGATCCCTTTTCCATAATTTCGAGCAAGAGAAAGAAGAAAGAAAGAAAAAAAAAAAAAAGGGAAGAAGAGCTCTCGGGTAAAGAAAATAAAAAATAAAAGAGAAAAGAGAAGTGGCGCCAAGCAGAGAGAGAGAGAGATTAACTCAAGAAGGAGATGTGTAACTTGATTAATTCCGAATTACAATACCTCTATTTATAGTAGAGGAAGAGTTAGAGTCCTTATACAATTAGCCTTTCAATCCTAATTACATTTCAACTCTAACTTTATAAGATAAGTTTATTCAAATCAATCTACTAGAAGGCTAATATGAGTTGAACTAGAACTCCTTCATTCACGTGAATATAATGGAGGAGGCCAGCTCGTGGCCTCATCCTTGTGGGTCCCTCATGATTTTCCAGCTCATCTTGATAAGGTTGCCAACTCCTGAGATATTTGCGGGTCCCACTTGATCTTTAAGTCTTCTAACTCATTTCAGCATGTGCTTCTTAATTACTTAACTTGTGCTTGTTTAGGTGAGGACTCTTCTTGGTGTCCCACGTCCTCATGGTGGGTCCCACCAGCTCGAACACCATGATGGGTCCCACATTGTAACACTCCCCCTCAAGCTGGGGGTGAGAAGACATCATAAATGCCTAGCTTGCTGCATATGGTAGATATAATCTTGTGAGTGACTAGATTGGTGAGAATATTTGCAACTTGACTTTGTGATGATATATGCTTCAGAGATAAGAAACCTGCTTGGAACTTTTCTCATATAAAATGGCAGTCCACTTCAATATGCTTTATTTTTTCATTGTCACAGTATAGATTTATCGGAGCTTCTTTGTAGAATCTCAATTCATTGAGAAGAGATCTTATCCATATGAGCTCACTAACAGTGTGTGCCATGGCTCTGTATTCTACTTCTGCACTAGACTGTGCTACTACATTTTGCTTCTTGCTTTTCCATGTAACCAAATTCCCTCCAAACATCATTCAAAATCCCGAAGTAGATTTTCTATCATTCGAGGATCTGGCCCAATCTGCATCTGAGAATCCTTCGATGTTGAAGTGACCATGGTTTTTATAGGGAAACCCTCTTCCTGGAGCTCCTTTCATATATCGTAGTATCCTTTCAAGTGCTTGTCAAAGGCTAAGTTGTGGCTTGTGCATGTATTGACTTACCACACTTACTGCATATGAAATATTCGGCTTTGTTACACACAGGTAAATAAGTCGTCCCACTAGTCTTTGATATTTCCCAATATCTACATCTTCTCTAGTGCCTCCACATAATTTTGCATTTGAGTCCATAGGAGTGTCTGCTGGTTTGCATCCCATCATTTTTATCTCCTTTAGTAGATCAAGGGCATACTTCCTTTGGGATAGCACAATCCCATGTCTGGATTGTAATACTTCAATACCCAAAAAATATTTGAGTAGTCCAAGATCCTTCGTCTTAAATTCAGCACATATTTTCTCCTTTGTTTTCTGGATGCCCTCGGAATCACTCCCAGTTAAAATAATATCATCAACATATATAGCCAAAATCACCTTACCTCTCGGTGTATTTTCAATAAATACTAAGTGATCTCCAGAGCATCTGTAAAAGCCGGCCCGTATGATGGCTTGATTAAATTTATCAAACCATGCCCGAGGGGACTGCTTTAGACCATATAAAGATTTTTTTATGCGGCATACTGACTCCTCCTCAACCACATACCCAAGTAGTTGTTGCATGTAAATTTCTTCTTTAATACCACCATTAAGAAATGCATTTTTCACATCAAGTTGATATATCGGCCATGATGAATTGGCCGCCAGAGATAATAATATACGTACCAAGTTCATTTTTTCCACTGGAGAGAAGGTTTCTTCATAATCAATTCCATAACCTTGAGTATAACCTGTGCAAACCAGTCGAGCCTTCAGTTGTGGAATTGACCCATCCGAATTATGTTTGACAGTATAAATCCACTTGCAACCAATGGGTTTTTTATCTGTTGGAAGAGGAACCAGTGACCATGTATGATTGTCATTAAGGGCCTTCATTTCTTCATCCATTGGTGCCTTCCACCCTGGATGTTGTAGAGCCTCCTAATAGAATTGTGGAACAGATATGGAGGAAATAGAAGAAAGAAACTGACAACATAAAGGTGAGAGGCAATTATGAGGCACAAAATTTGAAATGGGATGAGAAGTAGGTCTAGTGAATGATCTAGGTTCTTTCCTTATAGCAATAGGACGAGTATCATATTGAGGGCCAAAAATAACTAGTGATGAAGGACTTACCTCTGTTGGATCTGTTAACTCGACAGGTGTGGTGTCGGCCACTTGCTCTGGGGGGTGAATAATCTCTGTATCACGAGGCACAACCGGTCGAGGGGAACCTGGTACTGATGACAGACCAGGAGGAGCACTATCAGAATAAAATGAGGAGTCTTCAAAACATGTTACATCCTTAGACACAAATAAACGTTGAAGAGTAGGACTATAACAAACATAACCCTTTTTGTGCGAGAGTATCCCAAAAAGATACAGTTGATAGATTTAGGATCAAGTTTGTTGTGTCTAGGAAATGAATTATGAACAAAACATTGACATCCAAAGATTTTCAAAGGTAGTGAAAACAGATCATCATTTGCTAATAATCTAGAGTAAGGAGATTTATTACCAAGAACGGTAGATGGTAGACGATTTATAAGAAAGCAAGCCGTAAGGACTGCATGAGGCCAATAAAAGTATAAAATTTTCATGACATATAATAAACCTCGAGCTACCTCAAGAATATGACGATTCTTCCATTCGGCTACACCATTTTGTTGAGGAGTGTAGGCGCATGATGTTTGATGGATAATGCCATTTTCTTGACAAAAAGAGTCAAGGTCTTTGGAAACGTATTTTTTGGCATTATCAGACCGGAGAATTTTTATTTTCTGACCAAATTGTGTGAGTACCATAAAATGAACTGACTTAAAAATAAATGGTATCTCAGAACGTTCCTTAAATATAAACAACCAAGTTGCGCGATTGAAATCATCAATAAACGTAATAAAGTATTTTGCTTGAGAAATATTGGAGACAATCAAGGGCCCCCAAACATCAGTATGAATTAAATAAAATGGAGTAACACTTTTGACTTCTGGACAAGGAGAATATGTACTCCTTTGATGTTTACTCAATTGACAAACATCACATTGAAATCCTGACCTTACTTTAAGAGAAGAAAACATATAATGAAGAGACTGTGCAGATGGATGTCCCAACCGATTGTGCCATAATCGTGTCTCATTTTCAGTAGTGGAAACCATATTCATTTTTGGCACATCCAACTAGTAAAGCCCCCCTTGTTCATGGCCTCCACCAATCACCTGCTTCGTTATAAGATCCTGAAAGACACATGAAGTGGGTGAGAAGGTAACAAAGCAATTAAAATATTTTTTTCAGCTGACTAACAGATAATAGATTCAAAGGGAAAGTAGGAACGAAAAAAATATCAGTGAGCGGAAGTGATGGTGTGACAAAAGTGGAACCTTTCCCTTGGACTTTGGTTTGAGAATCGTCAACTATGGTAACAAACTTGTGTAAAAGACTCGGAGATAGATAATTTAATAAATTTTTGTTACCTGTAAGATGCTCGGAGGCTCCTAAGTCAATTATCCAGGATGAAGATGAGGCAGATAGCATACCTGAAGCGGTAGTGGCAGCAGTAGTTGCGGAGGAACTAGTAGAAGAACCCAGCATTGTCTTCATTTTCTGAAATAGCTCATACTCTTCATCAATAAAAAAAAATTTGTGTTGCTGATTTTGTGGGTTGTTCTTCTTTTGTATCACTTATAAAGGCTTGATTAGCCCTTGTCAATTCTAATTATCCATTGGTTTTATAACATATTTCTATAAAATGGCCATATTGTCCACAGTAAGTGCATGCCTTGGAATCCTTGTAATAACATTGATCTATAGTGTGGCCATTTTTTTTTATAATGAGTACATTCTTTCCCATCTGCTTTGCTAGCACCAGTCCTTCCACCTCTTCCTCTGCCTACTCTATAACCTCTGCCTCGGCCTCGGCCGTGGTCAGATGATGATCCTCTATGATCGGAATACATAGCGGATGATATTTCAGTAGTGGAGGAAGAAGTGTTTGGAATACGAAGTAGTATTGCGGATACATCATCAAACTTGGGGACAACAGAAGCACTCAGAAGTTGACTCTTAGCAATCTCAATATGGGGTTTAACATATTCAAGACAAATAGCAGTAATTAAGGTTTCCTTCTGTTTTTCTTGGATAAAAATATTTGTGGTTGAAGTCTTCTATTTTTCTCGATGCATGGGAAATTTTAGCATTGATGCTAAATTATCATTTTGATTTTTTTCCCTCTAATATCACTCATAAGAGACTCGATAACAATCTTCTATATTAGGGGACTCTTGTTCCCACGAAAAAAAATCCAACAATCTAATCATGGACTGGTCTCGGTTAACAGAATTTCCAAACTGACAAATCTGTTTTGATAACTTCTTCTAGATAGAGAGGCATGCATATCCATAATATAATAAGATGAAAGCCCTCACATACTCATCCTTAAATCACCTTCTAAAATTCGGAAACTAGTAACATGAAGAAAAAAAATTGAACAGTTATCTCACGGCTTGTGTTCTTCCTTCACAAAAAAATCTTCTTTGAGTGGTGTTGATCATCACTTCTTTAGAGCATTCCTTTGATGAGGGATCCTAAATTTAATGCTTTGATACCATGTTGAATTTAGGATCCCTTTTTCATAATTCAGAGCAAGAGAAAGAAGAAAAAAAAAAAAAAAAAAAAAAGGAAAGACGAGCTCTCGGGTAGAGAAGGAAAAATAAAAGAGAAAAGAGAGGTGGTGCCAAGCAAAAAGAGAGAGAGAGAAAGATAAACTCAAGATGGAGATGTGTAACTTGATTAATTCTGAATTACAACACCTCTATTTATAGTAGAGGAAGAGGTAGATTCTTTATACAATTAGCCTTTCAATCCTAATTACATTCCAACTCTAACTCTTTAAGATAAGTCTATTCAAACTAATCTACTAGAAGACTAATATGAGTTGAACTAGAAATCTTTCTTCATTCGAATATAAGGGAGGAGGTCAGCTCGTGGCCTTATCCTTGTGGGTCCCTTATGATCTTCCAGCTCATTTTGATAAAGTTGTCAGCTCCTAAGATATTTGTGGGTCCCACTTGATCTTCAAGTCTTCTAACTTATTTTAGCTAGTGCTTCTTAATTTTTTAACTCGTGCTTGTTTGGGTGAGGACTCTTCTTGGTGTCCCACATCCTCATGATGGGTCCCACCAGCTCGAGCACCATGATGGGTCCCACATTGTAACACTTCATAAACTAAAGGTTATGTTCCAATCCACCTCCAACAAAGCATCCAAATTTACTACAACTACAAGTATTGTTAGGGATGGTATCGAGCCAAGCTAAGTTCGAACCTACATATGTTCGAGTTTGGCTTGATCTGAATACTTCGAACTCAAACTCGAGCTCAGCCTCGAGCCTAAAATTGGAAAAATGAGTTTGAGCCCAAGAATTTTATCCGAGTTTGAGCTCGAGCTAGAGCTTGAGTCGGGTTCAAGCTCCAACCAACATTTAGAACGTATCATAAAATACATGTCAAATAAATTGTACCCTCCTTGAAGCTATATTGTTTTGAGTACCAAGCTACTTGAGTAATAGCCAATATCACTTGGAAACCTAGCTCAGTGATGGTGAAAATCCAAAATATCACTTGGAAACCTAGCTCGGTGATGGTGAAAATCCAAAATATCACTTGGAAACCTAGCTCAGTGATGGTGAAAATCCAAAATATCACTTGGAAACCTAGCTCAGTGATGGTGAAAATCCAAAAAGAATGGGTTGTAGAAGAATGACCTTTCAAAAGCCCTTACTCCCAATCTTAACCTTTGCTGAAATAGAAAATCCAAAGACTTAAACCTCCAGTCTTTAAAACCTGTTAACTATAATACTTGCCCTAACCAAAAATCAGAAGAGCAAGTCTTAGACTCAATTTAGAATACTTTCAAGAAACTTACTTCAACAACTTGCCACTTTGGAGCCGCCATTGGGTGCTCCAAAGAAGAATTCACATATTACACACCAAACTAGTCTTATTTCCATGTTCACCACAAGTGAGCCATGTCCTTCAATCTCATGTCATGAAATACAACAAACATGATCTCCCCAAAAAGTGCAATAATCATATAGCATATCGAAAAACGTACAATTATAGTAGTATTACAGCAGGAAAAGAAAGTCCTATGTATGACAAAGTTTAAGGGCATCTAGTATAAAAGAAAAGCAGAATGGATAGTGTGAAATGGCATAGGCTTAATAGGGGAATGTCAACATGCAGCAAAGCCTCGGGAATGAACTTAGAAGCAAATTGATTTAGGACTTCAACATAATTACGTCCAACAAAGAGAGCACAAATGCACCTACTAGAAAAAATGCATCGATATAATCCTTTTCAAAATTCAAAAAAAATAATAGGCATGGTGACATACTAGTTCTAGGAGCCTCCTTTACATGGACTAATCAAAGGTAAAACCCACGATTACAAAAATTAATAAATTATTGGCCCTCAATATTGGCTATATCACTTTCATCTAGGAGCTAGAAGAATACTGTCGAGACCAACTTCAGACCATTCACCCATCCCATCCTCTTTGAAAGGAAATCACAGTCATGCGCACCCCCCCCCCCCCTCTTTCCCTTAGGTTTGAGGATATGTGATTACTAGACATTACATACATACTATGCTTTGGGAATGACGGAAAGAAAAAGAAACAACCAACAGGTTCCTTAAGTTTGAAGCTTGCCAACAAATTTCAAAAATTTGCTTGCGGTTTTCATTTCTTCTCAAGTTATCCAACATATTTGGAAAGTTAACTAATGATTTTCTATTTTCCTCAAGTGTGCTAGAAAATTCTGAAAATTCACTAGCGCAATCCAAAAGAAAATACAATCTCACAAGAAAGAGTTTCTCGAAAACAAAAGGTCAAGTTCAAATGGATCAAAAGGGAGATGCCAATTCCAGTTTCTTCCATGACATACGATCTCCATACCAGAAAAGAAATAACATTTCCTCCCGAGAAGGTAAACAGAGGAAATTTTCTATACAATCTAAATATTACAAACTTATAAGTAAAGATGGACATAGATTACCTTTAACGTCTATTATATTCAGTCAACAACAAAAAATCTCGATGAAAACAGGTTGGTTGAAGAGGATGAAGAATAAGGTAAAAACGAGAAGACTTTCGATGGTGGTGAAGATGGCGATGGCACTATTGAAATAGGGCATCCTACGACAGAGTCTGAGAGTTTTTTTACTCTATATATTTGTTCGAGAAGACGGGATAAGCGGACGGGAAAGGAAGAGGAGGATTGGAGGAGAGTAGAAAAGCTCTAAGGAGGGGTTAGTGCACAATGAAAGTGCAGGGGGAAAGTGGAATATAAAGTACCTGTTTGTGTTAGTGTACACAATGGAAAGTGCAGTGTAAAGTACTTGTTTGTGTTAGTGTGCACAAAGGAAAGTGTGGTGTAAAGTGCAGATAGATTATTTATTAAATAAAATATTTTGATATATCTGACTTTCAGAAAATAAAAATAATACAAATATATCTCAAACAGAGCTGTGAGGCATGAGGGAACTGCACTCGCTCCCCCGTGTTGCACGTGGGAATATCTAAGTCGTTAATGTTTACTTAATATAATAGTTATATATTAATTTTTAACTACTCAAATAATTTATTAACTATTTAAGTATTAATCAGTAAACATATTTTAGTAATTTATATTACAACTATTATGTTTTATTTTTATTACCATAAATTCAACATTAATTATAATACACATTTCACTATTATACCAATCATTAATCATTAATTTTTAGCCAATAATGACCATGATTTGATTAATGAATTATTTAGGTGTCTACTGTCAACCACTAATTAGTTATTAATTACTTTATAAACTACTTCAGTTACTTACTAGAAATTAAATATTAATTAACCCTTCGTTGTTAATTACTATTAACAATGGTAATGTTAAATTTCTCCGAAAATTCCACCTGGTTGCCTTGAAAATAATACCAATAAATCACACAAGGAAACAAGGGAGTCTGTTTCGTCTGCTGATGTCTGAGGACTACAGCGACAGAGACCCTACTACTACCATGCCGGAAATTGTTTGAGCGCCAAGGAATGAAATAAAAATTGAGAGAAATGAGGGAGAAGGAGAGGAAACAACAAGCACGGGAAAAGATATTGTAGAGAGACTATTAAGCACCAAAATCAAACACAAAAATTACACAGGATGGTCAAAAAAGGAGGAAGAAGATGAAACTGAGAGAGGAAGAGGGGGGATGGGGACTAAGAAGCGCCGCGATGACCTCCCAAGAGAGTGAAAGACATAGGATGGATATAAAATGGGAAACAACAAAGGTCATCGATGCTGGGGCCGGCGAGAGGAAGAGAATCGAGCGCCGGAGACAGGTCGCACAGAGGGCGATTGAAATCGCTGAAGGTCGCGAGTGAGCGAGAGAGAAATTATTTTTTCTTTGAAACCCTCATTCAACAGAGCCCTTCCGACAGCCCCAGCCCAAGCACCCGATGTAATTGAGGGAGGGAAATTGAATTCAGAGCTCGATCCCTTTGAATTCACTTTCCCTCCCATTATGCCTAAAATGGGGGAAAGTGAAATATAGTTGTGTTTTACTTTCCCCCTGCACTTACGCTGGGCACTAATGGCTTTTGGCTCCTTTTACCCAGCGTAAGTGAAATACATTTCACTTACAGAGGGCACTAACAGGGCCTAACTTGATTTGTGAAGAGTCGCAGACTCACCGTCGTCCCCTATTTTGAAGACTCAAAGTCGAAGACATAAGTTACCGAGCTAGTTTGTGAGCTCGCAAACCGAACCAATGCATGTAATTAAACGAACAAAACCTAGAACACAAATTCGATTTGAGATCAAGATGGGTCGAGCCGAACCGAGTCGGCAGCAAGCTGAGCTTGAACTGTTCACGAACCGGCTCGGTTCGATGCCACCCCTAATTACCGTCATAGGTACGCTATCTACTACTTCTCTCTCTTCTTCTCCTTGGATCATTGACTTTGTGGCCTCCAAGCATTTGACTGGTAATGTTGGTCTCTTGAGTTTTTTATCTCGTTGTCCCAAAGAAAAATTTGTGTCTTTAGATAATGGATCACAAACCAAGGTACAAGGAATAGGATATACCACTACTATACCTCTTCACTTAGATAATGTTTTCTTTGTTCCTCAATTTCCATTAAGTTTGATTTTTGTCACTTAGCTAACCAAAAAGATTAATTATCCTATAACTTTTTATCCTAGTCATTGTATTCTTCAAGGTATAGGATATACCACTACTATACCTCTTCACTTGGATAATGTTTTCTTTGTTCCTCAATTTCCACATTTTTGTCACTTAGCTAACTAAAAAGTTTAATTATCCTATAACTTTTTATCCTGGTCATTGTATTCTTCAGGATCTGCAAACCAATCAAGTGATTGGTGTGTGTGTGTGTAATTATCCTATAACTTTAATTATACTATTGATTTACGTAATTGAAAGTAATTTATTAGGTTTACAATGAAACCTAGAAATCGATCACTTTTATGTACCTCTACGGTATAGACCTCAATAGAAAACTGAAGAGTAACGACAACAAGTGATTGTGTTCAGTAGTTCCTCATATCCTTCTTGGATAGACCAGTAGTTGCTACTACAACAAGCTCACAAGAAAAGGCATTACAATGACATAATAGATTGGGACACCCTTCACTTCAATCCATCTAGACCATGTTTCCATTGTTTAACTCTGTTTCCGACTTACAATGTGAAGTGTGTCATTTGAGTAAACACCATAAGAGCACTTACCCTCCTTGATTTGAAATTATGGGTGTTACTCTATTTTCTTTAGTTCATACTAATGTGTGGGGACAATTGAGTGTTTCAAATATTGCTCGGTCTAAATATTTTAACATGTTGGTTGATGAATATACTAGAGTAGCTTGGTTTTTTTTATTAAAGATAGGTCTAAATTTTTGCTTATTTTTAAATCCTTTTATGCTATGTTTTCCACTCAATTGGGTTCAAAATTGAAGATTCTTCAATCTGACAATGCCAAAGAATATATGTTTGTTGAGTTTCAAATATTTTTTGGTGAGCATGGTATTATTCATCAACTATCATGCATTTACACTCTACAATGAAATGGAGTACCTGAAAGGAAAAAATTTAGTGGAAGTTGCTAGGACTCTAATACAGTGTATGAATGTGCATCATTTCTATTGGCCACATATGGTTTCATTATATGTTTTTTTATTAATTGGTTGCCTTCATAGTTCTCTACAACAAGTCACTATACTCTATGTTGTTCCCTCATGATAATGTTTTTTCTCTTCTATTGAAGATTTTTGCATGTACTTTTTTTGTCCATGACACATCTCCCAATACAAACAAATTGAACCCTTGGACTCTTAAATGGATTTTTTTGGGATACTCTCGCAACCAAAACGGATACTTATATTATAATCCCTCCTTACAATGGTTATTTGTGCTAATAGATGCCACTTTCCTTGAAGGGCAATCTTTTTATCCTATAGGTAATACTCCACTTGGGTTCTCCCTTTCTATAAGCTTTCCTAAGCATATGGTGCTATTGGATGATCCATTCGGTTCTAGCACAGACAATCCATTTGCTCTACTAGTTGACCACCCTCTTGTGGAATCTATTGATCCTCTTGAGGTAAGTTTCTCCTCTTTCACCCATTATATTTGGACCCCCATATGACACCCGATCTGTTGGGAAGATGGGCTCAAGCCCACAAACTCAAGACAAGAAGCCCACACTTCAAAGGGGTGGCATATGTGTAAAATATGGTACTTTTCATAAAGATGGCATAGAGGTGTAAATATGTGTTCCTTTTATGTCTTTTGTTTTATCAAATTGTAGCTCTAAGGGCATTGTAAAACTATAAATAAATGCATTGGCTAAGAGGTAGAGCATTGAAGTCTTCCCCTCTTCTTTCACAAATTCGTCCAGCCTTCCTCTTTCTTATTTGACGCAAACCCTTCTTCCCTTAATCAACTCTCTCCTTCTACGTTCTTCTTCTCATCTCCTTTCTCTCTTCTTCTTCTTCTTCTTCTTCTTCTTCTTCTTCTTCCTCGTTGATCTAAAGTTCTTCTTATCAGATCCTAAATTCTACATGGTATCAGAGCAAGGAGTTTAGGATCCCACTTGATGAAGTAGTTATGAAATCTGTCCAAGAAGTTGCTAAAAGGAGTTCAGCCATGAAGATATAAGTTAATTTTCTTCTTCTTTACGTATTATTTCTTCTTCTTTAACTTTGAATCACATCAAGTCAAGATAATTTTCATATGTTGTGAAGATTTATTTTTATGACTAAAATGATGTTATAATCTTGATCTTCTTGTAGATCAATTACCAGCTTTATCAAGATCAATTGCTACTTGTGTCTTATCACGATTGATGTTTTGAGATTCAGTTACCTTTATGTAACTTGGATCAATTTTATTTGAGGTGGAATTCCAGCACATGCTGTTGTAAATTCTTCCACTTGATATTGCTCTTGGGATTGTGTTATGTTGTTGGATGTCCGTTATATGTTTGATGAAATTTCAGCACTCACTTATCCCTATTATTTTTTTATTTTTTTGCTCTTTAACTTCAACAATTGCATTTTTTTACGTTGAAGTATTCCCATGAGCCGAAGATAAATTTGTTTTCAAGTGTCTTGATTTGTCTCTAAGTTTTCTCTAAATATTTTTTGCTTTCAATTTGTGTTGAAGTTTGGATTAAGGCCCAAGCGGTTGCATCTACCTTCTCCTCTTTGTTTTTTCTTCAATAATATAAGAAGAATTGGGTGATGTCTGGATCTTATTCTCACTTGCCAAAAGCACAAATTTGTTGATAATTTGGTGCTTACTCTCATGAAGAAATTCTTTTCTTCTTTTCCTCTATTGTTGGTGACTGATTTGGTTCATGGGTTCTTCAAATTACATTGAGTAATTGTTATTTGAAGAAGGCCCCTACCCTTGACCTCCACATTTGCCTTGCCTCATCATGGAGAGTGGACAGACAAGTAATAAGAGTGACATACTCCACATTACTACGATTCTACTAAGAGGGTTCTCATTACTTATGACCTTCTACGTCATGTTATCAAAATCCCTCCTCCGATTGATGAAGAAGATGAAGCCTACGGCAAGTGGGTTAAAAATGATAACATGGTTTATCTATTGGCTCATCAATAGCATGGAAGAACATGTAGCTAACAATGTGGTCCACTTGGAAATAGCTAAGGAATTTGGGATACTTGTGCTAAAATCTACTCGAGTACTGCCTCCTTACAAAGAATATATGTTGTCTTACAAAGTATGTTGCATACTAAACACGAAGATAACATTCATGAGTTTTTGGCCCGATTTCGAGGCCTTCTCCAAGAATGGAAAATAGCTCAGCCATACTCCGCTGACATTGTTATTCAAGAAGGACAACGTGAGGCCTTGGCAGTACCTATTTGCTTGTCAAATATTAAGCCTTACCTTGAGGTTGCGAAGACCCAGCTTCTAAGTTTCTTTGTTCTTCCACCCTTCGATGACATCAGTGCTACGTTATTACGGATCCCTCATCCATCCCCTCCTTCTCCTATTGATGCTCCATCGACTATGTTATCCGACAATCGGGGAACATTGTCCTCATACCGAGGACGGGGCAGAAATATGAGAGGGGGCAGAACTATGAGGGGGGCAAAAAATAGAGGTGGTCGAATGGGTCCAAATAATTCATCAATTATTGTAATTAGAAAATAACCTTAGTCTTGTATTCAACCATCTACATCTCATCCTATGACTAATGTTTTATCCTCTCATATGTTGTCTTCCACTTGTTGCAAATTTCTTGTGTCTCTTTCTTTCATACCCATCCCTAAGTCTTATCAGGACGCCCTTTAGCATCTAAGATGGAGACCAGCAATGGAAGAAGAAAAGGCAGCTTTATATGAAAATCAAGCATGGCGGTTGGTATCTCTACCAACAAAAAAAAAAAGATTTAAAGCTCTGTTGGTGCCTAAGGGATATACTCAGTGTTATGAAATTGACTATGAGAAAACATTCTCTCTTGTCGTAAAATTAAATTTGGGATGAGTCTTTTATCTCTTGCTACAAATTCTCAGTTACTACAAATTCTCAGTTATCTCCATATCAACTTGATGTTAAAAATGTATTTATTAATGGTGACATTAAAAGAGAAGATTTATATGGATCAACCACATAAATTTTTGGTTGAGGGAGAGTTAGTGTGCAAATTACAAAAGTCTCTATATGGGCTGAAATAGTCACCATGAGGTTGGTTTAATAATTTCAATTGAGCAATGCTTTGGTTTGGATTTACAAGATGTATGGTATATCACTTGGTTTTTGTCAAACATACTAACAAGGGAGTTATTCTCCTAGCTATATATGTCAATGATATCATTATAGCAGGAAGATTTTCAGAAAGTATCGACAAAGTGAAAGAAAACCAATGTAATTGTTGTATTTAAGATCCCATGTTAAGTTCCTCGACCAAAGTGGTGGGATAGGAGAGGAAGATGAAGAAGAGGCAAAAATAAGAGAAGAGGAAAAAGAGAGAAGGGTAGAGAGAGATGGAGCTCTTGAGAGCTTGGGAGAAGCGAGAAAGGTTAGGGACAAATATGAGAGAAGAGGTGAAGGCTTGAATGATCTACCCCTCAACTTGAGCCTCTATTTACAGTCACAATTTATGAGAGATTGACTACAATGCCCTTAGGGCAACAAACTTTCAAAAGGAAAAGACATAAGTAGTCATACATCATTTTACATAATTACACCCTTTTGCAATCCTTATGAGATCAGCACTTATTTACCCTTTGTGTCACCTCCTTGATGTGGGCATGCATATTACCTTAATGCCACTTGAGGTTTCTTCCAACACTCCCCCTCATGTTGGTGGAGAGAAAACATCATAAATACCTAGCTTGCTTCATATAGTGGTTAAAATCTTGAATGTGTTTGGTTTTGTAAGAATGTCTACGACTTGTCCTTGTGATGAAACATGACTAAGAGATAAGATACCAGTCTGAAATTTCTCCTGTATAAAATGGCAATCTACCTAATGTGTTTTGTCCTCTCATGGAAGTCAAGATTTGGAGTGATGGGGTGGCCACTTGGTTATCACAATATTATTCCATAAAAGCTATGTTGAAAGTCATAAACAAGCTTAGTGGTATTGTTATAAACATCTTATGTTCTTTGTCTTTTCTTCACTCTTGATAGGGTGAAGGGTATACTTATAATTTATGTACTCTTGAAACCTATAAATAAAGGTTAAGGGGGAGGGTGTGTTGAATTGAATACAACCCTCATTCTCCAAATTTGGCACTCTCCTTCTTCTCCTCCTAAACTCTCTCTCCACAACTCTTCTTCTTCCTCTCACCCCCTAATCTTCTTCTACTTTGATCATCGTCATGGAATCCTAAGTTTCAACAACCTCCTTTATAGAATCCCAATTCAGTAAGAAGGGATCTGATCCATAGGAGCTCACTGACTGTGTGGGCCTTAGGTCTGTACTTTGCTTCTGCACTGGACATTGCAACCATATTTTGTTTTGTGCTTCTCTATGTAACTAGGTTAACTATGGTACAATACCTCGAAGTGGACTTCTTGTCACCGGGTGATTCAGCCTAATCTGCATCTGAGAAATCTTCTATGTTGTAGCAATCATGATTCTTATAGAGAAACCTTTTTTTTCCTAGAGCTCTTTTAAAATATCTTACTATCCTCTCCAAGGCTTGCCAATGGGTAAGTTGTAGTTTGTGCATATATTGATTCACCACATTCACTGCATATGATATAGCTAGTGTGATCACTATGAGGTAGATAAGTTTTCCACTGTTGAAAGTCGGGCCCAAACCCACACGACCAAGGAAGGCCCACATGTCCAAGTATGTGGAAGATGGGCTCAAGCCCACAAGACCAAGGCCCACACGTCCAAGAGAGGTAGAAGATGGGCTCAAGTCCACAGGCCCACATAGTGGAAGCCATGATGGTAAATAAATAGTCATCTCTTAAATATGGTATTGATGTAATTAGTTTAAGTTTTAGGGGCATAATTGTAATATTATAGTTTTACTCATTTATAAATAGAGTTTTAAGGGGAGGGTTAGGACACAAGTCCATAACCTCTTTTCTTCCTCCTGTTTTTGCCCAATGAATCCTTTTTTCTTTTTCTCCATGAGCTAATCCATGGAGTCCTAAAAATCAACATGGTATCGGAGCATTGATTTTCAGGCCTTCTGATATTCTTTCGCTATGGTAGATGTCTAATTCTCTGTGTGTCAAAAATGTCTTTACGTGCTACTATTTGAGCATATAATCTCAATTTGTTTCTCTAAAAGTATCCTCATAATTATTGCTTGAACCACTCGGACTGTCCCCAATCGATGGACCAACACTGAGATCCAAACTCAAGTTCCTTTGCTGCTATGAGTTGTATTCGTTTTTTATCTGTCTCTGCTGCTCTATCGTTTGGTTTATGGATCTTGGTCCCTACCCTATTGTTCTGAGTTCATCACAAACAAGATCTTGAATTCTTGAATTCGAGAAATTAGAGCCCACTCTTGAAGCTTTGAAAGAAAATAATTACATCATATATTCCTCTCCCTGTCACCCTTTCTCTATTCGATCCTTTATTGGACACGAAAGGAAGTTGCAGAGACGAGACTCTTTGCAGAGCGACAAATGGAGGCACTTCTCTGTGGTGTTGTCGTATGTTTCTATTGAGACATAATGTCCACGCTCGGTTCGGCCCCTCTTATACATAGTTGCGCCTCTCTCTAAAAGGTCGATCTTTTTAGCGCACTGGTTTTAATATGGTATCAGAGCAGTTTATTCTGGGTTCGAATCCTGGGAAGCTCATTTCAGGTGTCCGTTGTTTCCCGCTCGGTTAGTCCCGATGTTCATTCCGGGTTTCGTGCCTCCCATGAGAGGGACATAATGTCCACGCTCGGTTTGGCCCCTCTTATACATAGTTGCGTCTCTCTCTAAAATGACGATAACCTCTGCTATCACAACTATTGAGAAAGGAGAACACTTATAGATTGTCATTGGGGACTAGTAGAATAAGAGAGTTTCGATTTGAATTCTCTTAGTAGCAAAGGTATTCTGAAAATTGCCCTCGACAGTGAGATGTTCAGCGACATACAGGACGTCTAAGAGGAGGCACTTCTCGTCTTCCCAGACATTGCTTCCCTCCGACGTTGTCGAATATTCCGAATTTGCATTGCTGACGGATTTATTTCTGGACGGAAACTTTTGTTGGATCAAAGTGCTCTAATGCACTACATAGAATCTTCTATTGTCTAGTTGTTATCTTGTTGCCTATTTTTGAAACCAGCCTCTGCATTGCCGTTTCATTATTGCCGATCTGGCTAGTTATAGATTGATCTCCTTGTTGTCTTTGCTGCGTTATTGCCTCTGGTAGATCGTATCTCACCACTAGTTGGTAACTTCCAAGCATTACTATTATCTTCTAGATCTGTTGAAAGTTTTTTTTGGAAGATCATCCGAGATCAACTCTGCCTATTGCTGATTTCTCGGCTTCTCTCTCGTCTAGGTTGTTGTCTCTGTTATTTTATTTTCAAAAGTTTTTGTCTTGTGATGGTATCGCCATTCTGTTTCCATTTTTGGACGACGATTCTATTGCAATTTCTGGAGTCTCGGCAATCTGCAGCATCGCGAGAAAGGAGACATTGTTTCCAAATTTAAATCCCACCAAGATAGGTAGTGTGATATAATAATCTTCTAGACCTTGCCGATTTAACCCATATGAACTAGCGACCCAGCGTCCCTTCCTGCTTCTGTCCCACTTGGGTTAACTCTAGCCAACTCGGTTCGGGGCATCTCGGTCCGATCAACCTGACTTGGCCCACTTGCGAATTGCCTCTTTTATACGGGTCCAAGTCCCGAGTTCTATACCAATCTCTTCCGCAACTTGGCTCAACTCAGTCCCTTGGCTCTAACATGATATTATCTTGAATTAATTGACAATTTATTCCTTGGTTAGCGTATTATTTGGTGCACAACCTTCTAATGGACTCGCAACGAATTATTTTATGGGTCTTTTTTAAGGATTTTTATTATTTGGTACGAGTTATTTGGGCTCAAGCCCATTTCAACTACTGTTATTTTGTCTCTCTAAGTGAAACATTATTATTGAAGGACTTCTCGAGTACTTATTATTGACAGCATTGGTTACTATGATGAAGAAGAAAGCACATGGTGGCCACAGAATATTATCTTCCCGTGATTACCTTTTACGCCCTTATTTGGTAGTTTTACCCCTACCATTTGAGAGTCGGTACCTTGTGTATCGTGATAGAGGAGCTTATTACTATACTTCTGATCAATGCATATAGACCCACTACCTATAGAGAATAGGAGTGTGCCCAACATACAACGTGAATCAAGTCTATTATTCACCCAATAAGTGTTTTTTTAGCTACCCTGAGAAAGTGGGTAGACTTTGTGCCCCAAAGTAGGGCTACTTTTTCGCCTGTGAAATTGAGTGGAAAGTATTTTTGACTATGACATTTGACTAGAGTATGGAGTTTTGTCCTTCGGCTATGAGTGATTTTACTCTCTCTTATATTATGCCAGTTAGGTTTCTTGGTAAAGAACAAAGAGACCACCAACTTGAGTGGGATTGTTGGAAGATATGATGGACTGTTATTTTATACAGGAAGATCTTATACACCATTTGCAGCAAGCTAGGTATTTATGATATTCTCGCACACCTAGCTTGAGGGAGTGTTGGAAGATGGGCCCAAACCCACACGACCCAGGAAAGCCCACACATCCAAGAGAAGTGGAAGATGGGTTCAAGGCCCACATATCTATGGTAAATAAAGAGTCATCTCATAGAGATGGCATTGATGTAATTAGTTTAAGTTCTAGGGGTATAATTATAATATTAAAATTTTATTAATCTATAAATTGAGCTTTTAGGGGGAGGGTTAGGCATAAGTCCATAACCTCTTATTCCTCTTGTTTTCTACCAATGGGTGTCTCTCTCTTTTTCTGTATGAGCTAAATCCATGAAGTCCAGAAATTCAACAGGAAGATGGGCCCAAGCCCACATGACGAAGCCAACGATGGAGATGAGGAAAGAAAGAAGAGCAAAGGGTAGACCAAGGACTCCAAGGATTAGCTCATGGAGAAAACGCCCAGTCCAAGCATGTGCAAGCTCTGAAGAAGATGTTCGAATGATTCAGGATGGAAATAAGTGCTGAAGTGATGGATGATTGAGCCGGTTTTGCCATAACCTTGCATCTATTTGAGAAGTGGCAATCATTGTGACTGGAGGTTATAGTAATATTGATCAAGCAGATAGCAACTGTTAAGGCCTCCCTTTGTTTTTCTTGAACAAATATATCGGTTGATAGGGGTTGATCAAGTTTCCACTCCTGAATAAGCCCTCTAGATCTAGCCAAGAACTCATGTAGGTTTTCTCCTTGTTTTGTAGTAAACATGTTCGGAAACACATCATATAGTTTCTGTAAACTTTCGGTGCTAGAATACAACTTAGAGCAAGTATCCCATATTTGCCTTGTAGTCTCAAGGTTAATGAGCCAACTAATGACAAACGTGTCATTCTTAAGCCATTTGACATGTTCTACGAGATCTCTAGTGACAAGGAATCTCTTAACCGACTGAGCCCAACTCAAGTAATTTTATAACCGTCTCAATGGTATTGTGGTAATCTTTAACAAATCATTTTTACCACTTACATTCACATAATCTTCACCCATCACTAGTAAATATTCAAGACACTTATTTTATCAACTTGAACCCAACCAACCACTCAAAACAATTGACCCAACCGAGAAGATAAAGAGGAAGCAAGCCAAACCGAGTCAATCATTTAATCAAACCAAACCAAGCTTTGATTACCAAACCGAGTCGATCATTTCATCAAACCAAATCAAGCCTTGACTATGCAGGTAATATATGAGATTATGCTAATCCAAATCATGTACAATTGATTCTAGTTTTTCTCAATTAAGAAAGAATTATACGAGCAAGTGAAATCTCATAAGATGTTGGACAACTTAGAAGATCTTCTTAAAGAAGGAAACTTTCCTTCTATGTCACTTATGTCAACTAGCATGATAATATCACAATCTTTGACTTGATTTTTCTCCTAAATAATTTAGGAACGAAATTCCAGAGAATAATCCAATATAAGAATATCTTAAAATAGACCAATCACAACAATATATTATCACAATCTTCAAGGGCGCCAACTTTATGGAAGAAAGAAAGTTTCCTTCTATGCAAGTGTGACATATTTGTGATTGAAATCAAAGCCAGATCATACCTTTTCTCCTTGATTTTTTAAGGTAAGGTAATCCAGAGGATAACACATCCAATGGAAAATCAAAAAATCATGCAAAAGACCAGCACCTTTTCAAAAAAAAATTCTCCTCTTGGTAAAAAAAAAAAAAAAACAGCCTCCATCTAGTCTTTTTTGAGTAATCATGCAAACATCAAAATTAACCAATTTTGAACGAATTTAATCATGTTTTGATCATGATAATCCTCATATACAACAAGAGGACAAGAAAGATTCATCCACCATATGTTTTTCTAGGAGAGAAAAATTGAAACATATGCTTAAATAGAACATATACTCAAACTGAGCACTTTAACATTCTCTTTAAAGAAAACTAGCATAAGAGATCTTGTATGAGATGGAGTGCTTATCTTTTATCCATAGAAGGATCAACCAGTAAGCCTCTTACCGAGATCAAAACACTATCAAAATCATCTCATGAAAGGTAGAGAAAAAAAAAACTTATCTTGCTTGCTTGTTGAGCCTTTGCTTCACCAACAAGAACACATGAAGCTTGATAAAACTCACTTAATTACCACTTTAATGTCGGGATCCTAAACCCATTACTCTGATATATGTTGGATTTAGGATCTGTTGAATTTATGGAAAAGAGAAACACTTCATTGACTTATTTTAATCAAAGTACATGAACCTCTATTTATAATAGAGGAAGGCAGTAGAGTCCAATTATAATTAAATTACCTTTGTCCCAACTACACCCAAATTTTAACACTTAAGAATAAGTTTTGACATAATTAAATAACCCAATATAAATAGAAGACTAATATGAGTAAAACACCTTTATACTGAAACTCTTCTGAGAGACATGCTTCCATAATAATTATGGCTCTGTAAGACTTTTATTGTGTAGGACTCATCATGCCACCTCACGTAATCATGGTGGGTCTATATCTTATGGGCTTGGGCCCATCTTCCAATACTCTTGAATATATAGGCCTTCCTTGGTCGTGTGAGCTTGGGCCCATCTTCCAACACTCCCCCTCAAACTGGGGGTGAGACAACATCATGAACATTTACCTTATTGCAAATGGTGTATAGAGTCTTCTCATATAAAATGGAAGTCCTCCATATCTTCCAACACTCCCCCTCACACTAGTGCTCTCTTCCATGAGGCCCAACTGGCATAATATAAGTGAAAGTAAAATCACTCCAAGTCGTATGACATCACTCCATACTCCAGGTATAACCTATGCTGGATGTAGGGCACACTCCTATCATTCTCAGGTAGTGGCACTCCTATCTTTCGTAGATAGTGGGTCTATAAGTAGTGCTCAGAAGTGTAGTAAAAACTCATCCATCATCGTGTCCCTGCACAGGACAATGACTCTCAAGTGGTAGGAATAATAAATGCCAATTAAGGGGGTGACATATATGTAGTAATAAGCTCCTCCATCACGGTGTCCCAACTCGGGCATCGACTCTAACAAGTAAAAATGGGTGATAAATGCCTGACATTCACAAGACAGTGAGAAAAGACGTGATACGTGATAAATGTTTGTCATTCACAAGACGACAATAAAGGATATGATAAGTGGGTAATGTCTGTCATTCACAAGAAGGTGATAAAAGACCCACATGTATATATATATATATATATATATAAAAGTCTCAATAGACTTAAAACACCCAACCATGATGGACTTAAACTCTCAACCCAAGTAACACGCAAAAGGTTGGCCCAAAGATGTATGTGAGAGTCAAATAAAGGATGGTAGGAGTAAGGTTGTCAAATAACCAATAGGTAATGGGTAAACATGAAGATAGGATGCTGAGGCCACCACTTCTTCAATAATAATGTCTCATCCAAAGAGACACAATAAATGCAACTGAAATGGGCCTGGGTCCATATAACACGAACCAAAATAATAAAAATCCTTGTCAAGAAATAATCTGATGCAAGTATTTGTACCAAATAATATGCTGACCAAGGAATATGTTGCGAATCCCTCAAAATAATAATCCAGTCGGAGAAATAGAATCGAGTCGAGGTAAGTCATGTATCACCAATAATTACCACAATTATTATTGCGAGTCAAGATTCTTGATATTCAATTTTCTTTGCTACAAAAATTTCTTCTTAGATGCAAAATACTCATCTTTTGTGTTCCCCATTTCTTGAATATTTTGATCACATAAAACTTACCACAACATATGAAATAAAATACCTATTTCTTTTACTTCTTGAACTCTACCCCCCACCTCGAACTAGGAGGTAATGGCAGTGTTCCCAGCTTGAACCAAAAAACATAGATGTCATAACCGAAAAAGGGGTAAGTGAGATATTTTCCTGATATATTTGATCAATAATAGCAACTCAAAAAGTGACGTAAAACAATCGGCTCGGATTTTTCAATGCAATTGGTAACCAATATGACCTTTGATTCTTATAATGAGAATATATCCTTAAATATAGATAAGATTGATATGAAAATTTCTTGTTTTGAAATAGACTTAAATACCTTTCATTCAAGTATAACTTCACTTCATAAAATATACTTCTATTGAGATATATAATCTGATAGATTTCGGTCACTATAATCTGGCCGAACTAAGTAATCTTTCTCCTTTTGCCAACATAACCATTGACTCTCCCAAGATCAATATCTCCATAAGATCGAGAATTGGTTGAATAATTAAGAAAATAGACTTACAGACCTTTCTTTTGATATATAAATCCATATAAAATCTTTTTCTTGATAGCATAAAATGGCTCAAAAGTTGAAACCTTCTACTACTGCTCAAACCTCTCTTGCAATCTGACCTTTGTTACTTCAAATATTGTTTTCTCTTTGTAGAAAACTCAGATTTCCAAAATTATTTTTTCGTTTGAAAGTAGACTCAAATATTTTTCCATCAATATATAATATGAAATATGAAAAGTTCAGTATAGAGGTGAAAACGTAAATCAAATAACAATTATAGGGACTAAACTATTAGAAATAATAAATCAGAAAAAATCACATTACCTCTGTGGGTTGACCAAGTCAACTCACTGAACCTGGCTCTGATACCATGTTGAGTTTATGGAAAATAGAAATATTTCATTGACTTATTGTAATCAGAGTACATGAACTTCTATTTATAATAGAGGAAGGTAGTAGAGTCCAATTACAATTAAACTACATTTGTCCCAATTACACCCAAATTCTAACACTTAAAGATAAGTCCTAGCATAATTAAATAGCCCAATATAACTAGAAGACCAATATGACTAAAACACCTTTAAACTGAGACTCTTCTATGAGACCTGCTTCCATAATAATTTTGGCTCTATAAGACTTCTTATTGTGTAGAACTTATCATGCCACATCACGTCATCATGGTAGGTCCATATCTAATGGGTTTGGGATCATCTTCTAACACTCTTGACTATATGAGTCTTCCTTGGTCGTGTGGGTTTGGGCCCATCTTCCAACACTCTTGAATATGTAGGTATTCCTTGGTAGTGTGGGTTTGGGCCCATCTTCCAATAGGATCCCATGATAAGGTCCTCGACCAAAGTAGTGAGAGAGGAGAGGAAGAAGAAGAAGAGAAGAAGAAAGGAGAGGAAGAAATAAGAGAAGAGGAAAAAGAGAGAATGCTAGAGAGAGATGGAGATCGTGAGAACTTGGGAGAATGGAGAAAGGCTAGGGATTAATCTGAGGGAAGAGGGGAAGGCTTGAAAGATCTGCCTCTCACCTTGAACCTCTATTTATAGTTTATGAGAGAGTGTTACATTGACTACTATGCCCTTAGGGCTACAATATTTCAAAAGGAAAAGACATAAGTAATCATACTTCATCTTACATAATTACACCTTTGTGCCATCCTTACGAGATCAGCATTTATTTACCCTTTGTGTCACCTCCTTGATGTGGGCATGCATATTACCTTAATGCCACTTGAGGTGTCTTCCAATAGTAAGGAATTAAAAACAAAATATTTGGGACTCCTGAAATATTTCCTTTGAATCAAAGTGTTATAATATAGGCTTGGTATTATTTTGTCACATAGAAAATATGTAATGATCTGCTTAATGAAACAAGGATGTTAGGTGTTGCCTGTAGACTCCTATGGACACCAATGAGAAATTTTGTGTTGGTTATTGAGAAGACGTAAGATGTCGAGAAGTAGCAAAAGCTATGTTGAATTTAGAATCCAATGTTATGAACCTCAATCAAAGTAGTGAGAGAGGGAAGAAGGAGAAGAGAAGAAGAGAGAGGAGAGAAAGAGCTAGAGCTCGGCTCGAGAAGAGAGGAAAGGGAGAGAGAGAGACAAGAGAGAATGCTTGGACGAATTTAGAGAAGATAAGAGAGTTTGATTGAAACCCTTCAACCAAGACCCCTATTTATACTTTTTCCATCACATATTTAGGGAAACTTCAAAATCAATTAGGACCCATAATTACATCAATTAAAACCTGGTAACTAGACCTGGCATCTCCTTTGCATTAAGTATTGTTAGCTATTACATGCATAAGCATGAGAGATCTCACTATCTAGCTCTTGAATGGATTCTCTATACTTAAAGAAATATTTCTAGACAAGGTCTCTTATACAGATGACGTGATCATTTTAATATTGAAAGTTTTGTAAATGCAAATTGACAAGCTCTCGAATGATAAAAAAATCTACCTCTGGCTATTGTACTTTAGTTTGAGGGAACCTGGTAACTTGAAAGAGCAAGTAGCAAAATGTATTTGTTAGATCTAGTGTAGAGGCTGAATATAGAGCAATGACACGTGCGTGAGTGAAATGATATGAATTAAGTCATTCCTCATAGAACTAGGGTTCACTAGAGATAATCCGATGAAACTCCCCTATGATCTATTTTTCCATGAGAGAACAATGCACATCAAGGTTGATTGATACTTTAACAGAGAAAAGTTACAAGTTGGTATCATAAGTCTTGACCATACTTTATCTCAAGGTCAAGTTGCTAACATATTCATAAAACTTATTACTTTAAAGACATTGAACACTACATCCTCCAAGCTAGGAATGTATAATGTTTTTGCACCACCAGCTTGATGGGAATTTTTAGAAGACAAGAAGTGGAATGGCATACTTATAATTTATTTTATGTTTTTAGTCTTTATTTCTAGTCCTTTGGTCAAAAGGGTATTTATGTAATATTTTATGTTCAAGTAATTATATAAAGGATTAAGGAGGAAGATTAGGGATCATATCGAAACCCAAAACCCTCCAACTTCAAGTTTTTCTCTTGTTCTTACTCTCCTCCTCACCTCACCACACTCGTACACAAAGCTTCTTATGGTGTTACTAATGGAATCCTAAGATTTAAGAAAAAACACCGTAAATGGGTTACTTATTATCCAAGATTAGGACTTCAAGAAAAGTGTTTAGGTTCAATGTATCTAATCTTCATTTTAGTCTTACATGGAAAAAGGAGCAAAATGTGTTCTAGAAAAAAGTTTGTATAATGTAGGTTCTTTGAGTCATTAGAATCAAGCAAGCTATATAGCGCATAGTTGTGCCTTATAGAATAAATCTTTACCTCCTTTGTCTTCTTGTTTTTTCCTTCTTTCTTTCTTTTTCTTCTTTTTTGTTGTTGTTGCGTCAATTATCTTAGTACACATGACCTAAATGTGTGCTCATGTATGAGGGCAAGGGCATGTTTAAGGTCCTATCCAACATCTGGTATTGGAGTGGGATGATTTGGAGGAACTTTTTACAAATATGCATGATGTGGGAGGCCATCTCAAGTTAACTTGAGGTTGTAGAAGAAGCATTAGTGACATATCTTATAATTAAGTTGATGAGTGGCACAACTTATAATTATGAAGTACTTTAAATTCTTTTCTTTTCTCATGTACTAGGGTTGCTAACGTCATCTATAAATAAGAAGTAAGGCGGAGATGTGCTCAATAACCTATAAGCTCCCCTAATTGAAAAATCCTACTCTTTCCTTCAACTCGAACTCTCTCTTTTCTAACCCACTTCTCTTCTTCTCTTCATTTATTCTCTCCTTCTTCTTTTGTCTTACTCTAGATGCTTTTAGATATGAAACCTTAAAATCTACATGGTATCAGAATAAGAACCTTAAAATCTACATGGTATCAGAATAAGGATCTAGGGTTTTAATAAGCAACTCAAAAGTGAGGTGAAATTGAAGTCATGAAGACATAAAAGAGGGCATCTTCACCAAAACATGGAAGGTTGTTTGAGGTGAAAATTTTCCAGAAAATCTCTTGTTTTAATCCAGGTTCCTAAATAATCTTTCCTTGCGTTTTTGAATTCTCAATAATCTATATTTAATTTTCCTTTGGAATCCTTCAAATTGGAGATTGAAGTTTCTCTTAAACAAAAATTGTTTTTGAGGCCTACGTAAGGGCTGAAAAGTAGTGTTTCAGATTGTTGATCATATACCTTCAAAATTATATTCAATTGATACCATAAATTCCCTTTTATAAATTACAAAATTCCTCTTTTGTTTCTGATTAGAATTGCAAAAATTGATAGTTTTTTTTATCAATTTTGAGTCATCAAACCCTAAGTTGAGGTTTATAGTTCATGGCTGAATGAAAACTTTATTTTTTGAAGTGTTTGATTCACCAAAGGTTTTTTATTTTTTCATCGGGATATCATACTTGAATTGATGGCTAATCTAGTCCAGCCATTGTGCAATTGAATCAATGTTCACATATTACTATTTTTTCAAGCATGTGTGCTGAAATTTGTGGTGCTAAGTTGTTTTGTAGCCAGTGTTGTTACTTCATTGAAAGAGGTTAATTCCTCTCCATCATAAGTTCAAATTGAATCAGTGCTTACTCTATTGGAATACAAGGAGTTTGTTTGGAACCCACGGAAAAGAAAAGGGTAAAGAAAGCTATTTTCTACTGTTTGGCTGCAAAGAACCATTGAGAGAAAAGAAAATAAGAGAAAATTACTTTATCTCTTAGTAAATAAATTTTCTCTCACAAAATGATGAAATTTGGGGAGAAAAGAAAAGAAATAGAAACTTGAGAGAAAATCTTATTCATAAAAAATTTTAAATGTTACTATTTTTTTTTTCACTTGTATCCAAACAAGAGACTATATTTTTCTTCCATTTTCTCTCTCATTTTCTGTGGGTGTCCAAAAAAGATAAAAGAAACCTCTTTTACTTTATTTTCATTTCTCTTTCTCTTTATTTTCTCTTTCTTTTCTTTTTCTCCTCTTTTTGTGTTCCAAATACAGCCTAGAGTTCTTTTTTTTGTGGTTGTTTTCTATGGCTAAAAGTTCATAAAAGTCTCATTCCTATGCTGAATTCATCAAAGATGACCTTTTTAGAATTATCACTATTCCACTCAAGGGTCTATGTAATTTTTCATCATGGTCCAAATTAGTAAAATGGTTCCTAATTACTAGAGATCTTGTTGGACACTTGTGTCAACCACCTTTCTGTAAAGATGATCCTTCATATCGAAAGTGGTTGAAGGATGATATTTAGTCTTCAGATGGTTGGTAAATAATATAAATGAATCAGTTACTAACAACTTTATTCATTTGGCTACAGTCATGGAGATTTGAGAAACTTGTTCTAAGAAGAAATAATGAATTGAAGGCTAGAGTTTAAGAAGTCTTTGGAAATCACAAAAACTCGTTCTAAGAGAGCAGCCCCAAATCTTCAAACTTGAGGTATAATAGAAATTTTTGAAGTCGTAGGACAATTTGCATAGTCTACATGTTTTACCGATGCATACATATATTTTAAACATGTTAGAATCACTTGGGATCCTCTTAATCATGCTTCGAAAACATACTCAAAATTCTAGCACTGGATTGATCGATCAACATCTGCCAATGATCGATCAACCAGAAGTGCACATGCCAAAAATATAAAGCATGATCAATTAATCAGGGTCAACTGATCAATCAAACAAAACATGGCCCAACTAAGCTATAAAGCATGATCAATCTTTTCCTGTAAACTGATTGATCAATGATGTCTAGGCAATACAAAATTATGAAGATTCATCATTCAACCACTTACCATTGATTGATCATACTTGCAATGCACTGCTAAAAAGGAATTTTGATTGATAAATCATTCCCTACACATTGACCGATCAGTTTAATTTGTCAGACCCAACGAAGGGATATTTGTCGATCATAATCGATCAATATGTCATTTTTTTACAATAATATAGTCATTACACTCGATTGATCGAACAATACTTTACAATGATCAATCAATTGTCAGTTTTTTGCAAACATGCAAAAAATGGCTAGTTTGGCTTAGGAAACTTATAAATACCACACCAAATGTTGTTTTGAGAAGTTAATGAGCATTTATTAGCATACGCACTGCATTTAATATTCTCAATCATGAAATTCCTTTCCTAAGTCAATTTTTGAGAAAGAAAAAACCTCATGTGCAAATCTATTTATCCTTTCTCAAATCTTACTCCTTGCATTCTTTTAGTCAAACTCCAAACTCATTCACATTGAGCATCAAAGTTGGAGACTTGGTCAAATTCGAAGGAGAATGTTGTTTATCCAAAGATCAAGGGTGTAAGCTTTTCTCTTTTCTTGTAATTTTTTGTATTTTACTTGAAAGATTCATCTAAAACCTTGAATCTAGATTGAAGAGATTGCTAGAACTAGAATCTAGCTCAATCTCAAAAGAGATTGGTTGTAATCTTGTATATGGCATACATGTGGCTTAAAAAAGAACCCTGATCTCTTTTGTGTAATTCCAAGTTAATAGAGTTTATATTAGTGGAATTTTTCAAACACGGGTTATTGGGCAGTGAATACTAATAGGAAGACATCGATAACAAAAAATCTTGTATTATTGTGGTATGTTCATTTACTTTACTTTTACTCGTATTTATAATTAATTTAATTTGTGCACACTGAGTTCTAATTTATAAAAAAAAAAAACTTGAGAAGTCACTTGGGCAAACAAAAAGAAATATCTCTATTCCATATTTCAAATCTTCAGAACATATAGGTGATATTTTTAAAAAAGCTTTGAATAAGAGAGATTTTGTTTTTTTAGGTCACAGCTCGGTTTGTTTCATATAGACTACCCAACTTGAGGGGACTGTTGGAGTGAGTTATTAGGCCTGGGTTGGGAGAACCCAAGCAGGCAATGCGCGGTCTGTGCGTCTCGCAACTCTGATATTAATATGGATAAGAGATAAGGTTCCAAAATCATCCATCCAATGAGAAGTACCCATCTTTACACCTCATCCTAAGCTCGGATGTGAGAATCATTTCGTTTCCTCCCACAAACCCAAATGGAGTTTCTCCTTTCCATCTATTAAGCTGCTCCATCAATTCTATATCTCCGTATATCTCTCTCTCTCTCTCTCTCTCTCTCTCTCTCTCTCTGTTCTCTTCTCTTCTCTTCTTTCTCTAACGCCCTTGACTCCAAGGGAGCAATGGCCGCAGCTTGTCCCATCGTGAGCCAGCTGAAGAGCAACTTCCCTTCTTCCTTTAATAGAGGACTGGTCACACCAAAAGGCATCTCTGGAAGTCCCTTGAGGGTTTTACCTTCCAACAGGAAACCATGCTTCACCGTTAGAGCTGTTCAAACTGAGAAGGTAAGGAAGGACGCTGATTCAGTCCTTTTTTTTTTTTCTTTGATTGTTTGTTTAATTCTGTCCTTTTATGATCATTAACAAAATAAAGAAACAAGATCGTGTCGTCTGTACGCTAAATTGTGTGGTATGAGTGAAGAAAACATAGTTAACCAAGAATAGAATTGACATCAAAATTAAGAAAATCCTGTTAACTGTATTATGCAGCAACCTTTCCAAGTGATTCAACCAATCAACGGCGACCCATTCATCGGAAGCTTGGAAACTCCGGTGACGTCGAGCCCGTTGATCGCCTGGTACCTCTCCAACCTCCCCGCCTACAGGACAGCAGTGAGCCCTCTTCTCCGGGGAATCGAAGTTGGCCTCGCCCACGGTTACCTCCTAGTCGGCCCGTTTGTGAAGACTGGCCCTCTCAGGAACACCGAGTATGCTGGAATAGCCGGGTCTCTCGGCGCCGGAGGCCTCGTTGTGATACTAAGCATTTGCTTGACAATGTACGGGATTGCTTCCTTCAAGGAAGGTGAGCCATCGACTGCTCCCTCCCTGACACTGACAGGTAGAAAGAAGGAGGCTGACAAGCTCCAGACAGCCGACGGCTGGGCGCAATTCTCAGGCGGGTTCTTCTTCGGAGGGATCTCTGGAGTTACTTGGGCTTACTTCCTCCTCTACGTCCTCGACCTTCCTTATTACATCAAGTAGAGTTTCAACATATTTTGTTTACTTCTGGGATTTGTATATTTGGATCGCTCACTCAAACGGTTAAAAGCAATGCATTCTCTCTCTCTCTCCCGCATGACTTTTGTCCCTCTATTTTCTTCTTCATTCTCTCTTTTATTTATTATAACTTGTGAGTATGTGTGTGCTACACGCCTGATTCAGATGACACTTAATCACCAAATTCTCTTAGCCTAAGGTTGTGGGTATCTCTCAAACCTAGGGTGCAATCCAAATGCATTGACTTGGGGTGGTCATGATGATAGAGGTAGCTCATGTGCTTTGGTCTTAGTTTATTCTCAATTGGGAGTTTTATACCCTAAGATTGTAAATTCCCTTTGGAAATATAATGTAAAATAGTAATATTGCTTTATAAAAAAAAGAAGAGGGCAGCTCAGATGAATAGTACTAATTTTATTACTACTATTTACTTATACTAATTATATTAATAATAGTTATTTAGAAATAATGCTATTACTATTAGTATTAATGTTATTATTTACTATTATTATTAAAGAATTCGTGTAGGAATCTTTCTAATTTTTATTCTCTGTTTGAATTGGTCTCTCCATTTTATCGAACTCGTTCTATCTTCATGCTTGCCTTGCCAAAACATAAAAGAGAGAAGGGAAATTTAGCTTACAAAGATATATTGCTTTTTTAAGAAACATACATTTATGCATGTTGATTTCCTTTCATTTTTTAAATTTTCTTAAAAATAATTTCTTTTCCTACTAAAGCATTACTTTTTTACTAAAATTACAGCTATTTTTTTTCCTAAAATCATCGGTTTTCCTTCTAAAGTGTTGTTTTTCCATTTTAATGCATGCCTCCATTTTTTTTATGACCGGATATTGTTGAGCAACTCCGTATTCATCGTAAAAAAATCCTAGGATATATGTGAAGTTACAAAACTTGGTTTCAAATTCAAAGAGTTTGAATTCGAAACTCTTTTTTAGTTCTTGTCATGTCATTAGATCTCATTTTAATTCTAATATTTGACATTGATTTGCTATGGTTGGTGGGAATCGGAATTCTTAATGACAAAATCCGTTTTTTAGAAATCATGGTTTGTTCAAAGTTATGTTTAGGTTATGCAACCCAATACATAAAAATGCTAATTGTAGTTGATCCTTTCATGAGATAACATCTTTTTATTAATAGATTTTATTGATTGTTGAGAGTTGGTTTGTGTATAGAGTTGGTGGCACATCTAGACTTTTGATTGAAGTGTGGCATCATGTCTCTTACTAAGAGAATTCCTACCTATGCACAACATTTCTTTTATCAATTTGACTATTTATTTAATAATTTTATTTAGTTTTTATTAGTGTACAATAAATGTTTCAGTTCTCTAATGTCCTACTGATCTTTTTATGAATATTCTCTACAATTTTGATTTTGCTTCCAAAATGAACTCCATTTTTTGCAACTGCCATGTCATATATTATTATTTTAATCTACATTTAGGGTCTATTCAATTTTTTATAAAATGGCACTAGGAGGAACATGCATTCCCACTATGTTTTACAAAGAAGGTCACATCCCTAAATCTAAGTAAGGATGTACTAGAAGCATTTAGGAAAATGTCATTCAGTCATTTCCTTAAAATTGGTGATCATGTCCTTGAAGGGGCTCTATGGGATGAGTCAATTAAAAGGTTTGATTGTGACTCAGTTTCCTTCACAATCATCGAACGAAAAAATAAAATTCTTAGTTGAAGAAGTTCCAATGTCACTGGGGCTGAAGTTGCATGGCATAAATATGATGGCAAGTCCTAATTTCTTTGATATGTTTTCAGTGGCCAAAAGTTGAACTGCATACCCATTGAAGCTAAGTTGAGAGAGGTAGTTTCAAGAGGCGATGGAACCACTACCAAAAATTGTAAAATTTTTGGTCATACACACCTTGACCCACATTTTGTTTGTGCAAGTAGAGTGAAAAATTCCCGTGCCAATGTACCAATATGTGGATGATGTAAAAAAGTTGGACAATTGTGCCTAGGGTATTGCAGTGCATCAATTCACATAATTGATCTTTGTGAATACTTGCCAACAAATAAGAATGGGCACATGACCAATTTATAAATACATAGTTAGATTTAATGACTTGACTTTGCATTAATATTGCATTATATCATTTAATATGTTTGGTTTTACAAGCATGTGCTTCAAAATATAATTGGCATTGAGAAACCTGTGTGGCTAAGTTATAGCTTGTGGATGCTTACCCAAGTAGTAAAATAGGGAGGCAAGAGTAACAAGCATGAGGGCAGTTGGGATGAAACTTCCAATAGTAACTGTGACATCAAGACATTATCTCTCTTGTAGTTTTACATATACAATGTCAAATATTTACTTTTATTTATTCAGCTTTGGGGTCCAACATCCTTTGAAACCAATACCCTATGAGATTACAAGGATTATTTGCCAACCAATGCAATAGAGAGAGATTTGCTTCCTACACCAGATGAGAATTGCCCAAAGGTTGAACAACCCATTGTGCCAGATAGAGAAGAAGCACATAGTGAAAGAACTAATTCGCCAACTGATTTAGGGGTTAGAGGATGGCAATTAGGGCCAATGGTTCTCCTTGTGCCGACACCGCTAGTCATGATCAATGGCCATCACAACATGCCCCATGTGGAAGGAAACATTGGTTGGTTCATGGAGAAGTGTCATTCTATTTGTGAAAAAATGTTTTACCACTGTCCATATTTTATTGTGCATTAGAGTACCTCTTAAGTTACCCAAAGAAAAGCCTAAGCAAAAAAACTAGTAAATATTTATGCTAGTATGACAATACTAATGTTATTGAATAAGCTCAAAATATGTTTCTAGCTATAACTGTGGTGTATATGTGATGTTGCACATGTACTACATATCTATTTGGAATAGATATCAATTTCACTTATGTATATAATTAGCTATGGTTGGAGAAGAGTGATCATTTCGTCTACGTTTTGACACACACTATACTAGAAAACTCAATTTTTAGAAAGAAAGAATATTCTTGAGAGGGAAGATAGCAACGAGATGATGCAAAGGATCAAGCGAAGAGCCTGGGAAATACAAGTAGAGACTTTAGGCATGCATGAGTTCTCCTTTCACAAGTTTTATGCATGGAAGCTTTTGCATTAGAATGTGGTTGGCTGCCTTCTTTTCTCGAATGATGTATGTATTAAGACCCTTGCCCAAGAATTTTCTCTAATATATTTTGCTTGTCATGACCCCTACATCTTAGCTTTTTAATGAGAGACTGAATTAGAGCTAATTGCGTATCATGCAAAAACACTTGTCTTTCAGCAGCATCCATTTTTAAGTCTAAGCCTATGCCACCTATGCAGACAGTACAATTTTGTGGTTGGAGGTCACCATGCCATGTAATATGGCTTAACCTATATATCTTATGCATTTTACATTTGGCTTGTTTAATTCCAGTGAGAAAGAGAAAACCTTTAGAATGTGAGAATCTTGACTAGTGGCTAGGTGTACCAAAAAGAATTATTTTGATCCAAAGTTTGTTATTGAAAAATCTATTTGTGTGTAGAATACATTGGAATTAGTTCAATGATTTTGCAAGTTTTAATTACATGTTGCTGCCATGGATCACTAGGGATGGATTGTTGAGTTTGTCGATAAATCACAAAACTACTAGTTACTCATGTTAGGAATTAGATGTCTTAATTCCAAACTAATGAGAACAATAATAATAAACACAAAAGAAAGAAAAAGCAAACACGAGAACAAACAACAAGATTTATACAGGTTTGTATCAAGGTGAGACTAAGTCTTATCTTCCACTTCTGCAATAATCCACTATGAAGATGAAATAATTTACAAGAGAAATTGCACACACTTACAGGTGGTTTTTCTCTAACCTCTCTCAATTGTAACCGATGATCTTACTCTGGGTGATAAAACCCGAACAACGGCACCCCTAAATATAAAGAGAAAATTAGGGCAACCAGATTACAAGTGTGAAATCCAAAAACTACCCTTATTGAAACAACATTCAATATATCGTGGACCCGCAACAAAGTGTAAGATGTTAATTAGGCTCCACAACTTAATAATCTCAAACTTGGAGACTAATTCATCATCAATATCTCCTCTACAACGACAACAACTTCTCAACCCTCAGAGAGAAATCCAACTGAAGTTGCACACAACTTCAGTTTTTCAATCGTAACAGTCTTTGTCAACATATCGGCCAGATTCTGACTGCCTTGAATCTTCTCAAATGCTAATACTCCATGCTCAAGAGCCGGTCTAATGAAATGGTAACGTACTTGTATGTGCTTTATCCTGGCATGATAAACAAAGTTCTTTGTTAAATGCATAGCACTTTGACCATCATAATACAACACATTCTTCCCATGCTTGAGACTTAATTCTTCCAAGAAAGACAACAACCATACCATCTCTTTGCTGGCTTCGATCATGGTGACATATTCTGCCTCAGTAGTGGAAAAAACAAATATCTTCTGTAACTTAGAGACCCAGCTAACTATTGTACCACCCAATGTGTATACATATCCAGTGGTACTCTTCCTGTCATCAATGTCTAGAGCCATGCCATAATCTACATGACCTTGTAATCCCATGTCTGACTTTCTGAAACATAAGGTTGAGTCCGCACTACCCCTCAAATACCCGAGAATCCACTTCACTGCCTCCCAATGTTGTTTACTTGGATTACTCATATATCTGCTCACAACTCCCACCGTATAAGCTATGTCTGGTCTAGTGCACACCATGGCATACATGAGACTACCAATAGTAGAAGCATAAGGCACATTGGCCCATGTTAACTCGCTCCTGCTTTGTAGAAGGTGACTGCTCCTTAGATGGCCTACCGTGATTAGCCAAAGGAGTACTCACTGGTTTTGTTTCATTCATGTTGAATCTGCTCAACACCTTCTTCACATATTCTTCTTATGAAAGTTTCAAGACATCAATATCCCTAGTAATCTTCATCCCAAGGATTTGTTTTGTAGCACCCAAATCTTTCATTGCAAACTTCTTGGACAACTCCCTTTTCAACTTATTTATTTCCTGTTTGCAAGCACCTGCTATCAACATGTCATCAACATATAGCAATAAGATGATGTAGGAGTCATCAAGCTTCTTCACATAACAACAATGATCCGTCTGGCACCTCAAGAAACCATTACTACTCATAAAGGTGTCAAACTTATTATACCATTGTCTTGGAGCTTGTTTAAGACCATACAAACTCTTTTGAAGTTTACACACCATTTTCTCCTTTCCTTGCGCTTTGAAACCCCATGGTTGCATCACGTAAATTTCTTCCTCCAAATCACCATGAAGAAAGGTTATCTTTACATCCAACTGCTCTAAGTGCAAGTCTTCATTTGCCACTAGTCCAAACATTATTCTAATAGTAGTCAATTTCACTACAGGAGGAAAAATCTCAATGTAGTCAATGCCCTTTTTTTAGTTGAAAGCCCTTTACCACTAATCTTGCCTTGTACTGCATACTGCCATCATGTTCGTCTTGTAATCGGTACACCCATTTGTTCTGCAAGGCCTTCTTCCTTTTTGGTAACTCGATCAACTACCATGTCTAATTGGATAACAGTGAATCTGTCTCATCCCGCGTGGCCAATTCCCACTTGGTTGATTCATCAACTTGCACGACTTCCTCATAAGTCTTTGATTCACCTTTATCAGTCAACATAATATAATTCAATGTAGGGGAGTACCTTTGTGGTGGTCTACTAGTTCTGACATATCTCCTGAGTTCAGTCACAAGAAAGTCTTAATTTATTCTAGGGGTATGTTTTCTTGGTCTTCCTGAGCAATATTCTCCATCTCAATAACTAGAAGAGCTCTCAACTGAATTACTTCAGACTTCTTGGCTTCATCACTTGTGCTCTCAGACTATGTTTTTAACCTATCTTTATACATGGCACCTTCATTGAAGATCATGTCCTGGCTCCTGATAACCTTATGACTTTGGTCATCCTATAAGCGATGACCAAACTCGGTACCACCATAGCCAATAAAGAAACATATTTTAGATTTAGTATCAAGTTTATTTCTAACATCAGAATCAATATGAATATAAGAAATACAACCAAAAACTTTCAAGAAAGAAAGGTTCACCTCTTTGCCGCTCTAGACCTCTTCTGGTATTTTACAATCCAATGGTGCTAAGGGACCTCTGTTGATCAAATAGGCAGCAGTGCTAATAGCCTTAGACCAAAACATCATTGGCAATCCCGCATGTAATCTCATGCTCCTAACACGCTCGTTCAAAGTCATGTTCATCCTCTCAGCTACACCCATTTGTTGAGGTTTTCAAGGAATGGTTTCTTCATCTTGATTCTATTATCAACACAATACCGCTTGAAATCATCATCTATATATTCTCCCCCATTATATGACTGCAAGCACTTCACCTTCAAATTTGTCTCATTCTCACCCATTGTTCTCCATCTCTTGCATGTATCAAAGACATCAGATTTCTTTTTCAGGAATAAACTCTTACCTTTCTGCTTATATCCTCAATAAATGTAACATAGTAGTAAAAACCACTAAGGGAAGTAACAGTTAAAGGCCCCCACACATCTGTGTGAACCAACTCCAATTTTGTTGTCTTTTTCTCCTTTCCAGTCTTAGAAAAATTAACCCTTTTCTGCTTGCTGAAAATACAGCCTTCACACAAATTGTTATTTACAGTTTTCAACCCTGGTAGCTTCCCTTTGGACTAAAGCGTTTTTATTCCCTTCTCACTCATGTGACATAGCTTATAATACCACAAGTCAGAATCAGTAACAGCATCAGCAACTGCAACCGTGTCTCTCCAACTAGAAGTGATATAAAGAGTTCCAATTTTAACTCCCCATGCAACAACCATGATTCCCTTAGTGACTTTCCAGGCAACACCATTAAAAGTCACATTATGATCTTCATCATCAAGTTGCCCTAATGAGATCAGATTACGTATCAATTTTGGTACATGTCTCACCTTGTGAATTTTTCACACTGGCCCATTTGACATCCTCAAACTAACATTACCAATACCGACAATATCCAAAGGTTCTCCATCAGCAAGATGCACCTTCGCATGATCTCCAGCAACATAGTTCTCCATGATCTCGTAGTGTGCAGTGGTGTGAAAAGAAGCTCCTGAATCTAACATCCAATAGTCAATAGGGTTGTCAACCGACAAGACTAAAGCATTTTGTACTTCTTCAATCACCGCATTTGCAACATCGTTTTTTTTTTCGTCCTACTTCTGTACTCTGTAGTTTTTCTTTATGTGAGCAGACTTGCCACAATTCCAGCATACCACATTCCTTCCGAATTTGGACTTGCTTTTACCATTCCTTGACTTCCCTCTACTATTTCCCTTGTTGGAATTCCTCTCGAAGTTCATGCCCCTAGTATCAACATTTAGGGCAGAATTAGATGTCGACGATTCTCCGGAATCCTTTCTATGAATCTCCTCAACAAGGATGGTATCCCGAACATCATTAAAGATCTACTTCTTGTTGCCTACAGAGTTGTTGACCGCAGCCCTCATAGGCTCCCAACAATTTGGTGGAGACGCCAAAAGAATTAAAGCACGAACCTCTTCATCAAATTTAATCTGAACGAAGCTCAATTGATTGACAATCGTGCTAAACTCATTCAAATGCGTTGCCACTGATGTATTTTCTACCATCTTTAAATTGAAAAGATTTTTCATGAAATGTACCTTATTATTTGCGGAAGGCTTCTCGTACATGTCCGACAGAATCTTCATCATCCTCATTGTGGTTTTCTCTAATGCCACGTTGTGAGCAACATTCTTCGACAGTGTTAACCAAACTACTCCCAACACCTGTCTATCAAAGAGATTCCACTCATCATCTTTCATACTTTCTGGTTTCATATCCAGAAGTGGTGTGTGCAGCATTTTACTATATAGATAATTTTCGATTTGCATCCTCCATAACGCAAAATTTATACCATCGAACTTGTTGATTCCTATTGTCGATCCTTCTGTGTTAGTCATTGCTCTCAATCACGAACCAAAACTTTAATACCACTTGTTTGGAATTAAGCGTCCTAATTCCAACCTAGTGAGCGCAATAATAATAATTGGGGATGAAAGAAAAGCAAGCACGAAATCAAACACGACAAGATTTATACAAATCGCCTCAAGGTGAGACTACATCTTGTCTTCCGCCGCTATAGTAATCCACTGTGAAGATAAAATAGTTTATAAGAGAGATCGTACACACTTACATGTGTTGTTTATCTCTAACCTCTCTCAGCCGCAACTAATGCTCCTCGGATGATGCTTCTTGTTAAGGTGATAAAACCCTAACAACAGCACCCCCATATATAAAGAGAAAATTGGGGCAACTGGATTACCTGTGTAAAATCCCCAAAGTACCATTAATGACATAGCAGTCAATATATCGTGGACCCGCCCGAGGGGCTCCGCCTCCCTTCCAACCCCCATGGCGACCTTACCACAGAGGTCGATCCGCGCCAAAGGGTAAGGTGTTAATTATGCTCCACAACTTAACGGTAAACCTATATAAATCTTGTTGTTTGTTCTCGTGCTTATTTTTCCTTTCTTTCGCGATTATTATTATAGCTCTCATCAGTTTGGAATTAAGGCGTCTAATTCCTAACAAGGAAGCAGTGCACCAAGTAATAAACTGAAGCCATGTAATAAGCTGCCAATAATCCAAGATAATAATCAAGCCGAAGTCAAGGATTCAAGTCAAGAGTGACTGAGCCCGAGTAATGCCTAGTCAGTGTCAGAACAATATAACAGAGGCAAAGAGCAAGTCGGTCAAGTCAAGCTGACTTGAGTCCAAGTTAAGCCGATCAGGTACCAAGTCAACCAGATCAGTACTCGTTGGATAATGAATCAATTTGAGTAAGGCAAAGCAGAGCCAACAGCAAAATACCATTACTAGACTAGTATGTGTGGCTCGAGATTAAGTCAGAAATTCTGGGTCAAGACCGAGTCGAGTGCGAGTTGACTCGGACCTAGTTAACCAGAGTCAACGGTATCAATATGACTCACAACCGAGCAGAACAGCAGTAATAACTAGACGGGATGTAATTTTTCCCGTAAGACGATCCCCTTCATCTCTCTCTCTCCGCTTCCCTCCTATTTCTAGAGAAAGCGATAACCCACCAATCATCGAGCAGAGACTTCGTCTTCCAGAAACAGCAACGAAGCAGCGAAGCTCCAAGAAGATCAATCTGATCCAATACCAACGAAGAGACAAGCCAGACACTTCTGAAAAACAGCAGTGAGAATCTTCTGAGGATAGCCAAAAATAAATTGGACGATATTGATGAGTTGGAAAGAGGATAATCCAAGCTTGCAATTAGAATGTTAAATGACGATGCCAGAGTAACTCTGTCGAGAATAACTTCTAAGTGAAGATGCCGATAATAGAAGCCAGTTACGACAAGACTTCCGTTGTTAATGGTTGATTAACAGAGCATGACAGCCAGGAAGATACCAGAATTGACAACAAAAATAAGTCGAGCTATTGTCCAGTTATGGCAAGAAACAAGATTACCAGTATCAATCATCAATAATAACTAGTATCAACCAGCAAGATTATCATCCAGATACGGCAATAAGAAGAAAGAAAATTCACTATCAACAACTTCCCAAACAATCCTCTGGTTTGCCTTCCTGAATGCTCACAGAGATAGAGAAGCAATGCAGAATGACAACAAAACTTTCGCTCGGGATGGAAGGGACAGCAATGCAATTATGATCTTCTGAAAGCAGCAACGTCCCAAAAATAGAGCTGGTAATTGGCTCAGAAGACAGCTGCAAAAAATCATGCCTGAGTCGGTCTCAAAGCATGGGCAGCACTGGAAGGGAGTCAACTACCTGATCTTCAACACCGTAGGACTCCAGAAAAATATTCTCAGTATACTTAGCAGCGGCAGCAGCAGTAGTAATCATTACAGTAACAAGATTTCAGAACTCATAGATTCGAAAGAAAAAAAACATCACTTACTGCTTCCCTTACAGCAGCGTCTAAACTGATAAAAAAGATTAAAGAACCCACAATATGGGTAGAGCAACTTGGAATGGCAGCAGTAATAATTCGAGCAGATGGCAATATTGGAATTCTAAAAACTCGTAGCTACGAGCCCTAAAAATCAACGCTCTGATACCATGTTGATTTTCAGGACTCCAAGGATCACATCTGCAGTAAAGAAAAGACGGACACATTGGAGAAGAAAAGGGAGGAAGGATGGGGTTATGGACTTTAGTCCAAACCCTCCCCCTTAAGCTCTATTTATAAATGATAAAAATATAATATTACAATTATACCCTTCACCCTAGTAAGAGTGAAGAAGAGACAAGAAACGTAAACTGATTACATCAATGATACACTAATTACTTCATATCTTCCAATAGTTATATGTGTTGTAGCACCAGTATCAAGGAACCACTGTGAGTCTTCTTTTGGTGTGGAGATGGTGAGATCTACTAAAGCACTTGGAATATTTTCATCTTGATAATTTTGATTGAACCAATGCCAACATGTATCAACAGCATGATTGGGTTGGTGACAAATTTGACAATGAATCCCATTTGATGATGTAGTGGATGATCATTGCTTCTTATTGTTGAATTACCCGGAAGTGTAATTTCCGAATGGGATGAAGTTGCTATGTTTTGGGGACTTACCTGTATTTCAATTGAAAAATCGATTGTTGCTCTTTCCCTTTGATGACTTGTTGGCAAAAAATTTGTTCAACATCATAGCTAAGAATGAATTTCCAAGTGTTTGACTTATCTGAAGACCATGACTCTGTTGTACTGTTAGAATTTCTTCATAAGTTGGAAATGGAGATCAAGTAAGCATTGTTGTGACCAAGGATTCATATGGGTCACTAAGCCATAAAGAAGCCAAAATAATTTGTCCTCTTCTAAAATAGGACTTACGGGATCTAGAGCATCACATATTCCATTGGATTATGTGACATAGTCATTCAAAGTTTCATCCTCCATCTTCTTCATTATTTGCAATGCTTGATGGAGGTACAGCTCATGTACCTTTGAGGTATAGCTTGGAATAATATATCCTCTTGTGCATGTCTTTGTGTGTTGATGCCTTTATTGCTTATCATAATTAACAATGGCCATAACAAGAAGTCTTTCTAATATAGTTATGTTAAAGCAATTGTCTCTAAAAAAACAACGATTCATATAAACACAATGATTTGCCTTGAAAAAGTAGTGCATGAGTTTACTAGAAAAAGCATTGCTTTGCCCAAAAAAAGCAAAAAAAAAAGAGGGGAGGACGAGAGTTTTCCAACTTGTCTTCTCCACCTTAGTTTCCTTCTCCTCCAAAAACTCTTCTTTTTTTCTCTCTTCTGTCTTTTCTCATGTAAACCTACTTCCGAAGACATTAATGTGCCTTCTTAATGTTGATGGAGAGTTGACTCTCATCCATATTTGGATGATTACAAAACTTAATCGAACTAAAAATTGTACATTTATTCTTTTAGAGGTTTTTTAAGGTCTATGTAAAAGAATGGGTGTATGTATCTCAAGACCTTGAGCTCCAAAAATGTGTCAAAACATCTTGAAGAAGCACCTACAAGTGAAAAAATTAAGTCTAAGTTGTCTAGAAAATCTCAAGAGCTCTATATATGTAAGAGAGCAACCCCAAATCTTCAAAATTGAGGTATAAGTGAAATCTTTGGAGCTATAAGACATTTTGTATTCATAACATGTTTCATCGATGCATACTCAACTTTTAAACATGTTAGAATCACTTACGACAATTTTTCATCATGCTTTAAAGCCTAGACTAGAAACCTGGCTTTGGCATGATCAATCATCCAGAATATGCACTGACTAAAAATATAAAGCATGATCAATCAATCAAGAGGGCTTGGTCGATCAGACAGAACTTGGCCAAAATGTGCTATAAATCATGAGTGATCAATCCCTATGGACTGATAGATCAGTCTTTTCCAAACATTAAAAAATCATAAAACATGATCGATCATACATTTGGGATTGGTCAATCATAAAGAAGTATACCAATGAGGGCCATATTGTCTGACATGCGGGTAGGATCAATGCTTGATCGATCAATCTAGGTGGACTGATCATTCAACTTAAGTTTTTAGATTTGACAAACAAACATTTGATCGATCAATGCATTGACTAATCAACTAAATGTCTGACAAAAATATAGTTGTTACATAATTGATCAATCATACACTTACATTGATTGATCATTATACTATAAACTTTTTGTAAACAGCCAAATAATTGGTAGTTTGGTTTCGGAAAGCTATAAATATCCCCACCAAACATGTCTTTGAGAGGTTACTGATCATTTATTGGAAAACCTACCTTGATCAAAGCATTCATTACTTGAATTTCCTTCCAAAGTCCTTTTTGAGAGAAAAAGAGCGATCCACCTTGCAAAGTTCTTGCCTCTCAAATCACTCGCATTTCATTCGTACAAACTTCAAATACATTTCAAATTGTGTTTCAAATGGAGACTTGAAGATTCCAAAGGAGAAGGTTGTCTCTCAACCAAATACAAAAGGTGTAAGTTTTTCTTCTTTTGTATTTTCATATTTCTATATATAGGTTTATCTAGGATCTTTAGTTCCAGATAGAAGAGCTTACTAGAACTAGAATCTAGCCAAATTTCATAGGAGATTGTTGTAATCATGTATTTAAGCATACACATGGCTTAAAAGAGAGCCATAGTATTTTTTATATAAATTCTAGCTAATAAAACTACTTAGTGGAATTTGAAAAACAACAAAGAAATATGAACATACAAAAACAAGGACAAGAAGATGCATTATTAAGAGCTATACAAAACCCTTCACTACAAAGGAAGATCGTGTTCATTTAAAGGTGACACAAGAGGCAAAGAGGGACAAATCACCCATGCAAGGGCAATGTCCACCTCGTCCACTCAAAAGGGCAGTGTTCTTTTAGATAATTTAGGTATCATGAAGTTATTACTAGTTCAACTCAGCAGTCCGTCAAAATTTTGCCAAACACTGGTTTTGATCATAGCAAATTTGTATTAGATGCAAATAAAAGAGCAAAAATGATACACTACGACACTTATCCAGACTAACAATCATTTCAATAAATTACTGCTTATCCCTTAAAAAAAAAAAAAAAAAAAAAAAAAAAAAAGTGTTACCCTAGAAATCTGTAAATTTTATGCTACTCTAAAATGACAACAATCACTCACATGAAGTCATTTCCCATTGACAGCCTTCATTAGATACAATCTGCTGAAGCTCTGAGCACCAACACTGCAATAGTTGAAACCGAAGTAATTAGAAGCACCAACCACATCAAAATTCCATTTAGAACAGCATCTCAAGAGATGCATTGCAGATATCAAAACTTAATGTAAATGATCACTTTTCCTACGTCCAACACAATATCAAAAAGCATTATATTTTTACATCATAGTTTCTAATGCACTGAAAGCACAAAGAAATCGATGGAAAGCGCTATTTTGTTTTCTTTACTATTTTTCCCAGTACCATATAAACCAGGTAGAATTCAATGTGAATTATAAAGTATAAACAGCAACTGAAGACATTGTAAAACAAGTTCTCTTTGACTCTAAAGACAAACTTAATTTGGTGACAGGTTAGCAAAGGCAATGCAAGAAGTGAATGTGGATCTGCCACCATCAGATCAACTCTATTGACACAACTAGCCACTGAATCCAAGCATTAGGTTTAAGTTAAATAGATCGGCCTACAGGATATGAAAATGCAGCCAATCTACGGACACCACTTTCACATGGCCACACCAAATAGCAGTTAATGGACCGATTTTCCTTTCTCTTACTCTTTTCCAACAATTTCTAGATTGAGAATTCAAGATCAAAAAAGAAAAGAAAAAAATTCTAAAATAAATATTAACACTAAATATTCTAACCAGACAGGAATTTGATCCAAACAACTGAAATTTAGGGCAGAAACGTGTACTATAGAAATGAGCAGAAATGTAAGATGAAGCTCAGATAAGCAATCTGCCTATTTCTATAGATACGTATCTGCCATTCTCAATTAGATAGATTAACTGAAAGACAAATGCAATCTATTTCATCAAGCAAGCAATCAATCCAACGTACCCATTAATTTGGTTACAGTAGTTGGCAATCTGATTAGTAATGAGAAAGCTATCTAGTCGTGATGGTTCTGGAATGGGCTTGAAGATAGGGTTGGATGGATCCTCCTCAAGCAGTGGTTCTTCACCAGCCGCTTTCCTTGCCATGTTCTCAGCCCTATACAAAGATGTTGCCAGCAAGTAATTACACCATAATTAGCAAAAAAAAAAAAAAAAACATCAAATAGAATTTTCAAAATCATTTCCAAATTATAGATCTAAAATAGCTGCATGCAGAAGTCATGTTATCGGTTCTTATTCGTCCCTAAAAATCCTTTTACTAGTCAAGTAGATAAATGAATGTACAAAAACACTAAATGAGTTTTTAGGAAAAAGCTTACTATGTCCGAGTTAAAACCAACAGCCACATAGTTATAATATTCCTTTTTTTTAGTAGTGCCAATTACTCATAATATACTTGAACAAAACTGCAGAACCACAAAATGGTCCAAATATTCTACAATCAGGAAGATATATGCTTCACCAAAACTCGAAATAATTTCCCTCAATCTTCCCTGGTCAAGAAAATGCCTCTTTTTTCACGATTCAGAATTTCATAGAATCTGGCAATCAAAATCAAGCTCTATACCAGATTTTTATTCAGGAAGAAAAAGCAGAAAGTTTGAAAATCAACAACAACCACGCCAGGATCTCTACCCAAACAGAGAGGACCACGTAGTTCATGATGTATGTTCACTCATACCTCCGTTTTTGAAGCCAAGCTTGTTGCTGGGCTTGCTGGCGTGAGAGGTTTCGGTAGTAATACTGGAACTGCAATACGGAGAACATTAGTCAGCATGAAAGCCACAAAACAGAAGAATAAACAAGAAAGAAAATTGAAACCTTCTGCTGCTCAAATGAGAGATCATCCATGCATTCTGTCAAAAATTCAACATTTCTCTCCATGAATGGGTCAGTTGATAACTGCAGACGATCATAATCACACTGCAGAAGAATATACGGGTCAAACCAATAACTCAATTTTAGAAAAATCTTGGAAACTAAAGATGTATTCTTGCATGCAATAAATACTAAGAAAATATGAGGAACAAGAAATTTTGACCAAACATTTGTCTTTCAATTATTTTTATTGTGTGAACATAGATTAATTTTGATGCCCATTACTCCAAAATAAGGAGAGATGTAAAAAATATTTTCTTAACTTCTCTTGAGCTGATATTCAGAAATAAATAAATAAACAAATGAACCATCTAAAAATTGGACATGCACTTCAGTTCTCCCGCCTAGGCATGGAAATGTGTTGATGCATTGTGAACATCTAACTTAGACTATTAACAAATATTTTGCTTGATTCTTATTTTCAGCATAGCTGCCATAAATCAATTTTCCATCTGGTTCATCTGTAGTCAAACTCAAGAAAATTGATCAAAAATAATTACTTTCCTGTAACAAAATTAGGTAAAACTTTTATTTCTCATGAAAGGTACATGCAAACACACCCAAAGACACCTTTTGAATGACAAATGAGACATAGAACCTGAGCAACAGGTGTTTCTGCTTCCAGTTCAGTCATAAATGCACTGATCAGTGCTGAATTAGAGACCTTGATCTGTGTCAAGAAAAAAAAAATAACATAAGAAGCCAATACTTGCCCTTGTTAGTACAACTTAGACCAAACTAATTATAAAAATAGTTCACATGAAAATCATAGAAAACTTACAGGTATTTCCTCAAATATGTCAACCCAAGCCAATTTTTTTTCCCGCAATCTAGAGGAACAAAAAGTTTACGCACATGAAACTGAAGATAACTTGCAATAGTCATGATTTATGTTACAAAAAAGACTAAAAAAAACAATGGACATCATACTTCTCGCCAGTAAAATTGGTAGTTCGATAAAATTCCATGAAAGAATCTGATAACTTCAAGGCCTTGAGAGCTAAAACTCCTTGATTAGACTTTGATGGATCATATATAATGCAAACACACCGTCTGATATTCTCCTGCAATAATCAAAAGCCAATACAGAATTCAAAAAAATCCCATCCTTTAAATGGTCTCAGATGAGATATTCTGCATCCAAAGAAAAGGAAATGATTCACATAATAGAAAAAGCTTGGTACTCCAACATGATAAATCTGGATCAAAGCTCTTATGCTTTTTCTCTTTATTAAACATAAATCTTATTAATGTCAATTTTATTTCAAACATTCAAATAAGAACTGAGAAAAGTGTGAACGTCAAAAAAGTTCCATCAAAGTTACATGTACATACAAAACACAGCTTCCAATAGTGGGTACACAGTTGGAATAAACGCTTCCACAATGATTTTTTTTTCTTGTAGCTACTATGTACACAGTTGTCTTCTTCAAGTTAAAGTTAACTAACATGGGAACTCAATTTGTCTCTCATGAACTAGATTAATAAGTAGCAACACACCGAGCCTTCAGCTCAATGACCACAGGAGAACAGTGTAAACTAAGATTTCTAATTTCTAAATGAAATCTCTTCAATCCCGAGTCTCATGGGTGACAGGGTACTTCAGACTACATCTAATTTAAGTTATTTGGTTCTTTATTTACTTTTTGACTATTTATCGCAGTCTGAAGTACCCCCGTCACCCATGAGACTTGGGATTGAAGACATCTCATTCAGAAGTACCCTGCTACAATTATCAGGTATCATTGTAGCCTCCCGCTACAAACCATTTCATTTTCTAGTGCTTGCAGCATCCAGCTCAAAGGTTGCTCTCAAGCACATAAACAAGAAGTTACATAAAATAATAACACTTCACGTAAACCACTATTAACTTATAAGCTTCATAACACCAAATAAAGCTGTAGGAATCAAATATCAATATGCCAGCAAACCTGATAGTTCATGAAAGTTTCAATCAGTTCAACTGTCTGAAAAGATCCCAGAATAGTTGACTGGTACCTGAAAAAGGTCTCAGAAGAAAAAATCAGATAAAGAGTACTCCAATTATGAAAATAAAGGCTTACAAACATTGGATAAACTTCCATTAAACCTTCCAAGCAAATATGTCTAGTTTGAAACTTAGCTGCAAGTCCAACTTAACAAAAAACACATATAAAAACATAACACAACTGAAGGATAGTAATAATTTCTTCTTGTTTTACTATTTTATGCGAAGTAATTGACAGAAACCTGAAATATACACGTGCCACCAATCTAAACAAAGTATATGTGTGAAACAAAACATATTTTCCATGTACCTTGTAAATTATGCCATCATCAAAACACACAATGTAACCCCACAAATGTATGGAAATCTAATCATGAGTAAAGAATCTAATCATGACAGGACTTTTTAAAAAAAAGTACATATACCAGCCAACAGTGTTATTGTCCACGTTAACCTCTCTCAAGCATCTCATCATTTCAAGCTGATAATTAGCCCCATCAGCCTCAATCTCTTCATCTTCCTCACGAATCTGTAACATGAACAACAGGAACAACATGAACCTATTGCAAAATCTCTCAAGCAACATAAAATCATGCACTGAAGCTTCAAATCACATACCGGAAAAGGAAAGCAGTTGGTAACTTCAAGAACACTACCAACATCCAACCCAAGAAGTTGACCAGTTACCAAAGCTTGCGAAAACTCCTTACAATGCTTAATGATCTTCAGAATAACCTGTACATGCAATTTCCTTACATTACCACTAAAAGATCTTGAAACTCAAGTAGAAGCTCCTTTTTTTACAGAAACCGTGGTGGTTGAAGGATCAGTTTTTAGCCAATAAGCCATCAGAAGACAACTGATATAAAATTTTCCAAAAACTAAAAAGAGCAAAGTACATATAACTTGGCCACTTCAGTTAAATTATGAAGGAAACCTTTAAGGCAATAGCCTGGCCTATTTTTTTAAAGTTGACCACACCCGTGGCCATTAAAACAACATTGCACAACAATGCCAAACAATAAATCAATAAGAAGCACTAAATTTACACAATTATGATACAGAATTTTATCTAAATCCCCTACAAATGCAAAACAATATATACAGGGTTCTCATAATACCCAAAACAACACAAGTTTGGGTTATTTCATAAGAGGTTAGGGTTTATAGAAGTTACCCTAGGAAAAGAATGATTCAAATTTATCCAGCAGTTAAGAAAGGGGTAAAAACTGTAATTTAAAAGTAAAATGAATGTGATTTTTTAATAATGACAAATGCATTCCTACTTGCAAATAAAAGTTCTTAACTAAGTGAAAATTTTAAATATACAGACAATACTTTTATATCTCAAAAATTAAGATCCCTAGCAAGGCTAATTCACCAACTAGTATCCCCAAATCACCACTTACTTCAGAAACAACCATAGACTAAATTTAATCAGTTAATCAGCTCTTTCCTCTGTTAAGAAAGAATTTTAGCTGTCAAATATTTTAGCTTTCAAATTTAGTATGATTATAATCTTATAGAGTGTTCACAAACTAAGCCTGATACAACCTATGACCAATATGGGATAGAAATAGTAAACCAGTAATTCCAATTTTCCAGTTTACCTGTCATCACATTAAATTTTTTGGACGACAATTCACACCATTAAAGTGAGAATAAACGTAGCTTCATGTATTTCTTTCAAAAGATAATTGTGCTAACTAGCAAAAATAGATAGATAATACACTGTAACAAATCTAGTCATTCACATGTTTTGCATTAATCTCCAGTACTTCAGCTCGGTAAAGAGAAAAAATTTTACAGAGAAGAGTAGTAACTCAGAAAAAAATAGATATCCGAGCTAAGTAAAATAAAAATGGCTTCACCGTCATAGTGAACCTCAAAAAATAGGTGAATTCACAGGTAGTGCAACCTATGTCAAGAAAGTACTGTGAAACTAGTGAAAAAGACTGTTAACGTAGGGAGAAAGAGAGAGAAAAGACTCACCAGTCCTTCAATCTGTACGACTCTCAGAGGTGAAGCGGCCTCCTCGGACGCCGCAACTTGGAGGAACGAGCGCACCATTGCTGAAACCGTAAGAACAAGTTCGCAAAAAATACGTCAAAACAAGTTCTGGAAACCAGCTTAGATTGAAGGATCAATAAAAAACGGTTTGTCAGATTTTAGAAAAGAAAGACATGTGCACATACGGTTCGCCATGTTGCTTTTTCTGATTCTGATAGAAGGAAGACTGGCAGAATGATTGAGATTCGAGAGAGCTTTCAGTGAACAGTCGAAAGACTGCACGGTCCCTCTATCAAACTTAAATAGGTCGAGGGACGACGTGCACGTCTGCTACAGTGACAAGCCCTAAATCCTTGTCGAATAACTGAGCAACCCCCCTATCAACCGGATAAAGGTCTTAAGGGCCGACGTGCGCATGCTGTACTGTGGCAACTAGGCAAGGCCTAAATCCTTCGTTAGTGCCAAAAAGATACTTATTTTCGGATTATAATTTAAGAAATTTAAAATTTAAATCTTATTAATATTTATTAAGGAATTATTTAGGCCTTGTTAGTGTCTTTTCCAGGAAAAACTGGAAAATCATTCTAGGACCATTAGTACCCAAGTTTTCCAAGAAATGAATATCTATATAAAAATTCTTACATGGAAAATCATATGTTTTTTCCACTAAGGTTTTCCAAGCAAGATAGACTAGAAAACTTGAAAAAACGTTGGGCTTAGACCTAATCTTTAGTTGTCCCACGCCTCTTCTCTTCCTCCACTGCTTCTCCCAACATGACATTCTAGCTAACAGGTTTTTCTTTGGCTCTACTCTTCTTTGTTCCTATATTTTTTTTATCATCCAGTCATCTACTCGTCATAGGATCACTAGATTAGGAAGTCTTAGCTGTTTAATCTGAGCAAATTGCCCATCCAAGGCTCAAAACTTGCAAGCCTCCTAATAGGTTTCTTTTCTCATTTCCTTGTAAAAAAAGTTAATTTCAATGGTAATTAGAGAGAAACTTTTGGATTTTACCTTCGCACTTGATTGCAGTAAAAAAGAAATGTTGAAAATGATGAAAAGAGAATGAGGGCCTCTATTCAGACGGTCTCATCTTCAAGCAAGGTGCTTCTCCCACTTCTTTTCCCTTTGTTCTCTCCTTTCTTCTTCGACCTCACCACCAACACAGAAGATGAGACACTCATCACTCTTAGATAAGTCATCATATTCAGAGTCCTTCCGGTTTTACCATATAAAGAAGATAGATTATCATACGAAAATGAAGCATACAGAGCAATGACGATATTAGCATGGGCAAAGAAGAAGCTCGTCCAAGTAGTAAAGAAGCCTAGGAGCCTTTCTCTATCCCTCACCAACCTTTCAAATATCAAGTCTTTAACAATGCCCCCGTAAGTACTCACCATAGTTTTTCTTCTTCCCCTTATTTGCAACCATTATCTTGTGTGAAACCTTTTCTAGAAAGCATCTATAGATTTGATTCATGGTAAATCCTTGATGGGTATCAATAGGTTCAGGTGATTGCTCTTGTTGAAGTAATATGAATGGCATTAATTGTAATTAAGTGAGTGAGTGGTATCTCTCCTAAACTCCTTTCTTTCTCTTTCTTCTTCCCATAAACCCTAGTTGTTTTAAGCATGAAACCCTATAATTTAACATGCTATCAGAACAAGGGTTCTAGGGCTTCAAGTAAAGCTACTCCCAAAATGTTAACAGTGTGCAAAGGAGGAATTTCTTCGGCCATTGAAGGAAGCAAGGTGTTGGATTTTTCAATTCTAACAAAATTTTAAATCAGATAAGTGGTTCCTAATCCTTGAAACTCTTGTAATTCATCTAAAACCAAGTCCTAAACATTCTAATTTTGTTTTAACTTCAACTTCCATGATTTGGTGAAAAACGAGCCTCTTCATAATCATGTATGGTAGAATTCCCTTTTTTTGTAAGTTCTTATATCTCAATTATTTAGCCATAAATTTGATGTAAAAAATTCAGTCATATAATTTCAAAAATTCCCTTTTAATTCTAGATTAAATCTCCCCTTATTCAATGCAAAGTTTAGCTTTCAAATCAATGAAACCCTAAAGTAGGGTTTAAAGTTAATTGTTGAAGGAAAAGTGTTTGTTTAAGTTAGCCTTCAATCCCACCTTTAAGTGTGTTGTTTTCATGGGCTAATCATCAATTTTTCATCATTGATTCAATGTTTAACCCCAAACCCTAGTCATGTATGGCTGAATTCTGATTTTTTTTGTAAGTTCTTATATCTCAATTGTGTAGCCAAGAATTTGATGCCAAAAATTCAGGCATTTAATTTCAAAAAAAATCCTTTTAATTTTGGATTAAATCTCCTCTTATTCAATGCAAACTTTAGCTTTTAAGTCAATGAAACCCTAAACTAGGGTTGGAAATTAATTGTTGAAGGAAAAGTGTTTTTTTAAATCAGCCTTCTATCCCACATTTAAGTGTGATGTTTTCATGAACAAATTATCAAATTTTCAACATTGATTCAATGTTTAACCCTAAACCCTAGTCGTGTATGGCTGAATTCCGATTTTTTTCATATGTTCGTATGTCTCAATTGTATAGTCATGAACTTGATGCAAAAAAATTCAGGCATTTAATTTTGAAAATTTCTTTTTTATTTTAGATTAAATCTCTCCTTATTCAATGCAAAGTTTGTCTTTCAAATCAATGAAACCTTATAGTAAGGTTTGAAGTTAATTGTTGAAGGAAAAGTGTTTGTTTAAGTCAGCCTTCAATCCCACCTTTAGCATGTTATTTTTATGGGTTAATCATCAATTTTTCAGAATTGATACAAATTTTAATTGCTAGAATTGATTCAATTTCGAATTTTGCATGTTTAGTTCATATATGAAGTCATATTTTTTATAGAGTTATTCTATATCTATTCAGCTATACCTTGTAAACTTGTGATGATTCTAATTTTAAAATTGTGTGTTTACCTTGCTAATCTCTTGAGTTAATTAAAAAATAGAGTGTTTGTAATTGATCTAGCATGTCAGAAATCTCAAGAAATTCTTCTTCTTTCACATGTTGATTTCAACAGGCATGATCCCTTGAGAATCACTACAATTTCTCTCGAGGGTTTAAGTAACTACTTATCATTGTCTTAGTTTGTCAAACATTTTTTTTATGACCAGAGACTTTGTTGGACATTAAACCAACCACTTATTGATGAACCTTCCTATCATAAGTAGTTGAGGGAAGATATTTTAGTTATCAAATAGCTAATAAACAACATGGAAGAACAAGTTGCAAATAATGTTGTTCATTTGGAAACATGTATTGAAATATGTTCTACTCCAGGCAGTCTTCAAAAGATTTATGATATAATTCAACAGATGTGCTTGACAAAGCATAAAGACAACCTTCATAAATACTTTGCCAGATTTAGAGGTCTATTATAGGAGTGGAAGGTTGCTCAACCTTTCTCAACAGATATTGTAACTCAAGAAAAACAAAGAGAAGATTTGGTCTCAACCATATGAGCCTTACTTGGATGTTGCGAAGTCACAGATATTCAGTTCTATAGTCAGATCTTCTTTTAATAATGTGCATGCTACCATATTTAGGACCAATTAAGAGGTCCTCAACTCAAAAAGAACAAGTACAAAATTCAACAATGTTCTTCCAAGGAAGGGGGAACAAAATCTATGGAAGAGGAAGAGGAAGAGGAAGAAGAAGAAGAGGAGGAAAATCTTATGGTGGAGGGAGGGGAAGAATTGTGGATGGACCCACTTCCAACTCCCCAAACTTTACTCAAAGCAGAAAGTGTACTTTCTATGGTTTAAACGATCATTTGGTTGACAAATATTAAAATTTACATGGTAAATCAGAGTTTTTCAAGGCTAATCAAGCCTCAACTACTACCACAATAGCCCTACAAAGTGTTACCTTTGATCATCCTAAAGGAAAGATTGTTCTTATAGAAGATGAGTATGACTTATTTCAGAAATTTAAGAACCAAATGGTTCCCCCTCCAAGTGCCACTATAGCTACAGTTGCTACTACTGGTACATTCTCATTTGTTTCATGTTCTAGTCCTTCATCCTGGATCATTGACTCTTGTCACTTTGAACATCTTACTGGTACAATAGATAACATATCTTCCTTGATCCCTTGTACTATGAACCAATATGTATCTAGTACAGTTGGGTCCCAAACTAAAGTTTAGGATACTGGTACATCCACTTTATCTCCATTTATTTCATTTTCTAATGTTTTATTTGTATCTCAATTCTTGCTTAGTCTCATGTCTATTAGCTAGTTAACAAAAAAGCTTAATTGCTTTGTTATCTTTTTTCCTTGTTGTGTATTTCAGGATATCAAGACAAAGTAGGTGATTGGCAACGACCACAAGAGAAGAGGTCTCTACTTTATGGATCCAATAATTCTTATAGTTGTAGCAACAAAAAATAAAGAAGCCATACAATGGCACAACAAGTTGGGCCATCCCTCCTTGTCAAGTTTGAAATTATTAGTTTCCTCGTCAAAACTTGTTTCTCAGTTATCTTGTGAGTTTTGTGAGATTGGGAAGCATCAATGTGCTATGTTTCAGCCCAAGCAAAAACAATATATCATCTAGTCTTTTCTCTTTGATTCATTTAGATGTGTGGAGACCTGTTAATATTTTGAATATTTCACAGTCTAAGTATTTTGTGACTTTTGTGGATGATAATACAAAGGTTACTTGGTTATATTTGATGCAAAATAGATTTGAACTGTTTATTATCTATATTTTTTTGTGCTATGGTTGGGACACTGTTTCAAAAGAAATTTTAGATATTTAGGTTTGATAATGCAAAAAAATATTTTTCCTCTCAGTTTTAGAATTGGTGCCAACAAGACATTATCCATCAATTTTCCTATGTATATACACCACAACAGAATAGTATCTCATAAAGGAATAACAAGCATCTTGAAGGCTGCATAGACACTCGTGTTGTCCATAAATGTCCCTCAATTCTATTGGTCATATGCAATTGTTATTGTATGTCTTTTTAATAAATCACATGACTTCTAGTGTATTACATGAGAGTACACCATTCTCCAAGTTATTGCATGATTCGTTTACTTTCCCATTACCTCCTTGAGTATTTGGGTATGTTTTGTCTGTTCATAATTTGGGTCCTCACTAAAGCAAGTTTAACCCCATGGCTCTCAAGTATATTTTCCTTGGATACTAAAAAATCACAAAAGGTTATTTGTGTTATTCGCCTAGTCTCAAAAGGGCCCTTGTCTCTCCCGATATAACATTTTTTGAAGATAAACCATATTTTTCCTCTAGTTCTCCTCTAGGTTTTACACCTACTGTAGGGATGCCCAGGCTAGTTGTTACATTGGATGACCAAGTGCAAGAAAATGGGGAGTCACCTTTGACATCAGAGACTACTCTCACTCCTCTGACCAACCACTCATTTGTGAAGTCTCCTGATGCTTCTGAGGTACACTTTCCTTTATCATTTCCTATTATTTTTGGCCCACTATATGACACCAAATCAATTGCCCTCCATAAAGAACCTTGTGTTTCATTCTTGGTTGCAATGTCACCCTCCTCTTTTCCTAATATGTATGATGATGCACTATTTGATCCAAGATTGAAGGTTGCCATGGATGTGGAGATCCAAGCCATGTATAACAACAATACTTTGGATTTTATTTCTCTTCAATCAACTAAAAGGGCAATGGGTGATAAAAGGGTGTTTACCCTTAAATATAAACCCGACAACACCATGGCTAGCTATAAAGCTAGACTTGTTGCAAAAAGCTACACCAAGTCTTATGGTATTGATTATGATGAGACATTTTCTTCAATCATCAAGATGAATTCCGTACTATTTCTTGTTTCTTTAGCAGTTAATTCTAAATGGGTTATATATCAGTTGGATGTTAAAAATATATTTCTCAATGGTGACCTAACAGAAGAGGTCTACATGTGCCAACCACCAGGTTACGTGGTTGAGGGGTAGAGGGTGTGTCACCTAAATAAGGTTATTTATTGCTTAAAACAATCCCCTTGTGCTTGGTTTAACAAATTTACTATTGTGATTATTCACCTTGGGTTCACATGATGTGAAATTGATCACTCTGTATTTAAAAAAATATATGCAAAAAGGTATAATTCTTATGGCTATTTATGTTGACGATACTATTATTAGTGAGAGTGATACTGAGGGTATTTAGAAGAAAAAAATGGACTTAAATAATTAATTTCAAACCAAAGACCTAGGATTCCTCAATTATTTCCTAGGTATAGAAGTTTTGCAATCTAGTCATAGCATTATCTTATCTCAAAGCTAGTATGTTCTCAATTTATTAAAAGAAACAAAATGCTTAGATGTAAGGTCATTGATACACCAATGGAACCAAACAGTTAATTGTATGTTAAATCTAGGGATACAATTGATGTTAGATAGTTCCAACGTTTGCTTGAAAATTAATTTACCCCACAATCAAAAGATTTGATATATCTTATTTTGGGAGTGTCATCAGTCAATCAATGCATCAACCCCGTTTCATTGGATAGCACTAAAGAGAGTACTTTGATATCTTAAAAAAAAATCCAAATCAAGGGTTATTATATAAATTTCATAGACATAATATTGAGGGTTTTGCATATGCAGATTGAATTGGCTCTCCCAATGATATAAAATCAACTTTCGATTATTGGACAACCATGGGAGGCAATTTAGTCACGTGGAGAAGCAAAAATAGAATGTTGTGGCTAGGTCAAGTGCCAAAGCGTAACCAAGGCCATGGCTCATGTGTAAGTATGGCTAAAATCCTTGATGACAAAGTTTGGGTTTCAAACAACTAAGCCTATGCAACTCCATTGTGACAAACTAGACAACCATTCACATTGCAACCAATACAATTTTTCCTGAAAAAAACTAGCACATCGAAATTGACCACCATTTTGTTCGAGAAAAATTGCAACAGGTGTCATACCATGTAATATGTTCCTTCCAAGAACTAGTTAGCAGATATTTTCACAAAAGCTATTCCTACAAGCTCCCTCTCAACTACATGTGCCAGACTGGGGATATTTGATGCTTTTGCACCAACTTGAGGGGGAGTGTTGAAGTAGTATGAGTACCATCTATTGTAATTAAGTTGGTTAGTGGTTTGAGTTGCAATTTGTTAAAATACACCCTTGTGTGTAGGGGTGACATGGCTAGTAAAGAAGGGGAAATTTCATAGATATGGCATAAAATTGTAATTATGCAAGTTGGTGTATGTCCTCTTATGAGTTTTTCTTTTTGAAGCAAGCAGCCCTAAGGGCATTATAGTTATTGTAAACATTTTTCCACAACTATAAATACAACCTCAAGGCATGGGGTAGAGCATTCAATTCTCTTCCTCTTATCTCTAATTCATCCTTACACCTCTCTCTTTTTTCCTCTTCTTTCTCTCCCTTGGTTTCTTCTCTCCTCTCCCCCAAGAGCTAGAGTTCCTCTCTTCTCTCCTTCACTTGAGTTCTTTTGTGTTTATGTGTTAGCCCTATAAATCCACATGGTATCAGATTGGGCAAAGATCGAAGATGGAAAAGGAGAAGAATATGGAGGAAAAAGGGAGAAAGAAGAAGAAGAAGAAAAAGAAGAAGAAAAAGTAAAAGAAAAAAAATGAAGTTTCTCTTTTTTCCCTTTACAATTTTTCATTAGAAGTTTCACTCTCTTAACGTATGATTCATGTAAAAAATTATATTCTTTTGGAAATACCTTTGAGTCTAGTTTCCAACTCAAAAGGAATATTTGAAATCAGGTATTTATAGAAAGAGAAATTGACATCTGAAGCAGCGGAGCAGCACAAAACCTCAACTTTTTGAATGGTTTGTACCAGCATGACTAAGAATTTATATTAAAAACTATATCTCAAAAGAAATCTATGTGAGTATACTTTCTATCCCAATAAACTGTTTCTCAATCCGATCATTTTAGAGAGAGATATCCACATTGGAAGAATCAAAGATCATGTTGGTATCCTGTTAGATAGGCAAATCGGAATTTAAGCCCAATTTTTTGTGTCACTTTTGAGTTGCTAATGTTGGTTAGGTTTCCTATGTTTTCAAACTCTAGTCAAGATTTTACCAACTTGAGTATTTTTACTTTGTTAATTTTTTTGTTTGATCTCACATTACATTAGTTACCTTAAGAGAAGTCTTTCCCTATAAGAGTTTAGTTTCCTTTTTAACAAAGTCTGAAATTGTGAATTATAAAGTCTTGTTTCCTTGTTCTAAATTCAAAATATTAGTAACCTAAATCTCCCATATTTCATAATTTTTCTCTTGAATATTTTCTTTCCAAATTGATCAAGTTGTGAAAAAACTTAATTGCCTTATATGAGGAGTCTATGTTTGGAAAGTTTCCTTTATCATGTTCAATCTCAAAACTTTCTTATTGATTTTTTTTTAAGTTTCCTCAATCATCATGTTCATAGAGGAATTATTTTTTATGTTCTTCTTGAGTCAAACTTGGTCGCCCCCCAAAAGACACACTTAGACAAATTTGTTAAGTTAATTCAGTTCTACCATTACATTCTCCTTCTTATTACAGTGGTGGTTATTTTTTCTTCCCTCAATCTACCCATTACCCTCTTACTCAGTTGCCTACCTCCTACCATCATTTTTTTACTCTCATTTAGTCTCTTTGGCCAACCCCTTGGTGCTTTGCTTTGGTTGGTCCTCATTTTTATATATGGGTGTTTTTAAAGTCCATTGATAATTTTATTAGTACCCTTTAGATTTTTATCTCTGTCTTTTGAGTGACATGCATTATCCACATCAGTGATTATCCTCACTATTTTGTTCGAAATCCTTTGAGGTTGGTTTCGACTCCTACTTTATCACCATGTTTTTTACTTTTTGAGAGTTTGTACCCAATTGAGTACTTATCCTTGGGACACCTTGATGGAGGAGATAATTACTACAACTATTTTTATTTTTTTGTTTCAGTTGGGATCACTACCATTACCTCATTGCTTAAGGGGGAGAATAGAAGGAGTATGAAGGATGAGGTTGGTGGCAAAATCTACCATGATAATTTTACAAGCTGAATCAAGTCTTATCACGTTCATTAGTCTATTGATTTGATGTACGTCCTCTTCTTATTTTCTTTAAGTGTAAGAAGTGAGATTGGAAGTTGAGTGCTATAGTAGTTGCATCTCCTTCCTATTTGAAATATGGGTGTTGCTATCATTTGAGAAGAAGAAGTCCACATGTTGTGGTTATTTGACTAAAATATCAATGTAAAGGGAAGATCAAGATGAATCAAAGCAAGGCAGCCAATTTTTTTTTTCAAGCACACAAGTTTTTTTACCGAGATTATTTACAAAGTGAAGTTTCAAACACCAATTTGAGGGGGATTATTTAAGGACACCCATGTGTGTAGGGGTGGCATGGCTAGTGAATAAGGAGAATTTGCATAGTGATGGAATATAATTATAATTACGCAAGTTGGTGTATGTCCTCTTATGTGTTTTTACTTTTGAAGCATGGAACCCTAAGGGCATTATAGCCATTATAAATACCTTCCCACAACTATAAATACAACCTAAAGGCATGGGGTAGAGAATTCAAGCCTCTTCCTATTGTCTCAAATTTATCCTTACACCTCTCTCTCTTTTTCTCTTTTTCTTCTTCTTTGGTTTCTTCTCTTCTCTCCACCAAGAGCTAGAGTTCCTCTCTTCTCTCCTTCTCTTTAGATATTTTGTGTTTATGTGTTGGTCCTAGAAATCAACAAAATTATAAAAGAATTTATGTTGTTTTTTTTACTCATGTACTTAGGTTTCTACCGTAAAACTATTAGTATCAAGCTAAGGGGGTGGGCACAAAATTCGTGCTCAATTTTTCTCAGTTTCTCTATCTCTTGTTTTCGCATCATGTGCCTAACCTTCTCTCCTAAACTCCCTTCTTTCCTTTCCTCCTTCTTTCTCCTTCTTCTTCCCCTAAATTCTTGTTGCATGAAATCATAGAATTTAACAAGAAGGTTACAAGATAGTTAAGTTTCTTGGTCAATTAGCCAACAGACATAAGACTGAATGGAAATTGTGAAACAAATAAAACATTAAAAAGTGATAGAGAAGAGGCTATAATAGAAGTACCAATACCCTAAACTTTGTTTTAGGACCCATATGCAATAGATACAAATTAGCATAGCACAAGAAAACATAGAAAATAAGTTTCCAATTTTACCTTAAAGATGTTTGAAGGCTCCAGAATCAATGATCCAAGGTAAAACATTGGAACATGAAATAAAGGACAATGTATAGTAGTAGAAACAATAGTTATTGGATCACTTTCAGGAGCTGCCATTAGGGTTTTGGGCTTCTGTAAAAGATCATAATCCTCCTCTATGAGAACCATCTCCCCTTTAGAAGAGTAAGAAGATACTTCTTTAATGGTTTATGTGGTAGAAATTGAGGCTTTAGCCTTGAAAAAATCTATTTTCCATGTAAATTCCAACACTTTTCTACCACATGGTTGTTTAGGGTACAAAAAGTATACTTCCTATTCTGACTAGAATTTGAGTTAAAAGTATAGTCGCCACTACTTCTTCCTCTACCTTTGCTACTATATCTACCTCCTCTTCCTCGTCTTCTATCAAAACTTGTTTCTCCCCCTTCCTTAAGAGAATATGGCAGGATTTTCTAATTGATCTGGTAGAGATGTGGATCCTTTGGTAGGAAACCTAAGCATGACAACACAAACATCATCAAAAGAAGGTCTAGATGAAGAGCTAAGTTCTTGAGATTTGGCAACATCAAGATAGGCCTTCAAGTTGGCAAGGAAGATGACATAAACAAGGGCTTCTCTTGAGTTGCAATATCAATTGAATATGACTGAGCAACTTTGCACAGTGGTAGAAAACCTCAGAATCTAGCAAAGTACTCATAAAAATTGTCGTTTTGCTTCTCATATACATTTCTTGAGAAATATCATAAATCTTTTGAAGATAGTCAAGAGTGGAATACAATTTAAAACAAGTCTCCCAGACATTTTAATGAAGAAAATTATTAGCAACCGAATATTCCATACAATTTATCATCCAGTTTGTAACTTAAGTATCTTCCTTCAACCACTTTAGATAGGAAAGATCATCTTCATTAATAGATAGTTGTGTTAAGTGTCCAACAAAGTCTCTTGTAGTTAAAAAAAATGTTTGACAGATTGTGATTATTGATGGTTAATTACTTAAACCCTAAGTGGGATAGTAGTGATTCTATAAAATATCATGTTTGTTGAAATCAGCAGATGAAGGAGAACACTTATTAGGAATATTTTCATACTTAAACCAACCAAAAAAGAATATTTTTAATAATCAAGAGAGTGAAGAATGAATACAACTTATGTTATCAAATTACAAGGGAACCAACAAGTTAAGGTAGAAACGCTAAAGTGCTGAAATTGCACTTATGCAAAACTTATGAAATCAACACTTAAGCATATAATACATGCATGACATGCATGAACCAAAGAATAATCAAAGCTTGGCTGGTTAAGAACCTGAATCAAATAGATTAGTCTAAAGATTTCCACAAAAAAAAACTATATTAGAAAGTGGGATTTAGAACAACTAAGACAGAACTTTTCTTGCAATCATTAATAACAAACCCTAACTTAGGGTTCCATGTTTTTGAAGAGTGAATTATAACTTCAATACAATCACTATTAGCATGAAAGAGAAATTTTTGAAAATATTGAAGTGAATTTTTGGCATCAAGGAGAGAACTTTTGGAAAAAAGATATAAACTATCCCAATGTGAGTTCATTTTGAGTTGAATCAAAAACGATTTCTTATGAGAGAAAAATAATACCTGATTTGGATGTCCAATGAGGAGGCATGGAGGCACGAAGTTGGGATTATAAAGGACTAAAAACACAAAATAAAGAAGACATATGAACCTTAATTGATCAAGAGCCTCACTGGAATTTTTTTTCCAGCAACTTGCTTCCTCCATTGGTTGCAAGTGGACGCCCTTACAAGCCTATTTGTTTGACTTTGTAGCAGTTTGATAGAAATCCTAGAATCTTTGCTCTAATACCATATTAGATCCTAGGGTTTCATGCTTAAAAAGTTTAAGATCGAAGGAAAGAAGAAGAAGAATATAGAAAATAAGGTGTGAAGAGAGGAGGTTAAACGTGTGAGAGAAAAGGAGAAAATTAGGGCAAGGGAGAGCAGCTCGAATTGTTCCTTGAGCCCTCTCTAATCACTCTTATTTATAATAATATATTTGGTTCAAGGGGGTCAAATGATAGTGAATAAATAGCTCTAAAATACTTAGTAATTATAAGCTATGCTACTTCATAACTTGAATCTTCTTCAACACCATTTACACCCTATTGGTTGTCTACCCTCAAGAAGTTGTTCTAACTCTTGCACTTTATCTTGTCCATAGACTCTTAACTCTTCTTGAATAGATTTTAACAATTTAGTTGAGTCCTAAGACTGTAATGCTAGTTCATAAGTTTGAGGGATATCCACAAGGGTTTGCTCACTTATTTCATTTGCATCACCCATAATTACATAGTAATCTATCAATTTTGAAGGAGGTCTTCTATCTCTAAAAATACAAGTGATTGAATCAATTTGTTTAGGGGTTTCAGTTATTTCTTTTTGTTCAATCGAAGACTCTTTTAGCCATGGAATTTCAAGTAGCTCAACTCTCTTGACTGGGTTTCTTGGGTCAAGATCCTCTTCTAAAAAATATGCATCATGACTTGCAAGTACCCCCACTAACCCATTAGAGTAATGGACACCAAATTGAAATCGCCTCTCGAATGATTACTATACTGAATAAAATTACATTTTATTTTTTTAAGATGAAGTTTGCCTCTATTTTGAGTTGATACCTTCACATGCGCCTTTGATCCCCAAACCCTAAGGTGACTTAAGTCTAGGCTTTTTTTCAGTTCATAAATTATAAGGTGTAGCCTTAGTGGTTTCACATAAAACTTAATTACAATTGTACATAGTAGTATCTAGTTCCTCATCCAAAAATTGGGTTCCTAACATTGAGTATTTTAACATAGACCTCACCATATCTAACAAAGTTCATTTCCTCTCAACAACTCTATTTTGCTAAGGAGTATATGACAAAGTAAATTGATGAAGTATTCCATTTGATTTACAAAATCCATTAAACAAATTAGAGGTATGCTCTCCACCTCTATTTGATTTCAAAATATTTATAGTTCTACCTAGCTGATTTTCAACCTCAATTTAAAATTCTTTAAACTTATCCAAAGTTTCATATTTTCTAGCAATTAGATAAATATAGCCAAATCTAGAATTCACCAATGAATGCGGTGACTTTAAAAAAAAAAATTCAACTCTTTTCCCTTTACCAAAGGGCAACCTTGTCCTTTTACCAGACAAACAATATTCTAATATACACCCAAATCATTTTGCAACTTTGGGACCAAACTATCATTGACCATACAATGCAATTTATTAACATTCACATGACCTACATATAAATGCCATTGTAAAAAATCATCAAGAGACAAACAAGCACGATACTCAAAATCAGTGTTCACATTACTAGTAGAACCAAAAGTACAGATCATGTTTGTGCAGTCTATTTACTAAGGTACTAGAACAAAGAACATTATTCATGCAGCTCACAGTGGCCTTTCTAGATTTGAAACGAGTTTCCAATCCTTCTTTTGCCAAGATCAAGGAATTGAAAAGCATCTCAATTAGGATTAAATAGTTATAACTGAGTAGCCTTTCATGAACTAGCTACGTCCAAGCACAACATAGTATGAATTGTTGCCCATGTAAACATTGTGCTCATCGATTTCCAGTTCTTTGAAATTAGTGAATAATTCCCTTGACTTGGCATTATATTGGGATGTAGCAGAATCTAGCACTATGCATTATCTTCAACACTAATAAGGAGAATCTTAGAATCAACATAAATGATATCTTTGGTGTTACCACTATCTTTATTTTGGGACTTGTCCCCACCCTCTTTACTAATCGTACAATTAATTTTGATGTGACCCATCATGCCACATTTTAAAAACGACCTTATTTGGTAAGAGGTGTCTTCCCTTTTTCCTTGAAATTGTGCTTTCCTAAGGAACATGGCTCAACTTTGAAGTAGGAGCTCTTGATTCACTTACTACATTAACCATAGAGTCTATCACAAAAAAATTCTTTCTCCTATGTGGCTTAATACTCAACTTAATCAATAGGCTTTGTATAGTATTGGCGATGTTGAATGCTACAATGGTTGAGTCCCAAGGAGGCAAGTTATTGATCACTATTTCGCTCATCTAGGATAGGATGACCTAAGCTTGCCAATGCCTTAGCAATCACAAACATGACATTAATATGTTCAGCTATGTTATCATTATCTTGCATACTCATGCCATTGTATTGTGCCACAAGTATTCGCGTTTCTCGCTATGTAGCTCCAACAACAAGAAACATGGCAAAGGTAACAGGTCGATCCTCAAATAAAATTTTTACATCTAGATTTATGAAAGTTAACATGATGACATTCTTGTTTTCCAAACCAAGTTTTTTAGAAGCCTGACTTAATAGATTCATCAACTTCCTCAAAAGAACTAGCCACTAGTTTATCAAAAACATTAATAATTCCATCCTAGAGAAGAATGCCACAAAATGTACCTTTTTCAAGTTAATAATTATTTCCATTGAGTTTTTTGGCTTTACTCAATTCAGTAACAACAACTTTTAGGTCATTTTATCCTAAGTTCAACAAGAAGTAATAAGCAAAATCACCTCTTTTAGTGAATATGCTTAAGTTTTAGGATATACCACTAACTTCATTTGGGTTTAAACACCTAAAAAAATACATTTAGAGTGTTTGTCTTCATGAAAAAAGGGCTATGCTAAAATTGACAATTATGTGCTAATTGACTCAAAGGGCAAAATTATTTTTTTCGTGATATTAAATTGTAAATTTTTTTCTGGAATCTTAAATTAAAATTTTCACTCAAATAAATCATCTATGAGAAAAAAATTCTGTATAAACACTTTACTATAGAATTTGTATGCAATTCTCACAAAAAAAAAACCAATAAAGAGCAACATTGTCAGTTATAGGTAATCCCAAACCAATTCGATTTTTTTTCAAGAACTAATAACAATAAAAATAACTTAGGATCATATGTGAAATTAGAAAACCAAAGAAGTTATATTTGAAAAATGACATCTAATGTGGTTGTTTTTAGACATTATCCTAATTATAATAGGATTTAATGTTTATTATTAATATACGTAAATGATATTGTATATTAACATAATATTATTTTAATATATTATGTAGTTATAATTCTATAATATAATAATGAGTTAAATACTATTTTAATAATAATGAAAAATTAAAATTTGCATTTAATGTTCTAATAATTGTTATAGTTAATATGGTATGTAATTATTAATTTAGAATTTATTAAAATTAAATAATTGTATCTGAATATTTTAATCTTAATATGTGATCTATAATTAATATTAAAAAAATACATATCTCATATTTAATTATTTTATCATTATATCAAGTTACAAATATTAAAAAATATACATACAAACAAACCTAAAATTATGGTAGTCCTGATAAATGATCTAAATCATTGCATTTAAAAATATTTATTTATTTCTAATAATATAACTAAACCAAATTTGATAAATATCATCTATTATAGACTTAAATATGAATATTAATAAAAAAAGAAGATAAGGGTATTTTGGGCCAGACCCTATTGTCAAACCCGAATCCAGATCCTAGGACCTGCTTACTTCAGTTTTCTGAGATTTCTTCCTGATCGGTAGAGGTTAAAAAACGGCGGAACTGTAGCAATCAATACTCAAGAAGCCATCCAAATTAAAGTGGGGAGAGATTGAGTATCTGAACAATAGTGGTGGTCGGACGAGAAACGAAAGATTCTGAGACCTCGAGATGCTTCCTGATTCCGGAGTGAACTGACGGCATTCCTCCTAAAGAGCATGATCGGGTTTGCTGGTGGTGGGGTCATTGTGGGCGTCCTCCTTCCTAGATGGTACTCTTGTTGCTTCATTGTCTAGTAGAGTGATATTAGCATAGCAAACAATAACTTAGCTCGTTAGAGTTTGTGAACTTCCTTAAAAAATTTGCGTGCGTTAGAGCTACGTTTTAGGTTCTCGTTAATTATTTCAAGTAATAAAAAACTAGAAATGCTGCACTTTCCGGAAACAAATGGTATGACGATAGATTTATTGGATTTCAAAGAAAGGGTGTATCTCTTTGAGATTGTTTTCGATAAAGTCCGACTTGATCTTTTTTTTTTTTTTGTTTTTGATTTACTTTAATAAGACTTATTCATGGGAGAAAGAAAGAGCAAGCTGACTAAAGGAATGTCTTGTTCCCTTTCTGGTTCTATCTCCTATGGTAACAAAATTTTTCTTTTTACACATTGTACATGTGATCCAATGCATTTTTAAAAAGATAAAAGAGTCCCCAAAATTTCTCTTTTGATAGTATTGTCAAGATACCCCTGACACCTTTTTGACTTGGACGAAATGTCTCAATGTGACCATTGAGCCAAAGACACAATAGAGTTCTACTGCACACGCTTTTGTTGCCATCTCTTTATTCTTCACTAACCCTATGAGCTACTTTAGCAGGACATGATACAAAAAGGGGATTCTATTTTGGTTTTTGACCTTGTGAAAGCTGTTTAGCTATTTTTGTATGATTTCGTTGTGTTTAATGTACTGCTGTTCTCATTTGGGTGGTGTATGATTGTGCATACTGTACGTCTTTACAGTTTTCTGAATTTTGATCAGATGAGAACCGGTAAAACAGGTAAATGTTTGAGTGACCAACTAAAATTTTTGAATTTCTGCCAATTGGAAATAGTTTACGTGTGCAGACACCTTTTGTAAAATCAAAGCTTTTGCCTAATGAAGCCCGTATAAATAAAATGGTTTGAAAGTGGGAAGTTGGTAAATACTTGTCTGTAACTTGTTTAACATTGTTACAACTTTAGGCTCTCATTATGAGAGGTTTTGAGTAAGCAGGACGAAGAGAAGTAGGGAGAAGAAGAGTGTTAAGACCTGAAGATTAATGGAGAAAACAACATGACAGAGCAAGAAGGAGAACTTGTGTACAAGAGAAAGAGAGGAGAAATAGAAAGCTTTTGCATGCAATAATACTCCCCAAGATGTGAGTTTGACTTTTATGCAACGTAGGAAGTTCTTTTTTTTTTTTTTTTTTGAAATGATGCTGAATTTTATTAAGAGAGAGCTCCAACGAGCAGATTACAAGGGGGGAAGCCTTCTCAAACAATGAGAGATTGTTGGAAGGTTCCAAATTTTGCCAATTTATCAACCAAAGAATTGGCTGATCTAGGAACGAGGTTCAAATTACAATGAATGAATAACACAATGTTAGCAATACAATCAGTGATTGGTCAGTGGCGCCAAGGGGGGGAGCTATCTTTTGAACACCAGTTAATGACAATCTTTGAGTCTCCTTCGATAAGCAGCTTGCCATGGAGACGCTCTTTGAAGATTTGGAGGCCGAATAGAAGAAAACTTACTTCAGCAGTATTTGAATTAGCAATACCCACCGACCCAGCATAGGATAGAATAGGGTCTCCACTGCTGTCTCTAAAAACACCACCAGCTCTAGCCGGCCTAGGACAACCTAGAGCACTGCCATCAAAATTGAGTTTGATGCAGTCGTAAGGGGGAGGATCCTAGGTGGCCATGACCAGATTCCTGTAGGGCCCCACCATATGCGCGATCAAACCCCAATTTTCCCGAAGGGAAACACTCGATAGAGAGGCAAACACCTTCCTAGTATGTAACCAACTCGAGATAAGGCCCACTGCCTGAAAAGCTGTATTATCCGTGGTGCTAGCCTTGGAGTTGAATCTCCGGTTATTTCACTTGAGCTATAGGCACCATGGGACATGCGCAAGGCATGCCAAGAGAACTGCAATCCAACGTCAAGTGGGGAGTGGAACTACAAAATAGGAGCACCACCGATCTCCTACTTTCTCGGCAATGCCAACTACCCCTTTCAATTACACCTTTGCCACCTTCTCACTTATTACAAGAACGCCACATGAATAACATGAGAGGAAAAATAGAAAATTAAAGCATAAAGTAGGAAAAAAACATAAGTACATGTCATCTCACTTCGAGATCGAAGTTGCGCCCCGAAGAGACGGTTGCTCATGTCAAAAATCAAATAGAAATCATTCATGGCCAAGATGTTTATCCAAGTGCATCACAAATGCTCATACATCAGGTGAAGGTTCTTAAAGATTCATCTACTTTGCAAGAAAACAATGTTTCTGAGATTAGCTTTCTTGTCATTATGTTGTCAAAGCCCAAGTGCTCTTCTATTGGAACTTCAACAGCATCATCTGCATCTACTACACAGGCTCCTCCTGCAACTTATACACCTCCAACACCAGTACCTCAAGCTCCTGTCACCAATGTGGCTCCACCTCCTGTCGCTCCTGTTCCTGCACCAGCTCCAACTCCCGTTACTACATCAACAGAGCAAGATGTGTATGGTCAAGCAGCATCAAATCTTGTAGCTGGCAGTAGCTTTGACCAGACACTTCAGCAAATTCTTGACATTGGTGGTGAAAGCTGGGATAAGGATACAGTTGTTCAAGCTCTACGTGCTGCTTTTAACAACCCAGAAAGAGCTATTGGATATTTGTATTCTGGCATTCCAGAACAAGTAGATGACGCCCCTGTGGCTCGAGCTTCTCCTTCTGGACAAGCCACTGACCCACCAGCAGACCAGGCACCTCAGCAAACACAGCCTGCTGCAGTTCCTTCCAGTGGGCCTAATGCAAATCCATTGGACTTTTTCCCTCAGGGCCTTCCCAGTGTTGGTTCAAATTCTAGTGCAGGGTCTCTTGATTTTCTGCATACCAGCTCCCAGTGCCAGGCATTGTGAGCTATGGTGCAGGCTAATCCCCAAATCCTACAGCCTATGCTTCAAGAATTGGGGAAATAAAATCCTCACCTTGTGAGACTCATCCAAGACCACCAAGCTGACTTCTTTCGCCTGATCAATGAACCTATCGAGGAGGAAGAATAGGGTTATGGACTTAGTCTAAACCCTCCCCCTTAAGCTCTATTTATTGATGCTAAAAGTACCAATATTACAATTATTCCCTTCACCCTAGTAAGAGTGAAGAAGAGACAAAAAAAATAAACTAATTACATTAATAACACTCCAACTTATTCATATATTCCAACAAACACTACTCCTCAAGCTAAGATGTAAATGTTGTGAAGTCTTTGCTTGTTTGCAAGATCCTTGAACTGTCTGCCGGCAAGGGCTTTGGTTAAGATGTTTACAGTCTGATGTTGGGATGTTCGGAAGAAATGTAGGGGATGTAAATCTCTCTGAAAACAAGCGGAAAGTTGGCAATGCCTACAACTGGTTTGTGTTAAGTTGTGGAGCCTAATCAATGCCTTACGCTGAGTCTGTACACAAATCAACCTAACTTAAAAGAAAGAACATAAAAGAAAAAGAAGAAGAAAGAACAAAAGAACTAAGAGAAGAAAATGCTCTTTTGAATTGAGTGAATAAAAGACTTGAGAAACTCCCTATTTATAGATGGGAGACTAGGGCAATTTCCAAAAAACTCCTATGTGGGACTAACATTGGATGCCCCTAGCTTGCAAGGCAAGTTAAACCTTGGATTCTTCTAGATCACGGGCTGAATTGGAGTCCTCATCCCTACAAAATAGGGAGGAGGATGTCCTTAAAGATAAGAATTGAGCCACCTCCTTCCCTATTTTCTAGGTGGTGCCAATTCCTTCTTTTAATTACAATCTTTGCCTCTCTTCCTCACTTATTGCAAGAAACTCAAATTACATGAAGAAGAAATAAAATAATACATGTCTTCAATAGGAATAATTAAGGAAGACGAGTTTGCAATAAAACTCTATGAGTTGGACCAAGAGACTCATATTAAGATAATCTGAAGGTGCATATTGGGTATAAGAGCAAGTTGCCTTCTTCTTAGCAATAGGAAGGTCATCATCAAATGGAAGAGAAGAATATTAATACTCACTAGATTCAACATTTGCATCCAAATCAACATGTTAGTCATAGTCTGAAGTTGTATTTGTGTCACCTCCAAGCACATTGTTCTGTACTTTCAACACTATCCTCCTCTAGAGCGCTGACAACTGGAGCAAGCTCATCATTCAATATGGGCAAGAATACTAGGCCTCTCCCCTTGAGGTGCAACCTCCTTGACATTATACGATTGAGATTTAGAAAAGACAACTTTCCGACTGGCATAAAACTTGTAACTAGATCAAAACATGTGTATCCTTTGTGGATATTAGAATAACCAATGAATACACATTTGACAGCTAGAGGATCAAGTTTAGATCGATTAGAATCTCCCATATGAATAAAGCACAAACATTCACAAACCCTTAAATATAATGAACCAACTTCTCCCCCATGTCTAAGGAGTTGAAATGGAGCTTTAAGACTCAACACTTGGGATGGAATTCGGTTAATGAGATATGTTGCGGTAAGTAAAGCATGACTTTGTGATTATCTAGGATATTATGAGTAAACAATAAAGATTGTTCAACTTTTAAGAGGTGTTTGTTTTTCCTCTCTTCTATCCCATTTTGTTGAGGAGTATAAGTACAAGAAGATTGATGAATACAACCAAAACAATGGAAGAATTGAGTAAGAGATTTTTCAAAAATACTCTGGGGCATTATCAGATCGAAACACCTTAATTTTCTTGCCAAATTGTGTATGTATCATGAGACAAAGTATCCGATTAACATTTGAACTTCACTATGAGATTTAATCAGAGTCAACCAAGTGTATCTAGGCAAGTCATCCACAAATATAATGAAGAATTGAAAACCATTTATAGAGGCAACTAGCTATGGACCCCACACGTCAGAATGAATAATATCAAATGCATTAAAACTTTTTTCTATTGGATTTTGGATGCATTGATCTGGTCTATTTGGCAAACTCACATACTTCATGTTCTATGGAATATAAATTCATTGACTTAAACAATTCAGAACAAAGAAATATAAGGAGCCTAAAGGAACATGACCCTATCTGTTGTGCTACAAAGAAATAAAAACCACACTCGTGTTGTTAGAAGAGGAGTGATGGCAACGGAAAGTACCTCATTCAAAAGGTAAATTCCTTGTTCACGACCAAGCCCTATTTTCTGATTTGTCTGTAGATTCTCAACAATACAATGAGAGAGAATTCAAAAAATAACAAGGGAGTGTGTGATTAAAAATTCGAAATGAGCCTCTGCGCGCCCAAGTGCGCAGATGCGAACCTGAGTGCACGTGACCCTTCGCTGGTCACCATCCCCACGGCCGGCGACCGGAACCCACAACACCGGACCTCCGATAAGGCTGCAGTCACCTTCTCTGACGCCGACCGACGGGACGACAACACCTTGCCGAGCAGATACAGAAGAGTTCCTTCTTCCAGACTCTAAAGAAATCCTCCTAGACGATTGGATCTCTCAGACCTTCCCTCCGACGAGCCTCCTGAACCTTCGATGGAAGGTTTTGACGCCAATTGGAAGACAATCTCCCGGTGAAAGAAGAGAAACCATCCTTTCCATTTTAGTTATGAAAAAAGCAGTGTTACAGTGGAAAGAGTCGCTTGGAGCTCTGGTCATGTGATTCGCATCACCTCTGACGTCGGATTGAAGATGTCTTTTGTTTGTGTGCCAATGGAAGCTATCTCGATGTGAACTCTTTCTGTGGTCGAAGGGAGTGTCACGTCGTGCATCGATGAGGATCCACAGTGCTTGCTAAAATCTACACTCTGAGGCTACAAACTCGGGATTTGGCTGGAAGGAGCTCGCCGAAGTCCTCCGGAGCTTCTCTCGGGCGCCGTCTCTAGCAGGGGGAGCATCCATCTCCGGCAATGCTGTGCAAGCCTTCCCTCCGCATCATTCCGAGCCCCACCAGAGCCAAATCACTCCCTCGAGCCCACCCCTCATACCAATCATCCCCCTCTTCCCCCTGAAATCACCCTTTTCAGTACCTCAGAACCGTTCCAACTCACCACTTTCTAGCACACCCTCTCCACTCTGAAATTTCCAAAACTATCCAAATCCCTCCCGATTTGCCCTACGAAGGGCGACAAATTTTGGCCTGTTCTATCTTAATTCGCACATTCCCTGGTATCATCAAATCCTGCATCCTTCAATGGCTGGTTGACGAGCTTCACCTCCCTATACACCCAAAATTTCCTACCTCAACCCCCAATCCTGGATTGTCCATTTTGGAATCCAGCAAGAGTCTTGTGCGGCTCTTGCTCTCACACCCTGCTCCCCTTTGGGCATCACTGGAATATCGGAATGGCTCACTCGACACCTTCTAGTCAGTACGGGCAATGGGTTACTGTCACTGGCCTCCCTATGGAACTATAGGAAAAAGAGGTTTTCACGAGTATCATCTCGGAGTTCGGTTCCATAATTGCTCTGGACCCTTTTACCGAGCACTGGCACTGTCTTGATGAGGCCCAAATCCTCATCAATCCTCTCTGTCCTTATGAAGGACATTACTTCTGATGCATTATGGTGGACAATACCCGTTTGTGGATCCGCATCGTTTTGGCTGATGTGGAAGACTTTAGGAATGTGATCTCGAGCACCATAGTTGAACCTTGAGATACCTCACAGTCAGTCAACACATTGAGAGCAGTACACCCTATCCCCGTCTCTCCCTAGCAGATTCAATCTCAACCAAGCAACCATGCAGCTGGCATTGATGCTATTCCAGCTGTCCCCTTGATAGTCCCTCCCACTAGTTTGCCACACCACCCACCCCCTGGCTCACCTCAACCCACCACAAAAATGATCCCCACTAGAATATATCCTAGCCTCCAGCTACCTCCAGCTGCCATCCACCCTCCCGCCATAACCCCAGAAATAACCTCACCCCCAACTTCCCCTCTCATTGAGATCCCCACGTCTCCTATAAATCACCCCCGCAACCCTCACACCCCTCAAGCCATTCCCCAGATAATGGACTCTCTCCCTCCTTCACCTCCGAGAAATCCCCACCCTAAAAACTACCTCTCTGATGCTAAGTCAGGGACCAGTGAGCTTGCTCCCCGTGGCCGAACACAAAATTTCTCTCCTCCACCCCTTGCCACTTGCCAGTGCCGCAATAGAGGCCAACTAAGACAACTTCTCTAGGGATGGCCTAGTGCTACTACTTGATACCCCTGCAATCCAGAAACAGGGGGTTTCATCTTTCTGGAGCCGGGTGAAAGATATCAGAATTTTGTGGCTGCTCTCCAGACAAAACAACCTAAATATGACCCAAAAACCTAGGCCCCAGATAGTGGAACTTGCCAAGGTGATGGCCACTATCTTCATGGAGCCTCTCACAGGAGACAACCACCTGTCTGAAAATTCCAAGAAGTAGAAGAATGATCAATGATTATTCTCTCCTGGAATGTTTGTGGAATTGGGTCCATGCGATACCGCACATCCATTCGTGACCTTGCCACTACCAAGGCAAACGTTGCTCTGCTTCAAGAAACCAAGGCGACTTATCTACCCCTTGGCTATATCCACGAATTGTCGCTCCTCAAGGAGCCCAGATGGGCCTCAATGGATGCGGTGGGATTGGTTGGCGGCATCCTAATTATGTGGGACACCAGTATCATCGACGTGCTAGATCGTTGTTGTGGCACCTACTCCCTTGGAATTAAGTTGAGAGACAAAGGTTTGAAAACATTTGGTGCCGAGTGAGTGTTTCTGGTCCTACTAGACACAATGAGCGACAACTCTCTTCTGGGATGACCTCTTGATGACTTGTCAGAAGTGGCCTATTCCTCTAATGCTTGTGGGCGACTTCAACGTTACCCGTTTCTGCCATGAGAAATCCCCGCCCTCTCGGAGAATCAAATGAGGCTATTTGCAAACTTTATTGGTTGCTGGGACCTGGACGAGATTATCCTATCTGGAAGGCCTTCACCTGGTCAAATGGTAGACAGCCTAACTGGCTCCAGCTATATAACAATGTCATTGGCAAAGTTCTCAATCGAGTTGTTTCTGATCATTGGCTGATTATGGTTGATACCCACTTCGGCAGTTTCCTCGCGCTCCCCCCCCCTGATGTTTCAGATTTAACAATGCTTGGATGGCAGATCCCTCTATCCAATTCTTCTGGCAGAGGTTGGTTGTTGTTGGCCTGAGCGGATGGTCTTTTACAATTAAGCTCAAGTTGCTGAAGCCGTTGTTGCGCTCCTGGGCCTCCACGAGAAAAGGTCTCTTCCTCAGCGGAGAGAGCCTCAACTCTTGCTCAGATTGCCTTTTTAGACTCAGAGGAGGAGTTTAGAGGCCTCTCTTCCTCGGAAATAACCCAGAGATATGCCCTCCAAGGGCAACTGCAGTTCTTCGCTCATAGTGAGCTCGTGTACTGGAAGCAGTGAGCACGATTCAAGTGGCTCTCAGATGGGGATGCTAATACTAAATTCTTCCATGCAGTCGCCTCTACTCGAAGAAGAGCCAATCGCATCGCTACACTCAACATCAATGGTGAGACCACCTTGGATCGATCCCTTATCAAACTCAATTTTGATGGCAGTGTTTTAGGCTGTCTTAGGCCGGCTAGTGCAGGTGGTGTTTTTAGAGATAGCAGTAAAGTTTCTATTCTCTCTTATGCTGGGCCGGTGGGCACATCTGACTCAAATACTGCTGAAGTGAGTGCTCTTCTATTTGGCCTCCAAATCTTCAAGGACCGTCTCCATGGCAAGCTGCTTATTGAAGGAGATTCAAAGGTTATCATCAACTGTTGTTCAAAAGATAACTCCCCCCTTGGCGCCACTGGCCTATCATTGATTGTATTGCTAACATTGTGTCCTCAATTCATTGTAATTGGAATCTCATCTCTAGATCAGCCAATTCCTTGGCTGATAAATTGGCTAAATTCGGAACCTCCCAGCAATCTCTCATTGTTTGGGAAAGCTTCCCCCCTTGTAATCTGCTCGTTTAAGTTGTTGATTTCAAAAAATTCATCATCATTAAAAAAAAAATCAATGAGAAGGGTAAACTATCATGAAACAATTTAGTTGTTTGGTGAGACTACTCATAGACAACAAATTTGTGATCAAGTTTGGAACGTGTGATGTAGATCAAAGGACTGAATGAGATAAGGAAATGTTCCCCTTTCCTGAAATGACAGAAAGAAAATTATCGACTGTCCTAACTTTGTCTTGACCAGAACAAAGAGAATTAGTAGAAAACAAAGAAGAGTTACATGTCATACAGTCTGCAGCCCCAGAATTAATAACCCATGAATGAGGAAAAGAAACAGAATGATAGGAGGATATGTTACCTACTTGGGTTGAACCAGAAAACAGTGACTGTCCTTCAATCTTGGAGTACAATTGTCTGATTAAATCATCAGTTTCAGTTGGAACAACAAAACTAGAATTAGAGTCACTTGTAGGTTCAAGAACAAGTATATCTATTGTGTTTACGTGTGCTTTCCATTTCTTTTGCCTCTATCTTTTTCTCTTTAGGAAAGGATTGTTTCAAAGGTCGTTATTTCACACCCTTTCATACGACAATGTGTACAAGGCTTCAGCTGTTCTCCTTTACCCTGCATTAAGATAAGAGGAGAATTCTCCAAAATAGAATTATTAGTAAGCTCAGGTTTTATAATACTTTCTGCCTAGCCTCCTCACTCTATATCATGAAGTAAGCAAAGTCAATTTCTGGATGAGGATCTTAACCAAGTACTTGACTCCCTCATAGTCTCAACTTTTGGATTCAAAACTGTTAAAATCTATACACCCTTTGTTTCTTAAGCAATCCAAGGTAAAGTTTCCTATCTTCAAGGCCATTTTATTGATGTATACTGATCATATTCAACCCATAACTTCTGAAGTTTAGCATAATAATCACCGTCTTCTTGCCCTGTTTCAAATTTTCATGGTTATTGCTGATTTTATTGGCCCTAGCATGTATTCTCCACCCAACTATGTATTAGCTCTACATCTCTCTAGCAGTAAGACTAAAAAGTATGGTCTTTCTAATGCTAGTGTTTAATATTCAAGCCATAACTTGACTATTTTCTTGGTCCCACATATCAAAGGTTGGACTCAATGGGTCAGGTTTCTTTTCTAGATGAAGGATGTATAAAAAATTAAAGATCCAAGCAGAATTAGCCCATTCAAGGTAATTTGGGCCTTCCAGTTTCACGAAGGTAATTTGGGTGGTCAAATGGTCATGACCCTCATTCTTAAAAACTGTTTCAGTATCAAAGGCCATCAAACCACACACACACACACACACAAAAATAAAAAATAAAAAAATCAGCTTCTAATTCGAAAAGAAAGTCCATAACCACAAGTACAAACAGAGCCAAATTCAATCAGCCAATTCAGCATACATTCACTAGTGCAGAAAATAAATTTATCATAAACTTCACTAGCTACTCCTTGCAAACTACCAAAGAAAAATTGTTGAGCTTCTATGCTATAAATCTCGAGCACATAATTGAAATATCTCCCTCCACCAAGCAATCAAGACAGAACAACACATGCGAAAATCATATAGCAAAAACAATCACGATAGAACATACTAGGAGGAAGACACAATCCAAAACTTTGCCTAATGCCCAAAATTAAGCTCCACTCAATGACAAATATTGTCTAAATATCTCTGGCCAGATAAGCTTCATGACCTGACCCTTAAACAACCATCGAGGGTGAAATAAGAGAGGCAAAACTTTCTCTCTGTCTTTATACTATCATCCTATGCAAGCAAACTTTCTACCCACCGAGGTGTTGTCTTGATTTCCCAGAATTATGGAGAAAAAATAGAGTAAAAAGAATAAATACCTTAACCGATATTCCTTTTTTTTATTGCTTTGATACCATGTTAAAATCAGAAGATTAATGGAGAAAAGAATGTGAGAGAGGAAGAAGGAGAACTCGTAGAGAAGAGACTAGAGATAGAGGAGAAATAGAAAGCTTTTGCACACAAAAATACTCCCCAAGACGTGAGTTTGCCTTTTATACAACTTGGGAAGTCTTGCTTTAATTCAAACAAACCAAGTTGAAGTGGGGATGGAAGAATTCCACTCTCCTACAAAATAGGATTTAGGCGCCACAATCTCCTGCTTTCTAAATGGTGCCAACCACCTCCCACATTACACCTTTGCCACTCTCTCACTTATTGCAAGAAAGCCACATGAATTACATAAGAGGAAAAATATAAAATTGAAGCATAAAGCAGGCAAAATAAATCTACGTACATGTCTTCAACATTGAGGGAGAGATAATGAAAGAGAGAGAAGCTTATGCAAAATCAGTCCTTTCCTCAATATGGAGGGCTCTATACCTTCTGTTTCCAAAATTTCACTCAGCAAGTAGATTCTATGCAGGCAATGGTAGATCGCTCAAGTTTTGGGAAGACTTGTGGATAGGACAGGAGCCCTTGTAGGCTGCATTCAGAAGTCTTTTTCTTCTCATGACTCGCAAAGACATATCAGTAGCAGAAGCTTTTGCGGGGGGGGGGGGGGGGGGTGTGGGGGGGTGGTGTTCCGTCCTAGAAGGGGACTCTCGGATAGTGAGGCTTTGGAGGCTAGTCGATTGATGGACCTTGTTGCTTCTTTTAAAATCCGTCCTTTGGAGCTGACAAGCTTATTTGGTGGCCGGATTTAAAAGGGTTCTTTCACGGTCTCATCCGCATACGGCTTTTTAAACGGCGGTAACTTGGCTTGGAGGGAGAATGAGATCAATTTTATATGGTGTCTATGTGCCCCTCCAAAGGTAAAATTCTTCATGTGGAGTGCCTATCAAGGCAAAATTCTCTCGGCAGCCATATTGAGAAGAAGAGGGCACCTCTCCGTTGATCCCTTGTGTCCATTCTGCAACTCTGAAAATGAAACTACTAACCACATTCTACTCCATTGTAGTTTCTCGTGGAAGGTGTGGATCAACATTCTTGGAAAGTTTGGGCTACAATTCTGCATGGCGGCTGATCTACTCTCGTTCAGTAAATCTCTCATGGGTATCGCTATGCCGAGTCTTGGAAAGATGATGCTCTCTGCTTGTTCCAGTTTCATCCCGTGGGGGCTTTGGAATGAGCGCAATAGAAGATGATTTGATGCAAAAAGTGAATCTTCAGACTGGGTTGCAGACAGAGTGGTAGGTCATGTATCAACTTGGCTTTTAACAAAGAAAGCATTCTCTCCCTATCTGGGTTCGCGAAAACTGGAGAAATTTGGCTTTGATGCACATTGGTTTAAAAAAGCCTCCTTTCATGCAAGAATGGACTCTGCCTGATCCTGGTTATCTCAAGTTAAACTTTGATGGCTCGTCCCTTGGTAACCTTGGTATCTCTGGTTTCAGAGGAGTTATTTTAGATCATTCCGAAAATCAGCTCTTCAGTTATGCCGGCCCCCTTGGTATATCCAACTCTACGTCTGCTGAGTTACATGGTCTCCTCTCCGATCTTCGTGTCTTCAGAGATAAATGTAGGGGCCTCTCCATATTGAAGGGGACTCAAAAGTGGTGATAGGATGGTGTGAGAATGCGTCTTCTCCTCTATGGAGGCATTGAGATACTTTTAAGGAAATTTTAGAAATTACCTCAATTGTTTCTTGTATTTGGACTCACATTCTGAGAGCAGCAAATTCGGCGGCAGATGTGCTTGCCAGGCAGGGAGCTACCCTACAATCGCTAGTTGTAAGGGACATGCTCCCCCAAAATTTGTAATTTCTCATTTTTTTTTTTTTTAAATGATGCTGATTTTTATTAAGACAAAAGCTCAAAAGAGCAAATTACAAAGGAGGGAATCCTTCCCATACAATGAGAGATTGTTGGGAAGTTCCGAATTTAGCCAATTTATCAGCCAGAGAGTTGGCTGATCTAGGAATGAGATTCCAATTACAATGCAAAGAAGATACAATGTCAGCAATACTATCAGTGATGGGCCAGTGGCGCCAAGGGGGAGGCTGTCTTTGGAACACCAACTAATGACCGTTTTCGAGTCGCCTTCAATGATTAACTTGCCATGGAGACGGTCTCTGAAGATTTGGAGGCCAAACAGCAGAGCACTAACTTCAGCAGTATTAGAATCGGTAATGCCCACTGGACCCGCATAAGAAAGAATGGGGTCTCCATTGTGACCTCTGAATATACCACCTGCTCTTGCTGGACCAGGACATCCAATAGTACTACCATCAAAATTTAGCTTTATGTAATCACTGTGGGGAGGATCCCAAATAACCATTCTAGGAGCTCTGCTAGGGCATGTGAGCGATCAAATTTCAATTTTCCCCACGGGAAATCCCTGAAAGAGTGGCAAAATCCTTCTTTGTATGAAACCAACTCGAGATGAGGCCGACGACATGAGAAGCCGTGTTGTCTGGGGTACTAGCTTTGGAGTTGAATCTTCGGTTGTTCCGCTTGAGCCAAATGCACCATGGAACATGAGCAAGACAGGCTAAAATAATTAACTTGCCCAGCCGAGGAAGGAGAATCCCTCGAACCATCTCAAAGGTGCCAAAGAGGACCTGATGTAGCCCCAGTTGGAGTCCGATTTTTTGAAATATCTTCATCTAAACTTGCCACGAAAATCCACTGTGTAAGAGGACATGCTGGACTGTCTCTTCGCACTCACCGCATAGGGGACAAGAAAGATCGGGGGCAGTGAAGCCTCTTCTGTGAAGGTTGTCTGAAGTAAGAATTTGTTCTCTGATAGTTGACCACACGAAGAACTTGATTTTGCTTGGAGCTTAGAGTTTCCACACCAGATTTGCCTTGTGCTCATGAGGACTATAGTCTTGCTTTCTGATATGAGAGTAAGCCGAAGTGACAGTGAATCGACCATTATTATTGGGCTTCCAAATCATCTTATCAATTGAGTGCTCTCGAAGAATAGTACTGCTGAGTTTAGTAAGGAGAGAACAAAAAGCCAACGATTCCTCATCATTTAATCCCTGACGAAACTGAAGACTCCACGAGTGATCACTCCATGAATCGGCCACAGAGCAAGAGAGGTTGTTTGCCACCCTATGCAGCCCCGGAAAGTCCTCTGAGAGAGATTGGGGGCCACACCATTCGTCCGACCAGAAGAGAAGGGTCCTTCCGTTGCCTGTGTGAAATGCGGTAGCATCTCTAAATACTGGAAGGAGCTTGAAAACTGATTTCCATATCGGGGATAGGAGGCGAGCAGTGTCACCCTCTCTCCGCCATGCACCCGAAAACTGAAGGTACAATTTCACCATATTCTTCCATAAATTGTTGTTAATACATCTTTTTCAAAAAAAAGCAGATGCGAAATCAGAACAGAAAGGGAATGAGAGGAATCAGCTTTTTATGGACCTTAATTTCTCATTAATTAGACATAATTATGATGGACAAAAATAGCCCTCATTAATTCAATTAAACCAGGGGCAAAACATATTAAATAGTTAACCCAGAGCTATCTCTATTTGTCTAGTGATATTCCAACATTCTCCCTCCAAGCTGGGGCATATTGATTATAAGTACCCAGCTTGCAACACACTTTGTTCAATTGCATAAGAGTAGAGTCAATTCTTTGTTGGAGACTATTTTAACTTGATTCTTGGATGGAACATATTTTACCTCTTAGAAAATGCTTTGCCCGCTTATAAAACATATAATTTGTAGTAATTGAAATTGTGACTTGATTGTTAAAATGTAAATGCATAAATTTTTCTACAGGAAAGTGCATTTATTGTAGTAGCCTTTAACCACAACATTTCACTCACAACATGATCCATGGGTCAATATTCAGCCTCAACACTGGATCTTGCCATAGCACTGTGCTTTTTACTTTACCAAGTGACCAAATTTCTTCTTGCTAGGGGACAATACCTCAATATATACTTATTATCATGGATATCTGCCCATTTGCATACAAATATGTTCATCTGACTTGCATGACAGTTCTTGCTCGGGAGACTTCTTTATGTATCTCATAATCTTTTCCAATGCCAATGAGTAAAAAACTCAAAAGTTATGCATATGTTGCTAACTCACTAGAAACATGATATCTCATTGTGAGTTAAATTAGCTTTTCTACTAACTTTCTCAAGCAATTAAGATCTTCAAATACCTTGTCTCCATCATATTCAATGGTCAGCCCGACATTAGGATCCGTTAGGCATCAATAGGCCGACAACCTAATATCCTGATCTCTTTGAGTACCCAATTCTTTGGGATAAGACTACTCCAAATTATGTACCAGTCCAATTTTGAGGAAGCATTTAGAAAACAAAGATTTTTGTTTGAAATTGTTCTTGTAGCTAAGATTTCACTTTCCTTATCTCATCTTTGTCACTCCCAGTGAGAACAATATCATCCATATATATTGCCATAAGTACTAACCCATTGCTAATGTTTTAACAAATACTGAGGGATTTGCTACATATGGCTTGAATCTGAAATCCATCACTACCAAATTGACTTTACCAAAACATGCATGTGGGCATTGCTTCTAGCTATAAATCGTTTTGTTCAACTTAAGATTTTCTCTCCTCCAACCACATGCCCTGGTGGTTGTGTCATATAAACTTCTTCTCGATCACCATTAAGGAAGGTATTTTTGAAATCTAATTGGTGAAGAGCCAACTGTAATTAGCAGCAATAGAAATAAGCACTCTGGCTGAATTCAATTTTGCCATAGGAAAAAAAGTTTCAGAACAATCTTAGGCCCATATGTATGAGGGTATCATTTTGCAACCAACGAATCTTTTAGTCATTCAATAATACCATTAGACTTGTGCTTAATTGTGAACAACCATCGGTAACCCACTGCTTCTTTACCTATGGGAAAATGTGCCAAAACCCAAGTATGATTTTGGTACATGGTTTTCATCTCTTCTTCCATGCTGCCTTCTGCCCCAGATGATTAAGGGTCTCTTGGTAGGTCTTTGGAATAGAAATAGAAGTAGACAACAAGGCAAGCAAGAAGGAGCGGTAATCGGGAGATAAATGGTGAGTACAAACAAGATGGGAAATAGGGTGAGAAGTGTTGGCAGTGTGTTGTCTACACGATCTCGAAGTTTTATGTGAAGCAATGGGTCAATCATCTAAAGACGGATCATACACCACTGGGGGACATAGATAGAAGAACTCACCTCAATGGGATCAGCAGACCGCACAGGTGATTGAACAGGCTGGTGCGAGCACTGGTGTCTGTTTTGTGTCTGTTTTCTCTGTTGTGGATGGTGGATTTTGCTGCTGCTGTCTCCAAGCAGAAGTCTTCAAGAGGGGAAATTTAGGAGACGTAATTCTGTAATCAATGGGCACAGCAGGTTTAGGCAGAATATCTGGAGTTGAGATTGATGGTGTTATAACTGATGCAGAAAACAGAATATGAAAAACATTAGACCAAGTCAAACTTGAAGTAAGAGGCTGAGAACAAGGTTGAGTCGAGATCGAGGGTCAGTTTTTGACTCAGAGTGAGCTTACCATGGCTGTTGCAGATCTTCATGAAGAGAATAGCTTGAGCAATAAATTAGAGACCCTAAAACCCTGCTCTTCATGTTACAGCTTTGGGGTCTCATTATGAAAGGTTTGGACTAAGAAGGAACCACGAGAAGTAGAGAGATTGAGTGGAGAGAAGAAGAGTTTGAGAGAAGCTTGCTTGAAATCTGAACAGAAAGGCAATGACTGGAATCTATCTTCCCTCGGCTCTAATTTCTCATTTGTAAGACATAATGACAATGGACAATAATATCCTTCATTAACTCTCTTAAAACAGGGGCAAAACAGTAATTAAATAAAAAAAATCAGAAACTAAATCATTAACCCAGATTTATCTCTCAGTGATGTTCCGACGAACATGATGCTATGTAGACCCCCCAGTAGATAGCTTGGACAGACAGAATTTGGAAAAGAAAAAAACATGCCCCACCCAATCATATGGTGAGGCTATTTATTATGTTATTTGTCTGAATTTCAGGATAGTGTCACAATCAAGCACTCAAAACTGTGATCAGAATTATTATACTACTCGTGTGTTGTCTCTACTTCGCAGATTCTGGATACAGTGATGAAAGATGCAGTTGATGAATTAAATGATGAAATATGCTCTCAATCTTTTGATGCAGATTGCAAAATGCTAGGGAGACTGGATCATCCAGAAAAGTCATGTAAAGGTGAAACAGTAACAGGAATGAAAGCTGCTGACAGAGAAAGTGATCATAACTCTAAAATTCAGGTATATATAATTGTAATTGTGACTTTATTCCTCAGCAGATGTTATAAGAGCATCAAGACTTCATGTTTGGTGGCTTGCCAGTTGTAAATTACAATATAACCCCTTCTTTTTTGGGTGCAATATATGAATTTAAACAGAACCAGTCTATTAGGAGATTAAAACCTTTATCTTTCTGTACTAATGAGAAATGCACAATGTGAGAGGTTGCATGGGGCATAGAGATGCATGCGATAGTTCTTAAGTCTTTGTTCTTTCACTTTTAACTTTGGCTGCTATTTTCACATGGTAATCCTTTGATTGTGCAGGCCAGCATACTAGAGGGGCAAGGAGGAACAAAGCAAATGGGGAGGCATTCACGAAAAAGAGGAAGACCAAGGAAGATGAAGCCTGAAGAGCTTGAGGTGCTAGAAGGAACAAAAGAAAGAAGGGAGCCTTGGATAAGGGGAGAGACAAGACGGAAGATAAAAGCCTTAAAAAAAGGTGGGTAAGGTTTTGAATTGAGACATTTTCTGTAATTGTTTGCTCAAAAGTAGTGATATTCTTCCTGCTTTAGTCATGAATTGGAAGACAATAGTGATACCTATCACAGGAAAGTGTAATAGACAAAATATATGAACAAGAGGAAGTCTTTTGTGTTATATGGTTGTAAAACGGATCGAATCCAATGAACAAGTATGAGTTTCTTATTCTCAAACTACGTTTGTAATGTCACATAAGAATAGAGAGACAAAGAAGAGTAAGATTTAGAGAAAAGCATGCATGTTTTCGTGAAAGGCTGAAAGAAAAGAACCAGCTCTCTTCTTAGCTCATATTCTCTTTTAAACTCTAATTAGGTTTAACACATTATTTCCATAATACCAGAAATACCCCTCAGGAGCTAGCTCAGTTCATCTATATGACTCCTCTCTCACATATAAAAACATAAAATGAGACTCACACTTCCTCAAAATGGTGTTGTTGGTTCTCCTATATGTTGTGTTGTAGTTAAGTTAGATGAGAATCTTCTTGGTTTGTAACAGGTGGGAAGCATAAAGCTTTAGGAAAAATGATCAATGAGGTTATTGTAGGGCAAGATATCTCCATCAGTGATGCGGTCAACAAAGTACCTGGTGAGTCTGACGGAGATATGAAATTCTTTGTAGTTTGTCTTATTGATTTACTGATCCCTCTTCTAAGAAAAGAGTTTAATTTAGTTGTCTTCGTGCATGCCATTCACCAACATTGCTTTTGGGAGTATTGATCAATGTGCATGCATCAAATAGCTTGCCCATTAGTTGAATCCTCCAGCAAAGAGCATAATGAGATTAACAATTTGGGTGGGGATGATGAAACACGACGTAGTATGTTGGATTGATTTATTGATCCCTCTTGTTGGAGAAAAAAATTTATTTACTTGTCCTTGTGTAGGAGACCTACCAGGAGTGGCTGAACCGAGGATTTCTGACAGATTGTTAGGCCGTGACTTAGGGATGGTGCAATCAGATGTAAACTCCCTGAAACCACAGTTGAACATGAATTTGTTTGGTTCCAAATGTAATGGGATAAAAGCTCAAATTAACACTGGTCTACAAACTTCTATGATAACATTTTTGGATAATCCATCTTGCAATGAGCAATCACCAAACAAAACTCAGTTGAGTTTTGTGAAGACCTCTTCTCTATGGGAACTTCTTGGGTCTATGGAAGTCTTCAAGAGAATGCCTCAAAAGCCTCATTTCCATCCTTTGGAGCAATACACGAAGGACTGTCGTGAAGGAATGGCAATAGCACATATGGTGAACTTCGTCAATTTGGTGAGTGGGGTGCATGATGCAAGGTTTGATGATACTGTTAGTCTTAAGAATAAGTTGGAACTCCTGCAGGAGCTGGAACAACATGGATTTTGTGTTCAACCATTACAAGCTCGCATTGAAGCATTGCTTAGACTGAAGGAGAGACATGGAGTTTTTGAAAGTGAGTTAAATAAGATAGAAACCGAAGTTCGTGAACAAGAGCATGAATGGGATGACCTTGACATTGAGATCATTAAACTTGATATGGATATGGCGGTGCTGAAAGAATCACTTGCCCTGTTGCGGGAAAAAAGAGCTCTTATTATTAGTCAAAGCGAAATTGGTAAAACTGACATTTTGAAGTGGCAGAAGGAGATACAAGTGATCAAGGAGGATTCCTTTGATGCCAAAAGAGAGTTTGAGGCTATAGTTGCAACATGTTGAAGTAAAACACACTATCAGGCATGGTAACCGCCGTTTGAAAAGAAAGAAAAAGATCCTTGAAAAACAAATTTGCTCTTCATTGTTTTGGTGGGCATTCTAAGGTCATCAGATGATTTGTTTTTGCTACCATCTTTTGTTAATGGTAGCAAGTGTTTTTTCTTTATGTCTGTCTTCTCTTGCTTAGTTGATTTTGCTGACTCTACTGGATAGGAGTCATGTTCTCTATGCATCTTTTTGCATAGTTAAGCAGATAGTTGTTTGGTGGAAGCTTGCAATGTAAAAGGGCACTTCACACGAGAACTGGTAGTGGTTGTAGTCTGTGGTAAAGTGCAGTAAATAGAAAGGGGTTTTTTTATGTTGGAAATCTAATAACCCCAAAATTGACAAAATCATCACCGGGATATCTTCAAGAACAGCTTCTACTTTTTGTTACCAGTCACTACCTTTGTCAACTGCAGAATATAACACAGTTTATTACCTAAAATAGGCAGAATGGTCAGTCTGAGACCTGCAACTTCACTGTTTAACTCCTTTGAAAAAGTAGAGACTAAAGAAGATTTAAGAAGGTTTTAATGTGGACAAACCCTAGTATAAGGGTCATTGAATTAGGGCTTTCTAAACAAGGAAGACACAAGTTGAGGAGGAGACTTGTGTTGAGTAGAGGAAAATGAGTTAATAGTCTTACTCACACTCTTCTTTCTTTTATTAATAAGCTTTTAAGGGAATATTACATGAATGCCTTTAATATAAAGAAGCTTGAAAACCTGTACAAAATAAAGAAAAACCATAAGGGTCTGTATGGAACCCACAAAACAGAAAAAAAAAGAAAAAAAAGGGGGAGAGAAATGTATTTTATGTTGTTTGGCAACAGAGAAGCATTGATACAAAAGAATTCTCTCACAAAATGATGGAATTTGGGGAGAAAAAAAAAGAAATAAAATCTTGAAGGAAAATATTAATCATCAAAATTTTTAAATTTATTAATTTTCTTTATTTTTCATTTTTCATGTATATCCAAACAAGAAAAATTATATTTTTGTTTCGTTTTCTCTCTCATTTTCCATGGCCATCCAAACAAGAGAAAAGAAACCTCTTTTCCTTTATTTTCTTTTCTCTTTCTCTTCTTTTCCTTTTATTTTCTCTCCATTTTCTATGTTCCAAACATAGCCTAAATAACTTCAAAGGAAAATGCAACTCTTTACTTCACTTCATCACATCCCCATATGTAACATAAGAAAATATTTTATTTTTTATATAAAATATAACACAATTTAAATATTTTGGTTAAAGATAACTTCACAATATATAATCATATTTGAATAATATTTTAAATTTTTTACCATGATTATGTGCATTGTTTTTTAGTTTCATTTACATAAAAGAGAAATGACTAGTGAGTAGATAAAAAAGATTTTTATGTGATTCGTTGAATGGTGAAGTACATCCAAGCTCTAGCAACCACTTGAGATCTACTAGTAAGAATGAGATAAAAAAAGACTCTCATAAACTACTTATAACTTTGACCACCAAACTATAGCTTCAATACCACAAGGTTCCCCTAGAGCCTCTTGCTCCTTTATACAAGGTGTCAAGTTTTTGTCTCAACACAATTAAAAATGGAATGAGGAAAAACACAAGGAAGCTAGTGGATTTGTTGATTTCAAATTCCAAATGAGCGATAGCTTGAAACCCCTTAAATTGTGAACAAATCCAATAAATATAACACTTTGGGGCATATATGTAATATTTGTGTTGAATTATTTGTTTGCATCGACTGGGCCAATCCTTGTATAAGATTTGTGCGGATGCTTTCCTAAAAGTTTCAAGCCTTTTAGCACATTAGTTTCAACATGGTATCGGAGCAGGTTGGTCCAGTGTTCGAGTCCCGCTCCCACCGAATTTGTTCCAGGTATTTCTGGTGAATTTGTCCCGGGTTTTTTCGGTGAATTTGTCCACGGGTTTTCCCTATGCGGGGGAGTGTTGAATTATTTGTTTGTATTGACCGGGCCAATCCTTGTATAAGATCCGTGCGGATGCTTTCCTAAAAGGTTCGAGCCTTTTAGCGCACTGGTTTCAACAATTTGAAAGCTTTAAAATATGATTTTTCTCAAGGTTACTAAAATTTGGATTCTTGGAGAAGGTTTTCAATTAATCATTCATTTAATTACCTTGAGGGCATTTACAGAGCCAAAAATCCTAAGTAGTCATTTTCTTTTTAACAATTGGGAGTAGAGTGTCTTCACCCCATTGGAGTCAACTCTAGGTTGCCCAAAAATATGATTTAAAAAAACTAGTCCTTGATAAGAAGCGTCGACTTTGCTCCATCTAGTAGCAAAACGTTTTTTCAACGAGTAGAATCAATTATAGAGCAAAGAGTTGACTCCCTTCAATAAAAGAGCAAAATCTTATTTTTTCAGTAAGCAGAGTCAAATAAGGAGATAAGAGTTGACTCTATTGTTGCCCACAAAAGAAACAAAAGGAATAGGGGAACTAAAGCTAACTTTGGTACCACTATTAGCATGTAGATTTTCTTAAATGTAAGTCCTTGCTCCTGATGGTCATGGTTCAACCTAATTAACTTTAAATGATTAAACATAGTAAGATTGTCTCATAAACTTAGAGACTTTTAAGTAAGCTTTGGAATGAGAAATCAAACCTTTACAAACAATTTCAAATATAATAACTTATTCTTCAAATGTCTTCTTCTACATGACTTGTCTTTTGCTTAGCAAAATGTTTCTTTGGTTTTTGTTGTTGACTCAACTTCAAAACTTTTAAGTTCCTTCACTTGAGCATTTTGCCACAAACCACAATTGATGGCTGAAAGGTTAATGTCTAATAGCACATGTTCAAACCATTTAGAAGTGTTTTCATGCAACTATTTAGTTATTAACAAAACTAGAAGGCTCACATATGGCATGAAACCTAGGTAGGGCTAACCTAGGCAACAAATTTAACATAGAATGATTGATCATCCCACCTGATTGAATGATCAGACAGAATATTGCTAGTCAGGGACATAATGCATGATCGATTATAGGAAATGCATTGATTGATAATACTTGTATTGCACCGCTAGAGAGAATTTTGAATGATCAATCATCCCCTACGTAATGATCAATCAACTTAACTTTTTTGACCAATGGTAACATATTGATCAATCACTCCATCAATCAATGTCACTGTCAAACAAAAAATTGATTGTTATGATTGATTGATCGATCAATCACTTTATAGAGATCGATCAATCAAAGTACTGACTTTTGAAAATGGGCAAAAATGGCTAGTTTGAGTTGGGGAAATTAATAAATACCCCATCAAACTATGTATTGAAAATTTAATGAGCACTTATTGGAAAATATTTCAAGCCTTTATTCTCAATCTTTCAAATCTCTTAAAAAGTTTAAACGAGTGAAATAGCACGTTTTACCCTTTGAAATTCGACAAATCTTTCCATCCTATCCTTGCATTCATCTTAGTCAAACTCCTTCAATTACTCCACATTGTGCTGCTAAAGAAGATGAAGCTTGGATCTCTCAAGGAGAAGGATCTCTCCAAGTAAGGGTGTATATTTTTCCTTTCTTTTTGCTTAAATTTGTGAAAAGTTTATCTAGAATATATAGAGTCTAGATAGAAAGGGCTAGCTAGAACTAGAATCAAGCAGCAATCTCTTGGGGAGATTGACATTGTAAAAGCGTGTATTGAGCTTCATGTGACTTAAAGAGAGCCGTACTCTTTTTGTGTAATTCCTGCTAGTAGAGCTTTAAATAGTAGAATTTTCCAAGCAAGGGTTCATGGGCTGTGAATACCAATAGGGGAACATCGATAAAAAAAACTATTTTGTCTCCTATGGTGTGTGCATGTTTTGATTTACATTGAAATTGTTTTGATGCATGATTTGTTATTAAATGTACTAAATTTTAATTTGATATTCTCAATTCACCTCTCTTGAGAAATCGCATGGGCCAACGACAACTACTAGGTATAGGCACTAGACCATAAAAAGGGACTTTCAGTAATAACTACCAATTAGCTTACCCTAGTTTTTATTGCTTTACAATACAACAAGGGACACATGCTTTTGAATTAAGCTCAAAACCCTTAAATCAAGCATTATGATAGTAATAAGAATACAAGAAAATACACAGAAACTTAGGGGATTATACCACAACAATTAGAAACTTAATTTAATCTCATACAAATGATTTCAAATAAGAGTAGTGTAATATTTGAAAACTCTCAACTTCAAAGAGAATTTCAATTTAAAGGTGAAAATACTGAGCTCTTTTGAAGTATATCAAATTTTGCCTCTTTCTGAAATCTCAAATTGTAAGAGAAATGTCAAGAGTATGTGAGAGTTTTTATTTTTCCATAGAAATTATTCGTACCTCATGTGCGGTGTGGAAATGGTTTAAATAGACAAGTTTAAACGGACTAAAAACTAGCCATTCGAGTGTAGTTCTCCTAGAAATGACACTGTCATTTTGTAAAAGTTGGTCAAATAAATCGTAAAACTGTGAAAAAATGACATGAATTCATGCTTTGAGCATCTAAACATATTGGTATGTCACTTAAAAATTATGGTGACATGATGGCTGAATTCGAATTTGTTCAACATTTTAGGAATTGTCTTCAAGAATGTCGTGCATTTGATTAGGGTCGAATAATCTTCATAACTTGCACTTATTTCTTTCTTTATGTCACCCAGATGACTAGTTGATCATGTGCTTACAATGCCTTTCTCTCTCATGACATTTGGACAGCAAAAATCTTTTAGGTGAATGTCTTAATAGAAAATTTTCTCACTCTTATCATCGAATCATATGCGGTCCAATTGGTCAGCCTTCACCATGACCTCCTCTTCCTAAGTACATGTGCCTTCATCATTGGTCAGCCTTCACCATGACCTCCTCTTCCTAAGTACATGTGCCTTCATCATTAGAGGCGGGCTTCGGGTTGAGTTTTACAGGGAACCGGAACTGACTCAACCCAAAAAACCAGGGTTCGGGTTTGTAATTTCACCCTGCGGGTCGGGGATGGGGCGGGGAAAAACCCGCTGGGTTTCGGGTAGGGGATGGGTTTTCCCGAACCCTACCCAAACCTTACCCACATATGAGACAAAGATATAAAATGGGTTGAGACGGGTCAGGCTTTAGGGGATGGGGCGGGTACGGATCAGGTTTAAGTTGGATTTACAGGGATGGGGCGGGGACAAGTTTGCAAGAATGGTGATTGGGTCTACTTCAAGTTTTTTTTTTTAGGTTTGAGTTTTGGGATCGGGGAGCAGGTTCGGGTTTTTTGTAAACCCGACCTGTGCCCATCCCTATTCACCATGGCCTCCTCCTTTTTGGTCATCTAGGTGAACAATTATGGGTTTTCTATTTACTCTCACTTATCATTTGGTTGGGTAATAGGTGGTTAAATGGTTTATAAGTTTTTGCGGCCGACACTTAGATCTTGGAGTATGCATCATCCAATTGAGCATAGTTTGGTCAAACAATTTTTTTGCGAACTTTCTTTGACATGACCAAATGTTTTGCCAACTTTCTTTCTAATAAAAAAATTATGTCAAAATTACTCAAATTTCATGATTAGTTCACAAGTGTTTGTTATCATCTAAATTAATTTGTTGAGGATCATTTGGTTAAACAATCTCTCCCCATTGATGATGACAAACACCCATAAGAAAGTAAGAGAATTTTCGTCCAGTGAATGTGTGCAAATGCATAAACTCAAATATAAACTTCCCCTTTGTTTGTTGCCTATGTTTTTACTATACTCCCTTTGAATGTGATGCCTCATAAGTGTTTCTTACAGTGCTATTGTTTTTTTTTTTTTTTTTGTACCCCTTTTGACATCCTCAAAGTTACATTAGAAATAATAAAATGTGTTGGAATATGGGCCCAAGCCCACACGACCAAGGAAAACCTACATATCTAAGAGTATTGTAAGATGAACCCAAGCACATAAAAATTAGGACTCACCATGATTACCAGGAGCTAGCATCGTTATCACATAAGTTGAAAGATCAAGAAGGATTCATAAAGATAACCACAAGCTGGTTGGAAGATCAAAAAGGACTCACAAAGATAACTATGAGCTGACATCCTTATAACATAAGTTGAAAGATCAAGAAGGACTCACAAAGATAACCATGAGCTGACATCCTTATAACATAAGTTGAAAGATCAAGAAGGACTCACAAAGATAACACAAGTTGGTTGGATGATCAAGAAGGACTCACAAAGATAACCCAAGCTAGTTGGAAGATCAAGAAGGACTCACAAAGATAACCATGACCTGGCATCTTTATCTTATTGTCACGTCCTAGAAGAGTTCTAGTTTGAGTTATGTTTGTCTTCTATATATAATTACGCTAGGACTTATCTTTAAGTGTTAGAACTTGGGTGTAATTGGGACAAAGGTTGTTTTTTTGTAATTGGACTCTACTACCTTCCTCCATTATAAATAGAGGTTCATGTACTCCAATTATAATAAGTCAATGAAGTATTTCTCTTTTTTATAAATTCAACAAAATGCATACTTGCAATGGGCAAAAAATGTGCATTTTATTAAAGATCATTAAAAAGTACATCAACATTTTTTAAATTCTTTGGCTTTTTGGGCCATATATCGTAGAAAATCTTGACAACATTAGTTATACATGCTAGTAAATTGGCTGTTCTCTTGGAAAAAAGACTTATTTAAAGTTTGAGTCTTCTTTCATTCCTATTGGACATGGATATTTGGATGAGCTTTCTCAAATAGTGGAGGCAAAATCTAGAATTTCGATGTATTCCCCTAATAGGATTGTAATGGAGAGACCCTATAGGTATAAGGGGAATGATGGCCTTCAATATTAACCTCAACCTCAGCTTCTTCAGCCTTTGTCATCTCTTTTAGGTTCTTCTCATGCTTACAAATTTCTATCCGAAGCATTAACTTCTCAAACTCTTCTTGCTTTTGGGCTACCAAAGTGACCAGTTCCTCATTAGTTAAGTTTCTCACAAAGGCATTGGCTGCCTCCTCCCCATTTTCTACTTCCCAACTCATTTCCTCCCTTACAACCATCTTGTTGGTGTGTCATGGCAGCTTGGGTATTGACTTTCAAAATCAACTCTTTTATCATGCCATTAATACTTCTCGACATGCTATGAATGACATCAAATCTGTTTAATGTAATGGGTGCAAGTGAGGAGATTGGCTCCATGGGTCTTTTCCTCTTCTTCTATGCTTATGGGATCATCAGTTCTTCACTTTAGACCTACCACAAAGGTTGTCACCTCAGTATCTTCCAGTAGTGGAACAACTTCTCCTTTTGAAGTGAGGGTTTGTCTTTTCTATGACCCTCAAACCCAATCACAATGTCACTGATAATAAACTTGTTGAATCTCTTAAATCCATTCTCCTTCTAATCAAATTCCTAATTGATAAGATATTGAGTGAGAATCCACCCATGAGCCTGCTTCATTCGCTTCTTAGATTGGCTACTAAAAATAACATCAATCACAAATAATTTTTTTTACATAAGCTTGTTTCTAAGTAGGTACACTGACACACCATCGGTTAGTAATACATGCTTACTCAATTTTCTAGTGAAGGTGCATTGAACTATAGACAGTAATATTGTATAAACCTTACTCAAATTGTCCACATGGAGTTCAATGTCATTGCCTACTGCATGTGTAGTGACTCTTGTGTTAGCTCAAAATAATTATTCAAGAACCAAGTCCCCCTGTTTTCTCTGTTAAACGGATCATTAATGGCTTTAGTGTCTTGCCGAGCTCCTTTCCTTCAAAGTTAGTATGAAGTATTGTTTTCCTTGGGTAAATGGGGTTTTCTACCCACATACAAGAATGCTTATTGTTAGGTCACAAACAAAATACTCACTCTACCTATATAGTTTCTTTTACTTCTTCTCCAAGGGCTTTCCTGCATTGACACCCTTCTTCCTAATGTAGTTTTTTTACACATTTTCAAAATATGCATTGGAAAAGTAACTTAAGGAAGAGGGTTTACCAAATAGTCCTCTTTTCTTTTTGTTAAACCCGAAAATCTTAGTGACAATGTCCTCTTCATCTGCACCTATCTTTTCTTTTCCCTTTTTTGGCTTTCCTTCAAAAAGATTTTGCATGATGAGATGCTACGCTGTTCATTTTTCCCTTTGGTGAGGATTTTGGAAGACATTTTGAGTTATTTGGAGTGTGTTAGAGAGAATGGTAGACTACTATAATTTACTTTATGTCTTACCCATTGTTAAATTTAGGATCTCATGATTAGAACCTGAGTAAAGTACGAGAGGGAGTGGAGAAACAAAAAAGAAGAGAAAAGATGAGAGAAAAGGAGAGAGAACCTTTAGGCTAAGAGAGAGCTTGGACGAATTAAGTGAAGGGGAGAGCCTGAATGCTCTACTCCATACCAATGGCCTTTATTTATTGTTTTAAAGAGGATGTTACAATGTCTATAATGCCCTTACGTATAAGCTTTACATAAGAAAAGACATTAGTCGACAGGTTCCTCCTTGACTAATTACACCCTTGTGCCATATTTATGCTAAGTTTTCTTAATTACCATGATGCAACCTCTCTTGGATGTGTGGGTCTTCTCCTTGGATGTATTGGCTTGAGCCCATCTTCTAACCACCCTCTTTTCATTAGTTATTAAAACCTGTAAACCTAAGGGCAATACTCTCATTTTGGAATTTAAGACTGAATTAAAGGAAGAGAGGAGTCTTCTTCTCTCAATGTGACCTAACATGGGATCATTTTCCTCTCACAACATGTCCTCGACTTTTTATTTTTGTGCCTTTTCTTCTTAAACTTTTATACCTGTAATCTTCTTTATTTTACCTTCTCTCTTCTTCTTTCCTCTTAATTTTCAGCATCATGGTATCAAAGTGGAGACATCATTCCTGAAGTGGATTTGCTGCTGGATTGGTGACCTGATTGGTGACCTTCTGATACTACAAGGAGAAATCTCAGGTGTGTCTCTTACAAGTTTGGATTCAAAGTGCATTGTTCTGAATTTTTGTTTTTAGAGCTAATTGGGTACTTTCATGGCCTTAAAGGTGGGTTCGTGATGTGCTGAATCAAGAATTGGTATACTATTTTCTGCTACTTGGTTTTTGTCTAAGCTGATGGCTAAGGTGTTAGAGGTAATTTCTTTCTAGTTTAACTTTAAGTATTGAGAAGTTTCTATGCGAAAATGAAATTGAAGATGAAAGGAACAAAAAACACAAACCAATTTTACGTGGTTCAGTCCTAAGAGTCTAATCCACAGAAGGAAAGAGAGAGGGAGGAATTTTATTAAACCAGAATGAATTTTTAAAATCAATACAAGCCTATTTATAGGCTAAAGAGGGATTATTCAATTCCTCAATTAAGGATTCAAATTTCCTTAATTTTATAAATAAAAATCAATCAATATTTTCTCTTGATTTTAGGAAATCATGACAAATCAATCTCTTGATTGATTTGTTATTAATTTTCTAAATTATTATATAATTTAATTCCAAATTTTTAATTTAAAAATTAATTAAAATTCTCCCCTATCATTCCCCCTCAAGTTGTATTAGGGGTAAGAAGAAATACAACTTGTTGTCCTCTAGGATAGAACCTTTATCTTGTGAAGAGGACTTTCTTTGTGCTAGGCATTGTTGATGGTGCGATGAAGTATCATATGGAATTAGGAAAATCTTGATGAGATGGTAATAACTATGGAGGGGACCATTCGACTGGCATGTCCTATATCCATCCTGTAAAATAAAAAAATTTACAAGCAAATAATTTGATAAAAAATGAGATGAAATAGTGGTAGATGGTGAATGAAAAATATATTAATATGGAATTTGAAAATGGTTTAGGTTATGAGATTGTATTCGTTACACAACCCCTATTCCTAATACCTCAAAAAAATATCTTCCTACCGATTCGATAAATAAATTTCTTCTCAATTCTTCCCCCCTTTTTAAAAATGCTAAATAGAGGATTTTTTTTAGAAAAATAATGGTGAAAATTTCATAAACATTGAATGAAAAATGAGGGAATTATGAGATTTTTTCTTTGAACCAAAAATTGCTCTGGTTTGGGGTAAAAAATGAGAAAACCAAATAAAAAATTGTAAACGGGTCTTCTGGTATACAATTTTCTACTACTTGGTTTCTGCCATATTCTGTCTAGGCTGATGGCTTAAGTGCTAGAGGTAATTTCTTTCTAACTTTAATTTTCAGTATTGAGAAATTTCTATGCGAAAATAAAGATTGGGTTTTGATTTCCTTTTCATGAATAGTAGGACCGGTAGAAATCTCGGGTCAACCTGTGTTTATCAAAACACTAAAGTCATTCGTGTGCTTGTAGACTGACATTATAGCTTCCTTTTCTCGCGATGGAGATCCGGTAGAAGTCCCGGAGGAGCTTGGCATATCACGCCTTTTTGTGAGTTCTTTTAACTCTTCGGTTAATTCCTTAACCTTGAGTTGTAAGTTTTCTCCGCTTAACCTAAAACGGGCACAATTCTCTGATAATTCTCCTCGTTCAGAAAGAGCTAAGAGGTTGTCGAAAAGAGACTGTAATGTTGAGAGCAATACCGTGAGGGTGGCTGTTGTTGCTGCCTAATCCGTCAATGTGCTACTGAGAGGATCCATTTTTGTTTACCAGTCTATAACACAAGAAAATTCTCAAGTAAGAGTATTAGGTAAATAATTTTTGTGTCTTTTAATGTGTTATACAATAAAAGAGAATTGAAAGAACCACTGCTGCTAGCGGAGTAATCTACCATGATAAAGTGAATCTTCTAAATTTCTTGTCATAAATTCGAAAAAATTTTTACGGTCAGTTCTAACTAGAAATTCTTTGAGGGCAAGATATATATAGAATTTCTTTATCCCGTTTTTCTCAGAATCATTGGTTTTACATTTTAGTATTGTTGCCCAAGTATGATCCGAGGTGTCAGTTTCTAAAATTAGTTTTGCATATGGATCTGGTAGAGTTAACGCCGAGAGGTGTTTCATCATTTGTTTGATCCTGATTACTTCTGAACTGTTAGTGGGAATCCATTCCCATTTGACATCTTTCTGTAACTTCTGTTGAAAAAGTTTTCTAATTTCTGCTAAATTCTTTATGAATTGTTCAACATATGTTAGAAATCCTAAGAAACGTTGAAGTTGTTTTATATCTTCTATTTCATTAGGGAAAGCTGCTAGTTTTTCCAAAATATGATTTTGGAGAATAATTTCTCCTTTAGAGATGTTTAGTCCTAAGAAATCTATCTTAGTTTTAAACAATTTTGATTTCTTTTTGCTGAGTGTTATCCCAGCATTTTTAAGGCATTTAATACCTTAAGTAATTTTTCTTTATGTTGATCTTTGTTTTCAGAGAAAACTTGGATATCATCAACATAAACTAAGCAAAATTTGAAGAATAGTTTGAGGATATCGTCCATTTTTCTTTGAAATATATTGGGTGCTTGTTTTAACCTGAAGGGTATAACAAGCCACTCATAATGTCCAGAAGGACAACTGAATGCAGTAAGGGGAATAGTTCTTTCAGTTAGACGAATTTGCCAAAACCTTGATTTGCAATCAAACTTGGAAAACCATTGTTTTCTTCTTATTTCGGCTATTAACCTTTCTTTGTTAGGAAGATAGTAGCCATCCGTTTTTGTGGCTTCAGTAACCTTTTTATAGTTAATGACTATTCTAGCTTTTCCACGTTTTATCTCTGCATGATTCTGAACAAGGAAAATAGGAGATGTATGTGGAGAATAACTTGCACGAATTAATCCTTGAGTTAGCAAGTCATTGATATGTGTTGAAAATTCTTCAACATCAGAGGGAGTGTAAACCATAGGTTTTTCTCGAATTTCTTTTTCAGGATCAAGAAGTTCGAGGTTGGCATATGGTCTTTGTTTATTCTACCATTCTAAGGGTTTCTCAGAACAAGTGGAATCCAAAAGTTTTTGAACTTCTGATTCGCAGGATTCTGCGAGGAGGAGAGATTCCAGGGGGGAACCTCATCACCACGCTTGTTGTGCTTTTTGAAGACTTGGTGGAGGACTTCTCCATTGCCAGAAATGACAAAGGCTTCAGCAGGTTTTACTGCGTATACATATACGACAGAATTATTTATCTCGTGTCTAGTACGACAACGAAGTTTGTAGTAGGCTGGTGTTTGTTCTACATGGGTATGGAACATTAACCATTCATTTCCAAGGACTAGATCGGGTCTTGAGTTTATGTTTGGTCCCAAACTAACAAGTTTTGGGATCATAAACTTTTCACTTCCGATGTCGAGATGAATGTTTCTGGGTTCGGCAGGAAGAGAAATATTTTCGTCAGAGCCAACTGTTACTTGAAGGGTACTTCTAGTGTTTTCCATAAGTTTGTTGGAAGTAAATTTTGTCGGGTGGGGCAATATGAACTTCCAGTATCTACTAGAGCGTGTATATGAAATTTAATATTTCCTGGTAACTTAAGCATGACTGTGATATAAGAATTTCTAGATGTTACATGTTCTGCATTTATGCGGATACTCATTCAGAGAAGGTGCTTGAAGAGTCTGACATGTTTTCTGAGTTTTTTGAGGTGGAAGACTCTGTTTCGAGATGAAGTTCATATACTTTATCTTCCGACTGGATTTGATCATGATGGATGATTTCTAATCCTTTCTCTTCGGCTACTTACATGTAAGTACTGTACTACCATTTTTTTATCATTTGGACAATCACAGGCGAAATGTCCTTCTTTCTGGCTTATCCAACATTTACATTTGTTCAAGAGTTTCCCTTTGGGCAATATGCATTTGACCCTTTACTAGATGTGGAGGGGCCAGAGTTCATTCATTTTCTAAAGTTTCTCTTTCGGGGAGTATACCTGGATTTTGAACTTTGTTGTATCCTAAAAATTTTCTTATAAAATTTCTTAGGATACTTTCTTTGCTTATGGGAGTGGGTTTTACAACCATAAGCCCCTACATTTTTGTTCTGGTTAGAACAACATAATGTTTGCTTATATGCCTTACTACTTTTCTTCTGTAGTCTTTGGGCTTCACAGAGGTTTGTCAACATGTCTTGTACAAACCTGTGCCGCCTTCCAAGAGTATCAAAACTTAGGAAAGAATCCATAGTTAAAGCTGGAAACTCTGGGTTATTTTTCCAATATTTTGTAATGAAGACTTGTTAGACAGCAGTCGCAAAAGGTTCTGGCAATTTTGAATAAAAGATGGGTAGATAAGGTTTCTGATCATACTTTTGTAGTTTATAGAAGTAACTTGCAAATTCACAATAATACTTCTCATAAAAACAGATGTGACAAATTTGTAACTTGCTTAATTTTTGAAGAGTTTCTAAACGTTTTCGTTGTTAGTATTCTCATTGTGAGCTTCTAGGGTTAGATGTATTCTTAGAAATTCTTTTGATATCTTAGCTACTAATCCTTTTAAGATTGAAACTATAGATGTGGATGTAGCTGTTTTTTGGTTTTCAGGAAGGTTGTCCCACCAATGAGCTACGTTACCCTGTAAAGCATGGGCAAAGAAATTAAATGTTGAATATTTTTCCCAAGATTCATGCATATTGGCAGTATTACTCATGCTTCTTTCCCATTCTTTGAGGACTTTTTCGCCATCCTTGGGGCAATCCAAGTTGAGATAAAATCCAAAAGGGTTTATGCTATGTATGGATTGGTGTCCCTTAGTAGCATGTGATGGATAGAGATTTGTGTATTTTGTCGAATATCTTTGTCCTCCCAAAGATATTTTGGAATGGGAGAAAATTTCTCTTTCTCGAGAGTTATTAGTTGTGCGGTCTCGGAAGTTGTCTTCCTTGTGGGTATCTCGTACCCTTGAAGTTTCTACTTCTTGTTGGCTAGTATTGCCACCTCGAAGCATTCTAAATCTTTTACCAAGATTATTTGCCTTTTTGTCTTTAGAAGAGTAGTCTTTTTTCTTAGTATTTTCTATTGCAACTTCGTCAGAGTCCCATGCCTCTGGTTCACTGTCTGGTTGCTCCTTTTGTTTACTAGAGGAAGTTTTTTCCTCTGGAACATAATAAATCGGTTGACGATCGAAAGTATTATATTTTGCGTAAACTTCATCATCAGTAGAGGATGATGCTTTTGAAGCGATCCTAAAATTTGATGGTTTTAGATATTTTCTTCTAGGTGTTATGTAAGGTGCAATATACACTAGTTTTATAAGCCATCGTATGATGTCGGGAAGGCCTAAGGGTAGTGGAGTTTCCATTTCTATTAAATAGAAAAACTCATTCATATTTATAGAGCTATTTCTTGAAGCTTTCTTTGAAGTCTCCTGATTATGCACTGTAGTGTGCGTGCTCTAATGTTTAATCTTATCCATTCAGTTTGAAACTCGATATAAGCTATCATAGTTTCATTTGCTGGTCTAAGATTATCTTTATAGTGCAGAGTGCGAACTCTTGCTATTCGTGCCAGTCTTAAACGATCTAAGAGGTGTTCTCTATAGATCATTTTATAAAGTTAAGATTTTTAGATTTCATTTAATTCTTTTGATCTTGCGCCTTATTTTATGGGCACGATTATTATATCTTTCCCATAAATAATGGTACATTACCATTGATGGGATTGTATCATCTTCAGGTTTAAGAGTGTCTCTTTGTAGTAAAGAAAAGGCAAGGCCTTCTCTACGTAATTTTAAACGATCTAAAAATTTTCACTTATAGATTATTCTGGAGTCCAGCGTGTAAAAGGGGTTTTATACCTTGATGGACTTGAAGAACCTAAATGTTCTTTTAATGCTAAGACTTCTGTTAGAAGTTCTTGCATTTTTTCTTTGTTTAGATTATCTAAACTTTGTTTGAGTTTTGTTAATTCTTTAAAGAATACAAGACTATTTCCATGGTCAATCTTTTCTAGAATGTTTTCTAGGATAGTTTGACATTTTATTATCTCTCTATGTTTATGTTCATCATAGAGGAAATTTACCTTTTGTTGTAGGCTATCAACAACGTTTTCTAGCCTAGTAAGGGTCCATAAGACTCTAAGGTTTGGTTGGTATAGGTGACTAAGTCATTGTTTCCTATTGGTGGGCCTAAGGCTTTATATGGATTATGCACCATCATCGATGTAAAGTGGAACATAGGCATAGGGCCTTGGTTTTCCTATTTCTTCGAAATGGGAACTGGTGGATGCTCTACTGGAAGAGGTAGAGGGCTTATCCTGTTCGAGGGAAAAGTTTGATCTAGCATTGGTGATTATTAGTTTTCCTTCTATCTCCTTTATGGGTTTTTTGGGAGAGGGGAAGGTGTTTGGGTGCCAAAGGTTGGACTACCCATTTAGTTGTTCAAGTTAATTCTCTGAGGTCGAGTTCTTCTATGGTCAAGTTTTTCAGAATAACCAATATTTTTGGCTAATTTTGTGATTTTCTTTGAATCTTTTACTGGAACCTTTCCAGTGTTGATTCTTCTGGCTACTACGCATATAAGTATGTCATAACTCATCTTCCTGGTTAAATTCCATTTTTTGACCAATTGTCTGTGTAGATTTTTAGGAGAAGGTATCCTGAATATGCTTGTCATCTAAATCTATTTGTACATTGGGCCATGTTGTAAAGGAGACTAGGCCTAATCCTAAATTTGCTCTAACTCCTTCGAGTAGGGTTTTTTCAAAATTATTCCTTACTGAGTTATCTATGATAGCTGCTATAAAGGGTAAATTTTGGTTGATTCGTATTAAGGGGTCTAATCCTATACGAACTAGTCCATAGTGGATATATTTGAATTGTTTTAGCTTAGCTAAGTCAGATTCACTTAATAATTTGTAGCATAAAGTACCTGAGTCGGTATCTTGTATTACTACAGATAGTTCCTTCTGAAAGATGAAGGATTTCATTTGGAACTCAATCCAATCTCTATTGTAGACTGCAGTTATTCGAGAGATACTGATTGTCCATTTTTGCCATCATGCATAAGGTTAGGATGTTCTTCGTATTCTCCACGTGTTTCATCATGTACATGAACACTATTTTGAAGGGAAGTACATTCTATTCCTATTTGTTCAGACATTTAGAAATTTTAGTTGAGACGTTGTCTCTTCTAATTTTTTGAACAAAATTTGAAGAAGACGTTCCAATTGATACAAAGTTATGAATGGAGAGATATGTTGAACAATAAGTTATCTTAATTCATTATTTTGAGTTAAAGCACAGATGTCTTGTATAAGACGATCTTTATCTACACTTTGTTGATTTTTTACTGAAACTATTTTACAAATAACTTCCTGTAATTCTTTTCTACTTGGTTTGTTGTTAACCAATTTAGTTTTCATCTCTCAGATAGGTGTTAATATCCTAGAGTCATCTATTTCTTGATCTACAAAACTTTGTAGGTCTATAAGGAGTTTTACTGTAGATTGAATATATCCTGTTTTTAGTACCTCAAGATGGGCATTTATTCCACTCTTGAGTTTTTGTACTTGTTCATGCTTTCTATTCCTAGGCATAGGAAAACAACATACTCTGTAGTGTATTTCTCACATCAACTTTTCATAAAGAAATTGTGATGAATATCACCAACTAAATCCATTATATTGTTTAATATTGGATTATGTTTGTCATGCCATCCATGTGGATAACCAATTATTGGACAAACATGTGTCTGTCCAGTTTTTAACACTGTGTCATAAGAAGGACCGTTAAGTTCCTCATGACTAACCAATTGAGGTCTTTGGTACATTTGTGATTACAAATGTTGTTTGGGATGTAACCGGTTTTGGATCGTAACTATTTTGGAAGTATGAAAACCTAAACAGAAAGAACCAAAGCTAATCCTTGGTTCTGATACCACTTTTTACCGACAGACCTTACACCTTGTTGATTTACTGAGAAACTTTTACGTGGCATTGTTAAGCCAGTTGCAACGACCCTTTTGGCAAGTGAGTCTCTTTGGACCAGTAGCCCTGCAGCCTCGGGTATTCCAACCGATATAACATGAGTCTCAATTTATCAGTGATGAAACACGAGATATTCTCCTAGATACATAATAATATCTGATGGGCCCAACATGACTTCTGCTGCTACTCAGTATTATTCAGGGTTTGACCCTATTCCTGCCGGCTTCCACCATGTGGGCGAAATCGTCATGCGATCTCGCGGTTTTTAGAAGTCCCTAAGCCATACATGTCAACCGATGCAGCTCCATGGCTGCTTCAGCGGGGTAGAGCACAACTCCGTTTCGTTTTCTACCTCGGAGTGTAGTCGAATATTACTAAGTACCTAGCTTGTATTCTATTAGGCACAATTTCGATACTATTACTATTACAAGTGAATAGTAAAAGGTGAATAGTAAACATGAACAGTAACTTTTGAACAGTAAAAAGCACTTATTGTGGAGATTCATATTTATATATGCGGAAAATGAAAAAACAAACACTGTATGAATTTAAATATTACATTCATGCAAAAAATTAAAATATTGTTTCAAACAAAACATAAATACATAACTCAATAACTCCCGGAAGTTACCAACCATGCTACCAGTCGGTTCCCTCTTTACTACTCAGCCATTACGACTGTTTTGCACATACCGTGCTTTAAGAACTTTGTTGGAGGATGCTCGCCGGAAATCGCCTTCTTTTCTCAGACTGCCTTCTTCTCTGGAAAACTCTGGATGATTTTCGATATACACGAGATATATAAAATTCCATATACACACTCTAGTAGATACTAGAAGTTCATATTGCCTCACCCGATAAAATTTACTTCCAACAAACTTATGGATAACACTTGAAGTACCCCCTTCAAGTAACGGTTGGGTCCGGCGAAAATATTTCTCTTCCTGTCGAAGCCAGAAACATTCATCTCGACATCGGAGGTGCAATGTTGTGATCCCAAAACTTGTTAGTTTGGGACAAAATATAAAATCAAGACCCGATCTCGTCCTTAGAAATGAAGGGTTAATATTCCACGCCCCTGTAGAACAAACACCAGCCAACTACAAACTTCGTTGTTGTACTAGAAGCGAGATAAATAATTTTGCCGTATATGTATACGCAGTAAAACCCACTGAAGCATATGCCATTTCTGGCAATGGAGAAGTCCTCCACCAAGTCTTCAAAAAGCGCAACAAGCGTGGTGATGAGGTTCCCCCCCTGGAATCTCTCCTCCTCACAGAATCCTGCTAATCAGAAGTTCAATAACTTATGGACTCCACTTGTTCTGAGAAACCCTTAGAATGGTAGAATAAACAAAGACCATATACCGACCTCAAACTTCTTGATCCTGAAAAATACATTTGAGAAAAACCTATGGTTTACACTCCCTCTAATGTTGAAGAATTTTCAACACAGACCAATGACTTGCTAACTCAAAGATTAATCCGTGCAAGTTATTCTCGACATACATCTCTTGCTTTCCTTGTTCGGAATTATGTAGAGATAAAAAGTGGAAAAACTAGAATGGTCATTAACTATAAAAAAAGTTAATGAAGCCACAAAAATGGATAGCTACTATCTTCCTAACAAAGAAAGGTTAATAGCCGCAATAAGAGGAAAACAATGATTTTCCAAGTTTGATTGCAAATCAGGGTTTTGGCAGATTCGTCTAACCAAAAGAGTTATTCCCCTTATTGCATTCAGTTGTCCTTCTGGACATTATGAGTGGCTTGTTATGCCATTCGGGTTAAAACAAGCACCCAATATATTTCAAAGAAGAATGGACGATATCCTTAAACTATTCTTTAAATTTTGTTTAGTTTATGTTGACGATATCCTAATTTTCTCTGTAAACAAAGATCAACATTAAGAGCAATTACTTAAGGTATTAAATGCCTTAAAAAATGTTGGGATAACACTCAGCAAAAATAAATCAGAATTGTTTAAAACTAAGATAGATTTCTTAGGACTAAACATCTCTAAAGGAGAAATTATTCTCCAAAATCTTATTCTTGAAAAACTAGCAGCTTTCTCGAATGAAATAGAAGATATAAAACAACTTCAACGTTTCTTAAGATGTCCAACGTATGTTGAACAATTTATAAAGAATTTAGCAGAACTTAGAAAACCTTTTCAACAGAAGTTAAAGAAAATGTCAAATGGGAATGGGCTCCCACTGACAGTTAAGAAGTAATCAAGATCAAACAAATGATGAAACACCTCCTGACGTTAACTCTACCAGATCCATATGCAAAAAGAATTTTAGAAGCTGACGCCTCGGATCATACTTGGGCAGCAATACTAAAATGTAAAACCAATGATTTTTAGAGAATATGTAAATATACCTCAGGAACATTTACATTTGCTGAAATAAACTATCATTCTTATGAATAAGAAATTTTAGCAGTAAAAAATAGGATAAAGAAATTCTATATGTATCTTGCCCCCAAAGATTTTCTAATTAGAACTAACTGTAAAAAATTTGTCGGTTTTATGACAAGAAATTTAGTAGATTCACTTTGTCATGGTAGATTACTCCACTAGCAGTAGTAGTTCTTTCAATTCTCTTTTAATTTAGAACACATTAAAGGAGACAAAAATTATTTAGCTGATACTCTTACTCAAGAATTTTCTTGTGTTATAGACAGGTAAACAAAAATGGATCCTCTCAGCAGCACATTGACGGATCTAGTAGCAACAATAGCCACCCTCACGGTATTGCTCTTAACATTACAGTCTCTTTTCGACAACCTCTTAGTTCTTTCTGAACGAGGAGAACTATCAGAGCATTGTGCCCATTTTGGGTTAAGCGGAGAAAACTTACAACTCAAGGTTAAGGAATTAACCGAAGAGTTAATAGAACTCACAAAAAAGCGTGATACGCCAAGCTCCTCTAGGACTTCTACCGGATCTACATCGTGAGAACATGAAGCTATAACGTCAGCCAACAAGCAGACGGATGACTTTAGTATTTTGATAAACACAGGTCGACCAGGGATTTCTATCGATCATGTTATGCATGAAAATGAAATCACCACCCGGTCTTCTATGATGAAAGGGGAATCGGGGACTTCTACCTGCCAGTCTTGAGCTGGAAAGGAAGTCAAAACGACTCCAGAACCCATGGAGACAGACTTGCCAAAGAAAGATACTTCTTTAAAGGCATGATTAGTTACCGCATCTGAGTTCACTAGGTTGACAAGCCTGGGTAAACCAGTTAAAAAAGAGTTTAACGAGTTCGATTTTCTTATGAAAGTCAAAGCTCTAAAACTCCAAGACATTATGTCTACAAAACCTTCGCTACGTCCTCAAAAGGTGGCCACTAATAGTTCAAAAGAGTCTATTTTTCATAAGACTCAGTTCCAAAATTAGAATGAAAAACTTGGCATAGGGATTCACACTCCCTTTATGACCACGGACTACAGCGAACGCTGGAACCGATAGGTGATACATCCAGAAATGGATAGTAAATATGTCAGTATTCTATACACATATAGACTAATTGGACAAATCTTTATACAAGCAACAAATTTAACAGTACTAGAAAGATTACCAAAAGAAAAAACTGAGGCTTGCAAGAGTTTCTACTCTGCTACCAAGGCTAAAGCTATAAGGTTGAAATTCGTTTCTTCCATAACAGAAATCATCGAAAATAACAAAGTTATACCAAGTCTTTCGGTGATAACTATTGAAATCCTTGATAAATAAGGAAAGCTACCGAATTTCGATCCCAAGCTGCAACATAAATCACGACCATGTCCCGAGGAATGGAAGAACAGAAGGACCATGGGGATAAAAAATATTATCCACTACCTTCAACTACTGGTTCAAAAGAAGAAGAGTTATGTATACAAAACGTCAGTACCACTGACTATTGTATCCAAAAGCTTTAAAGAATCTCCAGCGAATGTAAAAAAATCATTGGAGGAAACACTCGAAAAAATACTTAATGCGAAAATCCTGCAAATAAAAATACAAAAGAAAGTTTTTGCGGTATGGCCCAACTTACTTTCAACAACTTGCATAAATGCCAACTATGCACCAGGAAACCACCAAAAGACAGCATGTCAGAATGAAGGAACGTCAGCAGCCACAAAGGCAGAAGACAAAAATCAAACTCAGCATAAAAGACAAAGATAAAGATTCCTCTACATTAGCAAGATGATGTCAGAAAAATCAAAGACCCTTTTATCCCCTCTTTCGGTGCAAAAAGACGAAAAAGCAAGGGTAAGAAAGGAAGAAAGCAAAGACGAAAGTTACCCTTCGTCTTTAAACAACAACTGTTCATTCAAGGGAAAAAGGGGAAAGATTTTCCAAATTCTACCTACAAATTCAAAGCCTAGAGGAAGATGGAGGCATTCAAAAATCACCCTAAGTTTTCCAGAAGAAGAAGGCGGTCTGAGCAAAGAAGAGGATTTCCGGCGAGCATCCTCAGGCAAAGTTCTTAAAGCACGGTATGTACAAAACAACCGTAATGGCTGAGTAGTAAAGAGGGAACCAACCGGTAGCACGGTCGGTAACTTCGGGAGTTATGTAGTTATGTATTTATGCTTTGTTTGAAACAATATTTTAATTTTCTGCATGAGTGTAATATTTAAATTCATACAGTGTTTGTTTTTTTATTTTCCGCATATATAAATCTGAATCTCCACAATAAGTGTTTTTTACTGTTCTAAAGTTACTGTTCATGTTTACTATTCACATTTTACTATTCATTCATAATAGTAATAGTATCGAAATAGTGCCTAATAGGATCCAAACTAGGTACTTAGTAATATTCGGATACACTTCGAGGTAGAAAATAAAACGGAGAATAGTGCCTAATAGGATCCAAGCTAGGTACTTAGTAATATTCGAATACACTTCGAGGTATCTTATGGACCTAACATAGGTCACATCCCTCACGACATAAGATTGAAAGATCCAAACCTTCCTCTTCGGAGCGGAAACGGACGTGGCCAAAACATATAAGAAAAGATCGGTGTAGTCGCCCATAGGGACATATCTATCCAGATAGAAGATAGTCTAGATCGATTCATAGATAGATAGATCTTCATATAGATAGGTATCCATCTTCGTGGATAGAGATAAAGAAGTTGTGCTCTACCTTGCTGAAGCAGCCATGGAGCCGCATCGATTGACATGTACGGCTTAGGGACCTCTGAAAACCGCGAGGTCGCATGACGATTTAGCCCACGTGGTGGTAAGCCGACAGGAATAGGGTCAACCCCGAATAGTACTGAGTAGCAACATAAGTCATGTTGGGCCCATAAGATATTATTATGTGTCTAGGAGAATATCTAGTATTTCATCACTGATAAATTGAGACTTGTGTTACATCGGCAGGAATACCCGAGGCTGCTGGGCTACTGGTCCGAAGAGATTCACTCGCCAAAAGGGTATTTGCCACTGGTTTAACAACGCCACGTAATAGTTTCTCAGTAAATCAGCAAGGTGTAAGGTTTGTCGTTAAAAAGTGGTTCCAGAGCCGATAAACCTAAGACCGAGTCGGGTATTGCATCCATGGGAACTCTCACTTGCGATGTGTGTAGCGAAGTAGGGCTCTCCGCCCATGGGTGTTGGCATCCCTTAGGTAAGGATATCTGGTCGGGCTGATAGGTACCTTTTGCTGTTGCACTGTCATGCCCTCCTTTGTGAACTCATTGGAGCATTTATGGCGGCCCCAACCTACACCGTGGCATTGGTAGTGTCCAGGTGCAATGGTAAAGATGAAAGGAACATAAAGCATAAACCAATTTTATGTTGTTCATCCCTAGGAGCCTAATCTACAGATAGAAAGAGAGTGAAAAATTTTATTGAATCAAAATGAAGTTTTACAATCAATACAAGCCTATTTATAAGCTAAAGAGGGATTATTTAACTCCTTAATTAAGGATTCAAATTTTCTTAATTTAAGAAATAAAAATCAATCATGATTTTATCTTTATTTTAGGAAATCATGATAAATCAATCTCTTGATTGATTTGTCATTAAATTCCTAAATTATTATAAATTTAATTCCGAATTTTTATTTTGAAAATTAATTAAATTTTGTTAGATTTAGGATCCCATGACAAGGTCCTCAACCAAGGTGGTGAGAGAGGAGAGGAAGAAGAAGAGGAGAAGAAAAGAGACAAAGAAAGGAGAAAAGTGAAAGAAGAGGGATAGGCTAAAGAGATGGAGAGAGAGAGAGAGAGAGAGAGAGCTTGGGAGAAGAGAAAAATCTAGGGACAAATTTGAAAGAGAAGAGGGGAGACTTAATGATCTTCCCCATGCCTTGGGCCTCTATTTATAGTTGTGGAAAAAGGTTTATAGTGACTACAATGCCCATAGAACTATAACCTTTGTAAAAGAAAAGATATAAGTAGACATACACCATCTCCTTTATTTACACCCTTGTGTCATCCTTATGATAAATCCTTTTAATTACCTCATTTGCCACCTCCTTGACGAAACTTTGATACCAGAAACTTTCATACCACTTTGAGGTGTCTTCCAAAACTCTCCTTCAAGTTAGGGGAGAGAAAACATTGTAGATACCTAGCTTGTTGCATATAGTGGTGAAAATATTGGTTTGACTGGTTTCATAAGAATATCTGCCACCTGCCCTTGTGATGAAACATGTTTGAGAGGTAAAATACTTGTTTGAAACTTCTCCCGTATAAAGTGGTAGTCTACCTCAATGTGTTTGTCATCTCGTGGAAGACTACATTTGAAGTGATTTGAATAGCAGCCTAGTTGTCGCAATATAATTCCATATAACTCCTATTTAGAATCCCAATTCAATAAGAAGAGATCTAACCATAGAAGCTCACTGAATGTGTGGGTCATAGCTTTTGTACTAGACCTTGAAACAACACTCTACTTTTTACTTCTCCAAGTAACCCGGTTACCTCCAACTAAGGTACAATACCCTAAAGTGGACTTCCTGTTATCCGGTTATCCAGCCCAATTTGCATCCAAAAAACCTCCTATGTTAAAGTGGCCATGATTCTTATAGAGAAGTTCTTCCCCTTACGCTCCTTTTAAATATCTCAGTATCATCTCCAAGGTTTGCCAATGGGTAAGTTGAGGTTTATACATATATTGATTCACCACACTTACTACATATGGCTTATCCGGTCTTGCACATAGCTTTGTATTATGTTGGAAGACACTTCAAGTGGCAGTAAGGTAATAACCTTACCCACGTCAAGGAGGTGGCACAAAGGGTAATTAAGTGCTCTTCTCATAAGGATGACACAAGGGTGTAATTATGTAACATGATGTATGTCTACTTATATTTTTTCTTTTTGAAAGCTTGTAGCCCTAAGGACATTGTAGTCATTATAACCCTCCTTCATAAACCATAAAGAGAGGCTCAAGGTAAGGGGTACATCATCAAGTCTCCCCTCTTCTCTCAAATTCATCCCTAACCTTTCTCTCTTTTCCTAAGCTCTCTCGAGCTCCATCTCTCTCTTTCTCTATTTTCTTCTTTCTTGCTCTCCTTTCTTCTCCTCTTCTTCTTCTTCTTCCTCCCCTCTTTCTCATCCTCTACTCGATGACCTTATCATGGAATCCTAAATCCAACATATTGGCATCCATAGGAGTGTTTACTGGTTAACACCCCATCATCTTTGTGTCCTCTAGTATATCCAAAACATACTTCCTCTGAGATAATACAATCTCATACTTTGATTAGAATACCTCAATACCCAAAAAAATATCTTTGAAGTTCAGGATCCTTCATTTTAATTTCTTTGCATGTCTTCTCTTTTACTTCTTGTATGTTGTCCGCATCATTGCCAATTAAGACGATATCATCCACATAAATTACTAGCAATAACAAAGACATAATGATATACTGAGCACAAACTAAATCCAAACCGCATCATTGCTTGGCTAAAATTTTCAAACCAAGCCTGAGGAGTCTGTTTAAGCCCGTATAAAGACTTCCTCAATCTGCATACTAACTCCCCCTCAACTAAAAAACCAGGTGGTTGATGCATATATATATTTCCTTTAATGTCTCCATTCAAAAACACATATTTGACATCCAATTGATATACGACCAAGAGGCATTGGTGGCAAAAGATGATAATAAGATGCGTACCGAGTTTAATTTAGCCATTGGGGAAACTTTTCATCTTGATCCACTCCATAACACTAAGCGTACCCCTTTGCAATGAGTTGGGCTTTGATGCAAACAATAGAACCATCTGGATAGTGCTTGATAGTGAAAACCCATTTTCAACCCACATGTTTCTTGTCGGGAGGAAGAGAAACTAGGATCTAAGTCTGATACCATATGATGCATGCATTTCTTCTTCCATGGCCACCTTCCATTCTGGATGTCTCAGAGCTTCCTGATATGATTATAGAACAAAGATGAAAGAAATAGATGCAATAAATTGACAACATAAAGGAGACAACCAATGGTGAGAAACAAACTTGGATATAGGATGAGAAGTGGAGGGTCTAGTGCCAGTCTGAAACTCCTTCTACAAAGCAATGGGCCTAGTATTAAATTGTGGGCTAAATACAACAAGGGAAGACATAAATGTTGACCGATGCTTCAAGGGGCTAAACTTCATAGGTATAATGTTGACCGATGCTTCAAGGGGCTAAACTTCATAGGTATAATGTTGACCGATGCTTCAAGGGGCTGAAGTAGATCTACATAAAGTGGCACCGTTGATTTTAGGTTTCCATAATATTGAAATATTCAATTTACAGTATAGGTAAGAAGAAGGGAGGAGAAGAGAAGAAGAAGTAAAGTGAGGTGAACGTGTAGAAGGGAGAAGATAAGGGAGAATAAAGGTTGTGGAAGAAATCCAACCCCCCCCCCCCCCCCCCCCCCCCCCCCAGCTTTTATTTATAGGTGTTGAGAGTACATAAATTACAAGTATACCCTTCACCCTAAAGAGAGTGAAAAAAAGACAGAAGATAAGATATGTACAATAATGCAACCTATGCTTATCTATGACTTTCAACATTCCTCAATCTGGTGGTGAAAAGATATCTTATAACCCCAGCTTGGTACATGCAGTAGAGAGGACTTTGGAGTTGATTAATTCTGAAAACATATCAGCAAATTGTTTATGAGTTGAGATATGTTTAAGGCTTATGATTCTTGCTTGCAACTTTTCTCTCACGAAGTGACAATCCACCTCAATATGTTTCATTCTCTCATGAAACACTGGGTTGGAGGCTATGTGGATTGCTGCTTGATTATCTCAATGGAGTTCTATAGGGCCTTCTTTGTGAAATCCCAATTCAGCTAGAAGAGATATAATTCAAAGAAGCTCACTTAAAGCTTGTGTCATAGCCCTGTATAATGCTTCTACATTGGACCTTCCAACCACAATTTTTTTGTACTTATCCATGTAACAAGGTTGCCTCCAACTAGAGTACAATACCCTAAAGTAGATATCCTATAATCTAGTGATCCAACCCATCCACATCGGCAAAGATTTTAATATTGAGATAACCATGACACTTATATAAGAGCCCTTGTCCTGGTGCCCTTTTTAAGTACCTGAGAATCCTCTCCAATGCCTACCAATGAGACATCTGAGGTTTATACATATATTGACTGACCATACTAACTCAAAGGAAATATCTGGTCTAATCACAATGAGATAAACAAGATCTTCAACTAGTCTTTGGTACTTGCCATGATCAACTTCTTCACCCGAGCCAGCACATAGTTTTGTATTTGTTTCCATGGGAGTTTCAGTAGGGCGACGTCTCATAATTCTTGTTTCTTCAAGCTAGTCAATAACATATTTTCTTTGGGATACAATAGTACCATGTTTGGACTAAAGAACCTCAAACTGAGAAAATACAAAAGAAGTTCCAAGTCTTTCGCCTTAAATTTACTGCATATCTTGTTTTTTACTTGACTAATGTTACCAAAATCGCTACCCGTCAGAATAATATCATCCACATATACAACGAGTAGTACAACTCCTTTCTTGGTATGTTTGACAAATATAGAATAGTCAACAGAGCACCTTGTGAACCCAAAACGAATCACTGCTTGAATATAATGATTTTGTAAGGTGACCCACCAACTCCCCTCAACCACATATCCAAGTGGTTATTGTATATAAATTTCCTCCTTAACATCGCCATTGAGAAAATCATTTTTTACATCGAACTGAAAGACGGGCCATCAAGAATTAGCAACTAGAGATATTTAGAGACACACCAAGTTAAGCTTGGCGACGGGGAAAAAATTTCCTCATAATCAATCCCATAACATTGGGTATAACCTTTAGCCACAAGTTGGGTTTTAAGACAGGCCACCGTGCCATCCAGATTTTGTTTGACAATGCAAACTCATTTACAGCCTATCGGCTTTTTACCAGATGGTAAGGCTATAAGGCGCCATGTTTACCAATCATAACATCAAATATATCGAGCACAGAATTCCAAAACAGATTTGCACAAACGAATTATCATTAAAAGAAAATGAAAGTAAAAATGAAAGCAAAATTACCTAGTGAAAGTTAAAATTAAAATTAATTACCTAGTAAAATTGAAAATGAAAGTGAATTACTTTTTGTGTTTATGTGCGCAATGGAAAGTATAGTGAAAAGTAATTTTTTGTGTTAGTGTATAGTGAAAAGTATGGTGGAATTACATAAGAAATTTATTCACAAAATACTCAAATAGATTTAAATTTATAAGATATTTTTTATTTAACTTTCCTATTAATAAGTTAAGATAGATTTTAACTTGTTTGAATTAATAAAAAGTTAAAAATAATAATTTAACTTTATTTTTAATTAAATATATAAAAATGTATTTAAACAAATTTTAATTTTATAATATCCAAATGCTTACTCAAATTTTTACATTTTAATATCTAAATTCTCACTCTTAAAATAATAATTTGATATAATACTAAAAATCATAAATTTATGTAAATAAAAAAAGAGGGTATTTTACTATACAAAATTAATTTTATAGATTTAATTTTATAAGATAGTTTTATTTAACTAAACAAAAATATATTTTCACTTGTTTTAAAATAATAAATAATTAAAAATAATTTAATATTATTTATTTAGTTAAATATAAAAATGATTAAACAAATCCTTACTTTTATAATATTTAAATGTTAATCAAAATTTTAATTTACAATATGTAAATTCTCACTCTTAAAATAATAATATAATATAATATTAAAAATAAGGAATTTATATAAATTCTAAAATAAATCTTAACATGTTTTAAATTAATAAATAATTTTAACATGTTATAAATTAATAAATATTTTTTCTAAATAATTATTTATTTTATTAAACATATAAAAATAAAATGATAAGAAATTCTTACTTTTTATATTATCCAAATACTTAATCAAATTGTTAATTTTGTAATATCTAAATTATCACTCTTAAATTATAAATCAAATATAATACTAAATAATGAATTGATAGAAATAAAAAGAAGGTTTTTTTATTATATAAAATTACTCCAATAGATTTAATTTGTATAAAATTATTTTATTTAACTATTCTTTTAATAAACTAAGATAAATTTCAATTTATTTATAATAATAAATAGTTAAATTTTAATTTAATATTTTTAGTTTAATAAAATACTTTAATAAATATTTAATTTATTATATCCACATACGAGAGTGGACGGGCTGAACGAACAAATCAAGAGTGAGAGAACGAGTAAGCGCACAAGTAAAAGTAAATTCACTAGTCTCACAAAGTGATTTCACTTTCACTCGTCTTTCTTAAAATCAGTGAAAGTAAATTACTTAAGTAAATTCACTTTCACTTGCAACTTACCATACACACATACAGGTTTTAAATTATTTTCAGTACTAAAGTCCTTCCACTTTGACTTTCAAATTGCACTAATACGAGCGTTACAAGTGATTTCACTTTCACTTTGGCGTCAAAGTCAAATCCTGAGTCCTGCGGAGATCTATCTAGAGAGTTAGAAAGTGCGTGCCTGGTTGGTATCAGCGCGCTTGTCCGTGGCTTGTGCTGATCTCCCGTCTTATTTTTCGCCTCCTACTGGGGTAAGAAATAAATTTCAGGAAACCCTTGCGGAGGGAGAGAAGCTATGAAGCCATCACCCACCTTTCTGTACCAGGACTTCGATGACCAGACGGTGACTGTAGGCATGGACGTTGACGACGCTGATCCCCTTGACATCTTGGCCGGTGAAGGCATAGTCGAGAACCACAAACCTGCCGACGCTGATTTCTTCAACGCCTTCGAGGATGATTTCGATGATACGGACATCAATTGAGGGGAAATATCATCCCCACTTTGGGTTTATCTTGATGGATCTCGAGGGTTTATATTGTTGGTTGTTCTGTTTCTAGGTTGGTTGAGGATTTTCGGCCTCTCATGTTCTCGAGCTGATGAATTGTAAATTTCTAGGGTTTCTAGTTATTTGACCTTGATAGGATCATGGGTTGTGGACAGTAGAAATTAATTGACTGCGGACTTTCATGAATATGCAATTCCATACGTCAAAAATTGGAATCGATTATGCGTTGTTTCTCTGGAGTCTGCTTCGGTTCTGATTAAAGAGATGGCTTTTATAAAGTGGGTTATATTTCCAAACCATTCTAATGGTCAAGCTTCTCTTTATGGCAACTTAGTTTTGTAGGTTTGGAGGTTGGGTTTTCATCCAACCGTTTTACTCTTGAATTCCTTGCAGAGGAGTGGCGGGATGGTACTGGTTTGATGCGTCAAAATTATATCTCTGCAAAATGTATTGTTTCCAGAAGGAAGGATCCATTGAAGAGGGAGGTGAGGAAATTTTTTCCTATTTAAATTCGGTTAATTCTAAAATGTTGATAGGAAGACAGGAAAAAAGTTGAAACAAAAATTCATTGGTTAATTCAACTTTCCCTAATTCAAGGTGACCCCCAAATGTCTTTTTTTCTGCATTCATTTGTCATATCCTCTAGCTTCAAATTTTATCTCTGCTGAGGTTTTTCTTTCTAGTTTCCGCCATTTAGGGGATTATGAAACTGAAAAGAGTATGGAGAAATTTATATTGGGAAAATCCTTCATTTTCATTATTCAAATTTCTCTTCGTTAGGTAGTTTCCACTAGTTATTTATGCAGTCATTCTACTCGTTTAAAATGTCTAAGCTGTAAATGTAAATCTTCATCAAGCGTTGGCCCACAAAAAGCCAAAGTAAATCGATGTTGTCTGTGTGTTTGTGTTTGGTTATAATCTTAACGACTGCATTAATCTAGCTGGAGAGTGTTCCATCCTATACAAAATCCCTGGTGTGATTCTTGCACATTCGAGAAGCATTTTTGGATAGCCTGTAAAACGGGTTTACTTCTCGTTAAAGGGGAAATCTTGTCTTCCATCAAGTTAAGTAATATGAATTAAGGTCCTGTTAGGGGGGGTTAGTCCACAATGAAGTGGAATGAATTCCCCCCCGCATTACCTAGTTCATCCCACTTATGGCGTTAGTCCAGAATGACTTGAATTGAAGTGAGATAACACCATTTGATCTCCTCAGGCAAAAACGACGGAAATCTGATTTCGCCCTTTTTTCAAGTCATCCACTTACTGCGAGCGACGGCGTCGCTTCTTCTACCCCCCCCCCCCCCCCCCCCCCCCCCCCCCCCGAAACTAAAAAATCACGCTCATTTCCTCCTCCTCTCCTCCCGCTCAACCTTCGTCTCTGGATGAAATTTTTCGCCCAACTTCTCTCTTTTTCGCTGTCTCTGCTCCTCTCGCTCGGCTCTCGTCTGCTCCTCTCGCTCGGTGCTCGTCTTCGTTCTCTGTTCCCTCTGCTGTATCTGCTCCCTCTCTCTTGTTATCTCTCGTTTTCGCCCCATCTCCCTCTCTCGTCTCTTTCTCTCTCGGCCTTTCTCTTCCCTCTCCCTCTCTCGTCTCCCTCTCTCTTTTCCCTCTAGGCCTCCATCTCTTTTTACTCTCGGCCTCCCTCTTCCTTCTCGTTCTCGCTCTTCTCTTTCCTCGTCCCTCGATTTCCTCTGATTTAACCTATTCCGGTTTCGATATCCTTCAATTTCCTTCAATCTTCTTCGATTTTCGACAGTAGGCGTCAATTTTTTCCATTGGGCTTACATTTCCCCATTCGGCGGTGATTTCCCCCAAATTTCAGAAGGTAATCCAAAACCCAAATTTTTTTTCAACTAATTTAGTGTTGTGTTTGAGTTAATTTGAATTTTTGTGCGTAATTTATCTTGATTTTTTGTGCGTAATTTATCTGTATTTGATCATCCGTTGTTAACTTTATGCATATACATTGTAGAAAAGTCTTATTTTGTTGGAATCCCCCTCTTTCTCTAGAATCTTGCCCAATTTCTTTTGTTGAGGTGCTAGAGAAACAGGTCCCTCTTCGAGCTCGATTTCCTCTCTTTGGCCCCATGTTGTGTTTAAATTAAAAACCCACCTAACAAGCTACCTTCAGTCTCTCTAGTTGTTGTGTCACTGATAGATTTTGTGTAATATGCTTTATTCAAAGGGAATCAAATTACATGGTTGTGGGAACATGGAGAAGTTCATCTCTAGAACGAAGGACATACAGAAAAACAAAAAAAAAAATGGATGAGTAAAAAATGATTGGCTCTTGGAGTGGTTAGTCTCGTTGACGATTATATAAATGAGAGCTTTCATCAATGGTGAGAACTACATCGGACACTTCTGATTAATTCTTCCAACAGCCAGAAGCCTTTCCACACCTCCTTGGTAAGATGATACCAGTGATTATCTCACCTTCTTGATGATTTTCAGCCATAACTATCTATTTCTCCTCATTCCACTACTCAATGTTGTAATTCCATTCTTTTGGAAGTCCTTTGCAGTAGTCTGGTCTACAGATACTGTTGCCTTCTTCTTGATGTACGCATGGAAGGTATGCTTTTGCTTTCTTGATATGTCTACTTAATTCTAATATTAAAAACTTAAATCTTGTGTGATCTGTTTTATCTCTATACAGATTGGGTGGCTTCAAAATTCGGAATAAGTTTACATCCAGCGTGCAGTTTTCTATCATGAAAAATCTTTTTGAGAATGCTGAAATGAATTCGTTTTTTGGTGGCTTCTTAATTGAAAAGTTTGAATAAGCTTTGCAGAATGGTGTGCTAGAAGCTAATGGATTAAGGCCAAATTGTATAGCGTATTACTAGATTAGCTGGATATATGCAAGATGAACATTATTCAACAAAGAAGGATGAATGGATATGTATTTTCCATCTGTTTTCTCATGTACTCAGTTATGAATTAGAAGTTCTATAGCAAAATTGTTGCAGACCAGTCTGATGCCAAGCTTCTTGATGAACGTTGCTTGAATATTTTAACACTTCCCAATACTCAAGTTCACTGCAATATGTTTATTTATGAGACAAACTATGTTTTGATCTTTCATGGTTCGTGGAGTCACATGCTTGTTGAGGTTTATAAAAAAATTAGAACTCCAAATATTCTTTCAATTTCGTTCTTCAATGTTGTATAATAGAAATTAAACAATTCTTTTGGATTTTACGAAAGAATATTGTTATACTTTCAAATGATATAAAAAATCCTACACGGGCGTCCATTAGCAAATCCTTTTTGTTTTAATTTTATTTATTAAGTATTTTTATACTATATATTATGTTATTACAAAATAATTTATTTATTAATTATATTCATTTATGTTATTTTTAACTGTTTTATGTAATTTAAATAATTTATTCTACTCACACGTAATTAGTTTAATAATTTAGAATAAATTGTAATCATTAATTGGTTTAATTATGCAATTGCTATAATTAATTAAACAATTAGGTTTATTTATTATATTCCCTTATGTTATTTTTAAATTTTTATTAATTTTAAATAATTTATTCTACTCACACGTAATTAGTATAATAATTTATAATAAACTGTAATCATTAATTGGTTTAATTATGCAATTGCTATAATTAATTAAACAATTAGGTTTATTTATTAGATTCCCTTATGTTATTTTTTAATTTTTAAAAATTTTATATAATTTATTCATGTCACACATAATTATTATTTTAATTTATAATAAACTATAATCATTAATTGGTTTAACTATCCAATTGTTATAATTAATTAAACCATTATGTTTATTTATTATATTTCCTTAATGTTATTTTTAATTTTTTATTAATTTTATATAATTTATTGTTGTCACACGTAATTATTATTTTAATTTATAATAAACTATAATCATAAAATGTTACTTATTCTCTTCTTTATTTAGAAAAGGACACTGAAATATGTTTTCCAAGCACTAACACTGGAATCTGTTTTCCAGCCACTTCTGGCTTGGACTAACACCCAAACATGAGTTGAAGTGGAAGCAATTC